>NW_027529190.1:0-91497 GCF_008692635.1 Crocuta crocuta | reverse complement strand
ATTGCTTTGAAGTAGGTAACTTTCTTTTATTTATTTTTTTATGTTTATTTTTGAGAAAGAGACAGAGTATGAGTGAGGGAGGGGCAGAGAGAGACATTGAGACACGGAATCCGAAACAGGCTCCAGGCTCTGAGCTGTCAGCACACAGAGCATGTAACAGGGCTCAGACCCACGAGCCGTGAGATCATGAGCTGAAGTACGACGCTCAACCGACTGAGCCACCCAGCACACCAAAGTAGGCAACTTTCTAACCTGTATTCAAAGTGCAGGAGCGACAGAAGGAAAGCTAAGTGTATTTTATTATACAAAAATTATAATTAATAACAAGCCTACAAAACAAAACAAAAAACAAACACGCTGAGTCAAAAGAGAGATGAAAACATACCTAAGAAATAAAATACTAATCTTTCTAACATAGAAAGAGTTCTTAAGAAAGTTTATAAGAAAAAATAATGACCCAGCAGAAAAAAGTGAGCACAGTATATGTGCAGATGGTTCCTAGAAAAAGAAATACCAATGGCCCCTAAATATCTGAAGACAGGTTTTTAACCTTATCATAAGAGAAATCCAGATTAAAATTACATTGATATGATTTTTATTCAGATATCTTAAATATTTGTCATATATTAAAAACCAAAATATTTCTGACACACTTGTTAACATGCTCCTGAGTTGCTGATGAGACCACAAAGTAGCTTAAACTATTGCAAGCAATTTGTCAAGTTCTTTCAAAATTATAAATTACCTGGATTAAATTTTATGGAATTTATCCTACAGAAATAATTTTCCACAGGCAAATGACACATATTCAATTATTCATTGCAGTATTGTTCATAATTGAATAAAATTAGCAACCATACAGAAGACATTCAATGAGAGACTATTTGAACTCTTACATCCATACACTGAAATACTATGTAGTTATTTTTAAAAAAGGGAAGCAGGGAAAGACAAGGAGTCTCTTTGAGTTTGATATGGAAATATTGTCAATATACAGTGTTAAATGAATAAAACAAGGTGATACTTTTTGAATATTATAAATGGAGGGTAAAGATAAGAATAAAATATAATACCTATTTGCTTATATTTGCATTAAAAACCTGTGGAAGCATCCTAAAGGAATTAATGAAAGGGACTAAGAAAAGGAGGCAGGGTGCCTCAGTGGCTCAGTCATTTTGCATCGGACTCTTGATTTTGGCTCAGGTCATGATCTTACAATAAATGGGATCAGGCCCCACGTATGGCTCTGTGCTGAGCATGGAGCCTGCTTGGGATTCTCTCTCTTCCTCTCTCTCTGCCCCTCCCACTCCTCTCTCTCTTTCTCTCTCTCTCTCTCTCTCAAAATAAACATTTAAAAAATAGGGGAAAAAAGGAGGCAAGACAGTTCTGTTTTATTGTATGTCTTTTTATATTGTTTGATTTTTTAACAAGTATATTCTAATGAGGAAAAAACTCAAATGGCTAGTTATATATTTTATTGAGCTAAAATGGATGTCATTTCCAAAGAGCCTTTATAATCAAAGCATTTTTTTGCATATTTATTTTTGGTTTGACCCTCTGCTTCAAATTTTCACAGAACTATAGAACTCTCTCTATGGAAAGCAAATGTCATAATTTTTCCTTGAAGTCTCCAGATTTTGGAAAACAACATCTCCATCCCAAAGCCCCAGCAGAGATGAATACTATCAACCCTATGTGTCTTTTGACACACATGAAGGTCTCAGCAAGCAAGTTAATCTTAAATGGCTCTATATTTGTAGAGGGGACAGGCAAAGCATTTCAAAAAAGTCTAGGATGTGGCTTTATGTTTTTGACATCAGCCCACCAGGTTTGCCTGTCAGGGGTAATGTGTGTGAAAACGTTTTATCCAGTTCTGACATTTCTCCAAGTGATTTCATCAGTAGTCCCTCTGGAGGGCCAAATGAAAGCTTGTTCAACTAGAACTTGAGGCAATGACAGTAGCAAGCCTCTGGCAATTCCTGCTCTTGGAGTGTTAAAGGTCATTGTTAAAATTTATAACATATTATCTAGCATTAACACTTCTGCTGATGTATTCTCAAAAAAATTTCACTTTGATGTGCCTGAATTAAAGTCAGCCTCACAATCTGGATTCTTCAACGTGTCCCTTCACAACAAGCACAGACAGAATAGTCAATTCATTGAAATATTTATGCAGACACATCCACAGGTTGTGAATTAGTCGGTCCTCTGGTTCTGAGCACAAGTGACATGCCAGGCTTCAAAGAAAAGATTATTTTTGTTGTGACTCTAATTATAACTGATTTGGTGGTCTTTGCCCTACTTGCTCACTCATGGCATTTTATAAATAAACGTGTCAATGTAACGAAATCACAATCACATACACCATAGCACCATTAGCAGCATTAAAATGAGGATTTGCTTTTTCTTCTTTTTAATTAAAACACAGAGAAGTAGCAGAACACACACAATCTCACAAACTCTTGTCTGTCCCACAGAGGTGGCTGTGCACAGCTACATTGCACGCAACACGGAAAAGCTCCAGAGAAGGAATCAAACTTCATAACCTTCTGCATAGAGACAAAGAGGACAAAACAGTACTGCAGGGAGCATGCAAGTTGTTGAAAACCAGTCATGGCTTCCTGGTGAGAGAAGGGGCCCTGTTAGGAATGATGGGGGAAAGGGAGGAGCTTCGGTTAGTATCAGCCTCTTCTCTTGAAGGAACTCAGGGCTGCTGAGCTAAGCTTCTTGCTGAACTACCAAGAGATGAGAAGAAATGTGCTTCCATGGCTATCTAAGACCATTTTCTCTCCTCCAAATGCCTGGAGCATATTAATTACAGTGTATGTAACAAAACACTATGTAGGCAAAGTCTTGAGAGATGTGGACATCTTGGTCAGGGCCTAGCCTTTCTGTGCGGTCCACCTCTCTCATTCCTGGAGTCCTCACTCTGACTGAGAACACCTTCTGTCCTTCCCCACACGAAGCCCCCTTTCAAACAGTATAGGAGCATGCTTTCCACCTGCTCAGCACAATGCCCCAGACATAACGGGCATTCAATAAGTGCTTACTATTGGTTATGAAGAAAGTGCTCATTTCTATAAAGCTCGAGTGATAATTATTTCAATGCTCTGCTCAGTCGCCTTTCTGTTAATGAGATTGTTCAAGTTTGAAAATTTTGAAAAAAGAGCATTCAATTTGGCACCATTTAAAAAAGGAGACGTGACAAATACCAACCAGGTTACCTGGAGGAATTTTTATATATTTGCATACAAATGGAATAATAATGCATGCTATCTCTTTTGCTTTTACTTATGTTGGGAAATAGTAACTTTGTGTGAATTAGTGGCTTAGTCTTCTCCAGGAACTGATTCTCTATAAATATAAATAATATTATAGTCTTTACCTAATTCAATTTTACAAGAAATGGGGAGAAAAAATTCACGTATTAAATGGGCCAGAATGCTTTCCTATTACTTAAAGCAACTCTTGGTAACAACAATGTGTTTTGTTTCTAGACAGTAATTTGGTGTTTTATTATAGCTTGCCAATGTGATAAAACAGTTGGGCGTGCTGGCTCTGCTTTAGCACATTTATTGCATTTTTATTCAGCAAAAATACCAGAACTTCCTGTGCAGGCAAACAATTTTATCTGTGTATTTTCTTCATCAGAACATTTAATTTGGACCTGTTGTAAAATATAATCTAAATGTAGTTTTTAAAATATAGCCTAAGGGCGCCTGGGTGGCTCAGGTGGTTAAGCATCCAACTCTTGGTTTCTGCTCAGGTCATGATCTCAGAGTTTCATAAGTTCAAACCCCGTGTTGGGCTCTGCACTGGCAGCACGGGGCCTGCTGGTGATTCTCTCTCTATACCTTTCCCTGCCCCTCCTCCACGTGCACTGTCTCCTTCTCAAAATAAATTTTTAAAAATTAAAATATAGCCTAAATATAATTATATATGAAATATTTGTCCACTAAATTCTAAAACTACACTTATAAATATATACACACATGCTCATATACACACATGTACACACACATATATATGCACATATACATGAATTATATATGTACATGTATATATATATACATACACATTCATATTTGTAAACACGGAGATACATTAAAAAGAGAGACATCATGAAAGAATATCAACTAGTTTTGTTGTTAGACTGATTTAGGCTTAAGTTTCAGTTTTATATCACACGCTAGTTAGGACAACTTGGGAGAATTAACCTTTCTCAGGCTTTTTGCTCATTTATAAAATTGGGACAAGTATTCTTCTTGAGATAATTGAGAAGATTAATGTAATGTAATGAAATGTCTAATGTAAGGTGCTCAGTATAGGTCAGGATGGCATCTGCCTGGGGCAACAATCAATAAGGAGAACTAACCTGACCCTGGAATACATTGGAAATACAGTATGAGCTAAACAAAAAAAGGTTCTTTGTGTAACTGGACATTTGTGAGTTCTAATTCCCACATAAGTAGACAGCGCCCCAAGGGGAAGTTTTAAAAAGCACTCCCTACAGAACGGAGGGAGATGAAAATGGCATAGCACAGGTTCCCACCTGTACCCCAGGCTGGAGAGTGAACAGCTAACTTGGCCTCAGGCGTCAGGTCTGAAAACCTGAAGCACGCGATTGTGTGGTAAAGTGCTATCTCCCAAGAACAAATGTGTTGTTTTATCACCTAAATTGTAATTCTTTAAAAAAAATCATAGGTTACATTTGCAGAGGCTTAATGGGGCTCACTGTCAAAGTGAAGGAGATGTGTTATTTCCTGTTTTTTTTAACCTACCTCCCTCCACTCCCAACAACCCTCTTAGCTAGGTGGCACTATTAACATCTCAATTCCCAGATGAGGCAACTGGAATATGAAAAAGTCAGTATGTTGCCCAGGATAAGTCAAAGTAACAAAATCAAGAATTGAACCTTAGGACCTGTTCTTCGTTCGATGTTACCCAATTAAGTTTACAGTTCAGAGTATCAGAAAACTAGAGAAAAGAATAAAATCCTCTGAATAATAGGAAATGTTTTGCTAACAAACAGAAAAGACAGGAAAGAAATTTCAAAAACAGTCTAAACTATGTCCAAGAGAGGTGTTTCTTCCCTGATGGCGTGAAACAACCGAACAGTGCAGCAGACACAGCTGCAAACAAGATAAATGCTGTGAAAATTAGTTTATGGAATGAATCTGTTAGGTGGAAGGCAAGTATTCCATTTTTATTGATAGGAAACAAGTTTCTAACTGCCAAAATTAAATAAACACTGTCTATATTTTAAAACATCAGATTTAAACGACTCCATATTAATAGTCTGATTGTGCACTCAAATTCCTGTTTAGAGCCTGCCACACAAGAGGTGTTTAGTAAATGTTAATTTCCTGCCACCTGCTTTTCCTCTAAGATCATTTCTGTATTTATCTACATAGCCCCGAATATTGTTTTACACAATGTTGCTTAGTGAATTAAGAAATCAATTAACACTTATGCATGAATTAAGAACCACTTTCTGGCTGCTCAGTTCCTGAACTCCTGGGAATATTTTTAATACTCTTTTGCTATGGGAGGGAAAGACATAGGAAAAATACTTCTTGCTTGTTTGCCTCCATCACCAGAGAAACAGTAGGACTGGATAAAAACACAAAAGGAATTCCTTAACTTCCATCATGAACTGGGTCTACAGAATTAAAATTAGTGGTCTCATAATGACCCTAATCACTCTCACGTGTCTGAGAAAGTATTTTTGTATTGCATGAATAAAGTATTCTTCCATTTAGTTATTTTTAAAAAGTTTTAAAGCCCCTGCCCCCAATTAAAGCCCAGAAAATACAAAAAGATAATACAATTAAGTAAAATTGATATTTTGTCATATTTAAGAATTCTTTAAAGAAATAGGGGCACCTGGGTGGCTCAGTTGGTTGAGTCGGTTTGACTTTGGCTCAGGTCATGATCTCACAGTTCGTGAGTTAGAGCCTGCTTCAGATTCTGTGTGTGTGTGTCTGCCCCTCCCCCACTTGTGCTCTGTCTGTCTCGAAAAAATAAACATTAAAAAAATTTTTTTAATAAATAAAAAAATTTTTAAAGGAAGAAATAAAACATTGTGGGTAAGGGGGCACCTAGGTGGCTCAGTCAATTAAGTGTCTGACTCTTGAGTTCAGCTCAGGTCATGATCCCAGGGTAACGGGATCTAGCCTCATGTTGGACTCCATGCTGCGTGTGGAGCCTGCTTAAGTTTCTCTATCTCCCTCTGCCCCTCTCCCCCACTCACTCTCTCTCTCTCTAAAATAAAAATGTATAAATTAAACAATAAAAAAGGAAATAAAACAGAAATTACATTAAAGCACCTACGTTACATTACCCACTCCCAATCCCCTCCAATCCTAGTTACAAGTAACTACCATGATTTCTTTACGATAACTAATCTATTTGTACTTTTATTGCATATCTATCCATAAACAATAAGTGGCATTACTGTATTTTTGGTTTAATTTTCACAAACGGAAATACTGCAGTCATAGTCATATTAAATATATTCCATACATATATTCCATACATAATCGTTTCTTGTGGTTTTTTAAAAAAATTTTTAATGTTTTATTTATTTTTGAGAGAGACAGCAGGGGAGGGGCAGAGAGAGAGAGAGACAGAATACGAAGACAGGCTCCAGGCTCTGAGCTAACTGTCAGCACAGAGGCCGAAGCGGGGCTCGAACCCACAAACCATGAGATCATGGCCGAGCTGAAGTTGGACACTCAACCAACTGAGCCACCCAGGTGCCCCTCATGTGCTTTTTTTTAATTCAGTATTTTGTCTTGAGATTTATCCACATTGATACATAAAGATCCAACCAGTTCAGGTTAACTGCTGTATAATGGTTTACATCTTCTAATGGTTGTTTGGCCAACTGTATTGATTCATAGTATTGATATATCCTGGAAAGCCATTCTTTGTGTGCTCTATATATAAGTTTGTTACCAACATTTGATTGTTGTGCGTGTTACCATCCGAAAACTTAATTTCACTATTATTCCGTTCATCTGTCTTTTGGGATGTATATTTTTGGGATCTTGGTAAAGAAATATTCCCATACCCCTTAGACACAGTCTTGTATTACCTTTTAGTAATTTTAACATTGTGTTTTTCACATATGGGCCTTTATTTTACCTAGGATCTATTTTTGCGATGAGGCTATACCAAATACGTTCCTTTACACATTCAGATCAGATCTTCCAATTTTCCATTCTACTCTGTGTCCCAAGTGGTGAATCTATATGGGGACATCAGCCAGCTTTCTTTCCTTAAGGCTTCCCATTGGGTTTACCGAGTGAGAAGTCCCAGTAGGAGATCAGAGGGAAAAAGGAGAGTAAGGTCTGAGAACATGAGTAGAACATCTGAAGAAAAATAACTTGAAATGTGTATTAATATATATCATGGTTTGTAAGTTATAAATTTGATTATTATTCTTCAGTGATAATCTTTAGATTGTCAACATGCATACCTAAGAAAATAGTTGTTCTAAAATTGTTTGATATCTGTTTTTCTCTCCCAAAAGACAAGAATCTTATCACAAATACCCTTTCCCCATCTGTATATTCCATGTTGTTGTTTCCTAGATCTACAGTCCTAATTATTTTTATTTTTAAAAAAGTAGACATAGTTATTAACACTTACTCACATATTTTAACTCTTTTCTCAACTGCACAACTGAAAATACTTTAGCTATTACTCTATATAATTTTCTCAATTCTCTACTCCTAGGACTCCTACAAGACATATGTTGGAGCCTCTCAATAGATTTTCCACCATCATTCTAAAGACCCATTTACCTTTTTCACTTCTTTATCTTTGTGCTAAGTTCCAGATGAACTTCTCACTACTGTTTTCCAATTAGCTAATTCTTTTCTCAATATTCTTTCTTCCTAAGATTTTTAATTGGTTTTTACTATATGTAAACTTTTTCAAAAATACCTATCAGTCTGAATTTGTTTCATAAATTAATTTCTTTTTAACTAGTATTTCTACTTTTATATCTTTGAGGCTCTGAAATATATTAATTTTAATGTCATCTTCAAATCATTCTATTATTTGAATTTTATGGACATATACTTATACCCCAACTGTTGCTTGAGATAGTCGTGTCTTGGAAACATATTTCTTCCTATTGCATTAAAATTTTAATTTGCATGCTTATCTTTAGTGGTAGTTCACTTTGCTTCCTTTCCTATTCTCTCTGTTCATTCTTCCCTAGCAGTTTTATGCTTGCCTACATCGCACCCTCAAGACCTCCAATGTACAATCATGTATTATAATGGCACCTCAAGGCTTCTATTTCACATGAGTACTGGAATGATATCAAAGCCCATAATAGAGCACGATCCACATCCTGGGTACATGACTTTTTCCTCTTTCCTATCATACCAACCAAGGCACAACTCTAGGCAATTGTGGCAACCATTTTCAGCCTCTTTTCCCTGGCAAGGAACCCTGGCCGTATCCTCCAAGTTTCATTCATCAATTTTTTTTCTCTAACTAATCATGAACAGAAGGCAATACTGATTGACATTAGTCCAAAGCAGTCAAAGTCCAATTGCCTTTCACCATTCAGTTCCTAAAGCCCAAGAAATATGTACCTTTAGCCTTCTGTTTACTACTATCAGTTTCTGTTCTATTCTTTTTTTNCAGTGGATTCTGCGTCCTTTTTCTCCCAATCTCTCAGGTTGTGTAATGTTTCCAATGGTTTCAGATCTTTTTCATGTGATGTATGGGCGCGAGTGCAAGTACGTAGCTCCTTACTTCTCTGCCATCTTGCCCCCTCCTCTGTTCTATTCTTTTCTACAAAAATATTTACCTTGGTTTTGAACAAAGTGATGGGCATTTAATTTTTAAATAAATGATAAATGTATGTGTATTCAACAGAAAGGGTAAATTATTCTGTGAACTCATAGCTGCTGCTTGTTCGGATGTTAAGACACACTGTTTTGTAATCGAAGTTATCTTAAAGCATTTAAATGCCACAGTGTGTTCCACCCGTGAAAATAACTGTAGGTTTTCTACATTTTTCCATAAAGACTAAAAAAATTGTAAGAACTCACTTATGCTGATATTTTTAGAAAGTGTTGACTTTTTTTTTAATATTTTTATTTATTTCTAGGAGAGAGAGAGAGACAGCGTGAGCAGGGGAGGGTCAGAGAGAGAGGGAGACACAGACTCTGAAATGGGCTCCAGGCTCTGAGCTGGCTGTCAGCACTGAGCCCGACGTGGGGCTCGAACCCACGAACCGCGAGATCATGACCCAAGCGAAAGTCGGACGCTTAACCGACTAAGCCACCCAGGCGCCCCATGAAAGTGTTGACTTTTTATATTAGAAAGTATAAATTTTCAAATCAAAGAGTCAATAAATTATAAATTATGGAATGTGATACACATACCAAAGTACTGCATTCATTTTCAAAATATGAAAGAAAATGACAAAACTCAGAATTTCAACAATCACCAAGTTATATTCTTCCCGATTATTTAATAATAATAATATTTTCTGCATGTTGTATGCATGTGTGCTTGGGATCGAGATTGGTGTTTGTTTTGCCAAAACAGCGAGACAAAACCATCATGACTGATGACAACTTTAATACCCTACTCTCAGGAATTCATAGAACTACTAGACAAAAATCAGCAATATGGACATCCTGGACAGTACAACCAACCAACAGTGTCCAATGGACATTTATAGAACACAGCAATAAACAACACAGAACAGTGAACATAATATTTTTCAAGCAAACTGGATGGGCATGAAAACTGTTAAAAAAAACATTAACAACACAGAACTGAAATAGTTGCCAGAATCATTTGACCTGCAGGGCTCTTTGGCAGTGACTAATCATTCATTGTGTCTCTAGGACTAAAACAGGTGAGAAATCTGAAAAAGTCATATTTTAGTTTTATAAGTATAAAAGCTCTAAGTATGATAAACTACTCTTTAACAAATTTCTAGGCTTAAGCCTGTTTGTAGACCTACAGCCTCTTACAGAAATTGAGGATGGCCCACTTGAGTGGGACCCTGCTACACTTGCAATGACTTAAACTATAAATCTTCCTCCTAGCTTTCTCCAAAAGGACATGAGCCAGTTTCCCAGGTGACTGTCTATACAATGGGGACAAGTTAATAATCATATTTTTCAGGATTTATTAGACAGTGACTATTCCCTGAGAACCCAAACTAACACTGTGATCCACCAGGCTAGATAAGGTTTAAGAAGGATCATCATCAATGACATTTTGGCTCAGATCAGTCTCATAGTGATCCCAGTGGGTGCCCCAAACTACCCCATGTTTATTTCCTCAACTCTGGAAAGGATAATTGGAAGAGACGTACTCAGCAATTGGCAGAGTCCCCACATTGGACCCCTGACTTATGGATTGAGGATGATTATGATGGAAAATGTCAAATGGAAGTCTCTAGAACTTCCACTTTCAACTACAGTAGTGAGAAAAACAATGGCACATTCCTGGAGAGAATGCCAAGATTTCTGTCACCATCAAGGACAGAGTCCTACCACTTCCCCATTCAATTCACCTACTTGGCCTATGGATAAAGCAGATGGGTCATGAAAAATGACACTGTACTGTCATAAACTTAATTAGGCGGTAACCACAACTGCAGCTGTTTTTCTAGATGTGGCTGCTTTACTGGAGCAAGTCAACAACTCTTTTTTTCTAGTTTGAGACTACTGATCTCAAAAATACCTTTTCCCAAACTTAACCCAAGAGAAGAAAGATGTGTACTCCAAAAACTATAAAACACTGAAGAAAGAAATTGAAGATGACACAACAAAATGGAAAGATAGTCTCTGCTATCATTTGGAAGAACAAATATGTTAAAATGTCCATACTACCCAAAGCAATTTACAGATTCAATGTAGATTGAATACTAAAATACCAATGACATTTTTCACAGAACTAGAATAAATAATACTAAAATTTGCATGGAACCACAAAAGATCTTGAACAGCCAAAGCAATCTTTAGAAAGATCAAAGCTGGAGGTATCACACTCCCAAATTTCACAATATGCTACAAAGTTGTAGTAATTAAAGTAGTATGGTACTAGACATAGAATAATGGAACAGAGCAGACAGCCCAGAAATAAACTCACGCTTACATTGTTAATTAATCTAAGACAAAAAAGGCAAGAACCTACAATGGGGAAAAGAAAGTTTCTTCAACAAATGGTGCTGAGAAAACTGAAGAGCTACATGTAAAAGAATGACACCGAACCATTGTCCCACATCTTATGTAAAAATTAACTCAAAATGGATTAAAGACCTATATGTGAGACCTGAAACCATAAAACTTCTAGAAGAAACCATAGGCAGTAATTTATTTGATAGTGGCCATAGAAACATTTTTCTAGATATGTCTCCTCAGGCAAGGGAAACAATAGCAAAAATAAACTACCGGGACTACATCAAGATAAAAAGTTTTTGCACAGGAAACCGTCAATAAAACAAAAGGCAACTTACTGAATGGGAGAAGATATTTGCAAATGACATGTGTGGTAAAAGGTTAGTATCCAAAATATATAAAGTACTTATACAACATGACACCAAAATAATAATAATAATATGATCAAAAATGACAGAGGACCTGAACAGACTTCTTCCAAAGAAGACATACAAATGGCCAACAGCCACAAGAAAAGATGCTCAAAATCACTCATCATCAGGAAAATGCAAATCAAAACCACAATGAGATATCACCTCATACCATTCAGAGTGGCTGGTATCAAAACGACAAGAAAAAACAAGTGTTGGTGAGGATATGGAGAATATGGAACACTGTACACTGTTGGTGGGAGTGTAAATTGGTACAACCACTAGCGAAAACAGTATGGCGTTTCCTCAGAAAACTAAGCATAGAAGTACATACTATCCAGTAATTTTACTGCTGGGTGTTTACCTCAAAAACATGAAAACACTGACTCAGAAGGATAAATGCACTCCCATGTTTATTGCAGCATTATTCACAATAGCCAAGACATGGAAGGAACTCAAGTGTCCATCAATAGATGAATGGATAAAAAATATGGTGTATATACGTGTGTGTGTGTGTGCGCGCACGCATGCACGTATACATACACACACAATGGAATATTTTACTTGACCATAAAAAGAATGAGATCTTGCCATCTGCAACAACATGGATGGACCTAGTGCGTGAAATTCTAAGTGAAATAATCAAAAAGTCAATTACCATATGATTTCACTCATGTGAAATTTAAGAAAACAAATGAACAAAGAAAACGAAAGAGAAGAAAAACAGACTCACATATACACAACTGGTGGTTTCCAGAGGGGCAGTAGGGACAGGCCAGATGAAACAGATAAAGAGGATTAAGAGTACAATTATCAGGGTGCCTGGGTGGCCTAGTCAATTAAGTGTCAGACTTCAGCTTAGGTCATGATCTCATGGTTCATGAGTCTGAGTCCCACATCAGGCTCTCTGTTAGCACAGAGCCTGCTTCAGATCCTCTGTCCCCTCCTTGCTCTGCCCGTCCCCTGCACACACTCTCCCTCTCTCAAAAATAAACATTTTAAAAAGGAGAACACTTACCATGATGAACACTAAGTAGTATATAGAAATGTTGAAACATTATATTGTATACATGAAACTAATATACTGTGGTATGTTAATTATATTTCAATTAAAAATAAGTAACAAAACTGAAAAAAAAATACTTTTTGTCTGTACTTGTTAGTAAAGGCCACAGAAACAATAACAGACTTTAGCATTTTGCCTTAGAGCTCTATCAACTCTCTAGCTGTCTCCATTGTCTAGTCCTATGGGAACTTGTTTGCTTCTCTCTTCTCTACAGGACAAGCAAGCCAACTACAGATGGTATCATGCTGACTGAACCCAGTGAGTAAGAAGTAGTAAAGTTTCTAGTGAAATTTCCAGGTATCAGTGGTCTGGTACATGTTGAAAATTGTCTTACCCGATGGTAAGCATGTTTCTGTATTTGGCACCCACTACCTCGAAGAGATGGACTTCTGAATTTTAGTTGCAATAGATACCTGATTTGAGCATCTTACTTCAACCTATTTACCAAAAAACCCAGTAAATGGTGTGCTTGAGTTCCAGATCAAAAAGAAGTTCTGCAACAGAACCACTCTTCAATTCAACCTGTCTTACCATTTGGGTCATATGGCTCAGTATATTGCTTGAAATGTCTATGGAAGTTGGGGATCCTAAGGGAAAGCTTTGGTTAACTTCTATACATAAATCACAGAATACCCTTCTTGGACTTTGGGGAAAAGCTATACTTCCTGTAAAGACTATCATTCTCATTTGAGAAACAGCTTCTGCCTTGTAACTGGGTCCTACTAGAGGCTTAACACTTACTACTGGCCATTAAATAAACATGTGACCTGAAACACTCATATGAAGTGGGTTTGACCCACCAAACCCTCTATAGTAGTATTTTAGTCAAGTGGAAGTGATAGATGGGTTTTTCTCCCCAAGTCTGAAGTCATAAATCAGTTGCATGAATACTGGCTCAAATTTCTATGGCTCATACCCCTGCCACATTTCCTCCTCTCTTTTTCTCTCATGTGAAGTTGTGTATGACAGCTGAATATGGAAGACAATTTGGTCCTTATTCACAGATGATTCTACACACTATTCTGGCACTATGTGAAATCAACAGCTGCAGTAGTACAGGTGTGGCCTGGAAGGAGAGCATTGAAGAAAATCTTTCCAATGGGAAGAACTTCAAGCTGTGGACATGATTGTTCATTTTGCCTGGAAGAGAAGAATAGATGGATGGAAGTACATATTTAAAGATGAGTCATGCAGTGGCTCACAGTTTGGCTGTATGGTCAGAAGAAACATAACTGGAAGAAACATGAAAAAACATGATCTAGGGAAGAGGTATATAGAAAGACTTCTCCAAGTGGGCACAAATATGAGAATCTTTTTGTCCCATACAAATGCTCACCAAAGAGTAATCTTAGAAGAGAAAGATCTTAATAATCATATGCACAAAGTGACCCATTCTTTCTCCCATTCTTTTATCCCCATAATTGCTCAACTGGCTCATGAAGACAATGATCATGGAAGCAGAGATGGAACTTGCGTATGGGCTCAGCAACACGGATTTCCACTCACCAAGGCCAACTGGGCTAGAGCCACTGCTGATTACCCAACGTGCCAAGAGCAAATATCAACAGTGTGCCCCTAAAATGGCACCCTTTCCTGGGGGACCCAGCCAACCACCTGGTGTCAGGTTGATTACACTGGATCACTTCCATCATTGAAGGAGCAGCAGTTTGTTCTCACTGGAAAAGACATTTGTGCTGGATATGGTTTTGTCTTTCCTACTCTCACTGTTTCTGCTAAAACTACCATCTGTGGGCTTACAGAATGCTTTACTCACCATCACAGTATTCCATACAACATTGCTTCTGACAAAGAGATTCACTTTATAGCAAATGAAGGACAGCATTGGTCTCACGCTTATGGACTTCTTTCTCTGGTATCATTATGCTTCCCTCATCCTGAAACAGCTGGCTTAATAAAATTATGGAATGGCCTTTGGAAGACTCATTTATGGCACCAGCTGGTGACAGCACTTTATGGGACTGGAATAACATCCTCCTAGATGTAAGATATGCTTTGAATCAGCTGTAAATATGTAGTGATGTGTCACCTATACCCAGTATTCATGAGTCTAGGAATCACAAGATAGATATAGAAATAGCTCTTGTCATATTAATGCTCATGGTTTACTAGAAATGTTTTTGTTTCCTTTCCCTACAACCTTTGGCATTTTTGCTTTAGAAGTTTCAATTCCCAAAGGAAACGTGATTCCACCGAAGAATACAACATTATCCTTGAACCTGAGATTACCACTGGCTACTTGGAACACCTCTTGACACTAAAATAATAGGAAAGAAGCAGGGGGAGTGTTTTTAGCATGCAAGAGATCCTCAAGACTGTTGCTTAGTCTTCCCATGTTTTATGGTAAAAGTAAATAAGTTACAGCCACTCAACAAAGGCAGGACTGTAAGAGCACAGATTCTTTAGGAATGAAGATTTGAGTCACCTCACTAAGTAAGGAACCACAATTAACTCAGACACTGGCTGAGGGCAAAAAAAATATGAAATGGGGAATGGAAAAAGTAAGTTATCAATACCACCTATGATCCCACTCTTAGTTGCAAATATGAAGGCACTAGTAGAGAGGAGCATTTATCTTTTCCTTGCTTCTAAGTGTGGGCGTGCAGACACCAATTTTTCCTCTCTCCCATTTCTCTACTCTAACATAGGACCTATTAAGAGTGGTTAACTATATCTCAGAATGATTATCCTTGCTTTACTGAAAGGGAACAAATGACCAAGAGTTTAACTGACCTGCCCATTTAGCTAAATCCAACCTAAGTCTCCCCAACTCCAGAGTAAATCCTCCCTCTGGAAAGACATACTGATGTGCACTTTCTGTAAAATGTGTTAAAGTTTATCTTCAGTGTTCTTCATGTCCTTTTTGAACCCTTCTCTTCTTCTTTATGCCTTGTATACCATCTGACCTCCTGCTAACCTCTATTCCTCTCCACCCCCTGTAAATCGTATACTGTTCTGTCTCTTCCTTTTGCATCTACTCCTGAGGCTTCTGAGGAACAAAACTGCAATGCATTTTACTGACAAATAATGGTTGAGTGTTCTCATTTCCATCATCTTAGAATTTAAAATCATTTATTCAACAAAGATTTATCATTTTCCTGGTTTTCTTTACCAATGATTGAGTTCCAGCATGGAAGCAGTATTGGAAAATCTCATCGATCAAGCCTCCGAATGGTAATTTCTACATGGTACTTTCCCTGTGTAGAGGACACACTGGATTTTTTTTTTAGTTTTTTGTTTTTTGTTGTTTTTTTTTTTTTTAGTTTATTATTGAGAAAGAGAGAAACAGAGCATGAGTGGGGGAGGGACAGAGAGAGAGAGGGAGACACAGAATCCGAAGCAAGCTCCAGGCTCTGAGCTAGCTGTCAACACAGATCCCGACGTGGGGCTCAAATCCACAAACCGTGAGATCATGACCTGAGCCAAAGTCAGACACTTAACTGACTGAGCCACCCAGGTGCCCGGAGGACACATTGTTATACAAGGCAGCCATTCCACTTTTGGACAGTTGCTAACTGCCAAACACTCCTTCCATATGTTCCTCTGAATTATCTCTCCATGTAACTTTTATTTTCCATGCCCTGTACCCTCTACAGAATGACCCCAATCCATTTTGGTCATATGTTAGCTCTTTAAATGTTGTCATTTGTCCTCTTTCTAACACTTTCTCATAAAACACTACTACCGCCACCACAATCACCACATAGCATTTTATACCCCTCTGTTGTATTCCAGGTTTTAGAGTCACTGTTAGTACACAGCACTCAGAACTGATCATATGACTTCAGCCAATATCTGACCAACTGATATTCCAGAGCACATGGTACTATCACCTCCCTCATTCCACATGCTTTATTCCTATTCGTGTAACCTAATTTCAGTTGACTTTTAGAACAGGCATGGTACATGGTAATCTCATGGTAAATTTACCAATCAGTGAATAACACCATTTTTTTCTCCTAAAAAGTTGTAAATCCAGGTCTCTCTTCCTCATCTATGTGTACAAGTTGATTTTTTTTTTTTGTGGTCCTAGCATCTTGAACATTATGTCAGTTCACTGGAACAGGAGTTAGAAGGTGAGAATCAATAATTTAAAACTTAATTCTGTCCTGCAAAAGATTAGCTGCCCTTCCTAGATATGTGTTGTCCACAAATATGATAACAATGAATTTTATACCTTTATTCCTTCATCTAACTGGTTAACAAAAAATTTATAAAAGGTCAAGGGCAGGAATCTAAAACACTTCCTGCCTGACATGGAATTTCTAATCAACATTTTTTGGCATGCTTGTTCAACTTTCTATATATTTCCTTCCATTTATATCAATGTCTTCTATTTTTTAGTCGATTTTTCTTGAATGAACTTGTCACTAAGATGGAATTTAATAAACATTCTATATTTTAAAGCAACTTTTTCACATAGGTGTTTTTGATAAGGCCACATCTGTGCACCTATTTTAAAACTATGAGCATCCTCCTAAAACTAGATAATGGGGCCATTTATGACTTAGAGGATACTATGACACAGTCTTAAAAAATTACACTGTAAGTTTTTTTAATTGCCAAATTAGAAAAATTAAGAAACAGACATCTTCATAGTTCTCCTCTTTGTCATCTTATCTTCCTTTGAATTCCCCATCACTAGTGTTGAGTTCAGAGAGGGGAAATGGTAATGAATTTTTCTCATTTGAATAATATTTAGTAAGGAAAAAAAAGTACTTTAATGTTTGGCACAGCTGCTCTGAAATGTTACACCAGAACAGCTTCAATTTGGAAGGAACTATGCCAAATAACTATGGGCCTAGCTTTGCAATGCAGGCATCTGTAACAAGATTATTTGAAGATACGTGGGGAGGGAGAAAGGATCTGAGCAAGAATTTTTCCTGTTACCCTTGACCTAAAGGATGAGCATCTACACTTAAGAATCATGGTGCCCAGAGGAAAAGCTTTATCTTTGTGAAGCTAATGATGTACTTCATCTCATTTTGTGAATGGGAGCACAATTCTATTTACAGTGGTAAATAATAAGGTTCTTTATGCCCAGCATCTCTTGTATTCTGAAGGCTTTTTAATTTCAAAGAAAAACAAATGTCTAAGGAAACTGCATTTAAAAAAATAAAGAGTTGAATGAGTAGGCAACTTTATAGTTTTCTTGGTTCCAAGTTCACAGTGAGGAATTTCTAGAAAGGAAGGTCTTAAAATCCCCCAAATCTTTTTGTTTCAGCAGAAATTGCAGAGAAAAAAAATAGATCATTTGACTCACATGCTCTTCAATTGTCCCTTCAATTCTAACCCGTCATAGAATAGCCAGATGAGACCTTACAGCAGCAGGCCTATGCACAGACTCAGAGGAATTCCAAAAGCTCAACCCTGGGATTGGGGCCAGGAAACAGCTATGATCCAGAGGCCATGAGGAAGCTAGGGTAACTTCCACACACTCCATTCAAGGGAACAAAATCCTCTTTGCCCACTTCTTTCACTATACACCTGAAAGTTGTTTACCTCTCAAACAAACTGTACTTCTGTAAACACACTACATGGAAATAGATGTCCCTCCTCCTAATTAGTGGCTTAGGGGTTTAGGCCTCAAGCGGCATCCATACGCATAAGCCTCACAATGATACAGAACTCACTGATGGACCAACATTGTCAAATAGAAGCAACACTGCACAATTAGTTGTTTTTGTACACATGGATCATAGAGACTATGAGACTCAATATATTAATTGAGGTGAGGTCTTGTAAACTATTAGACACTTTATCGCTGTGTCTAACACAGTGACTGGCACAAAGTAGGGGCTTAATAAACAGCTGTTGAATAAGCAAATTTCTAAGCTAATACTTTCTCCTTATGTTTAATCCAGTCATGGAAAATTATTATTTGAGCACCTACTGGGTACCAGATACTATACAAAGCTGTGAGTAGACACACATGAGTCCTTCCTCAGAACCTGGAGTCTTAAGTAAAATTGGTGAAGTAACTTCTACTGCTGATAAGGGGCACTATTATGGTAATCTTGGGGACGGTCAACATTCCTGCTGGGCCTGAAGTCCCTCACATTCAATTTAATGTTGGACAAAATGGGACCTACTCTATAAGCTTATTTAGTTCTAAAAGTATTGTAAAGGGTATGAAATATGTAAAGCATTATGTAAATAAATTTAAATTTTAAGATAATATTTTTTAATTTGAATATGGCCCAAAATGGATGTTCTCCCCAGTTCAAAAGCAATTCAGCTTCTCAAATGGATACATGCATATCATTATATAAACCACACAAAGAATCCAATGACTCTGGCATTGTTATATTTTTAAAGCAGATCTCTATTGTGTAATGTAACTTCCTTGAGAGCACAATACTTTACATTTGGTATCCTCTATAGGATCTAGTACTTTCCAAAACTTCTAGCATTTGAAAGCGTATTAACGCAAGGGAAACAATTTAAGAATCAGCAAGGATTCCAAACTGAATGGTGAATGGCATTTAGAGATTCAAGAACCCTATGAAATTATATGCAAAACTGTGTGTAGGCCATTGTGTAGAGGTCTTTAGATTTACCAGAGTCGCAGAGAGATCTATTATCCAAAATGGTTCCTCCATTCGGTATATGTTAATTGAATATCAACTACTTGCCAGGCACTGTATTTTGGTTTAGGCTTAGAATCTAAAACTTTTTAATAAATAATGAATACTGAATACAACAAATCTTTACAAGATCTGCTTTCTCATATTTATACTGCTAAAAATAATACATACTCTATTAAATATATCTACATCCTACATCAAGATGAGATACTACACAATATATTTTCTGATAAAATATATATGCATATATATACATACTCACATTGATATAATTTAAGAAATTTTTAGTGAATTTTGCTGCTTAAATTGTTTAAACTATTTCTAATTCATCAACTATCCTATACCACGACTGGGTTTTCATTTATTCCTAACAAAAACAACGAAGCTACTGTCCTTCAAAAAAAGTAATGACATATAAAGAAGATTTCATAAAATAGTTTTATAAGTAGTTTTCTCAGGGATATTCCACTTACTAAAAAATAAATAGCTTTTGTATGCTCCAGATGGAGAACAAAAAGTATTAATAAGATCTCAAGGAATCCTCTAAAATTTAATGAAAAATATTTCCCCTTTGGAAATTTTATATCTTGCCTCAATACATTAAGCGTCATCTACCTAAAATCAGTCAATATTTGTCTGAGCAACTATTTAAATTTTCTGAATAAGACTATTTTTACCTTTGAGAATGGCTGCATATTGTCACAAACATATGGAAAGGAATATTTCTCCATATAAAAAAAAGATTAAAATCCTCACCCACAGCAGATGTTCACTTTATAATATGAAAGTTTCTATGTAGCATGACCCAAAATGACCATTTCAAAACAAGGTTAGCTTATGCTATTAGGAAACCATTTGTTTCTAATCTCTACACTTTTACAGAACTTAAATGCAGTTAGTGATAGTGGCCAGGAGATGGTGCAGTCTCATTTCCTAAAATTTAGTTCACAGGCTTTGGGTAATTTACAAAGTTTGCTTTAAAGAGAAATGTTTTATTAATGGCACTTGTTATCACAAATGGCAGAAATGAATGAAAGATAAAACATTCAGAAAAGAAATAAGGAATTTAAATTTCTCAAAAGTTTTACTTATTACTAATCACTTAAATGAGAATAAAATTCTTTAAAATACTTTAAATAACTTTTTTCTCTCCTGTGTACAAGGAACAGAAGGGAAGAAAAAGTCAAAGTAATAGTCATTTGGAATTACCTCAACTTTTCAATTCTTCCTTTTAGCTCATTTTATATGCTGGGTTGCTTTAACACTTAAAAACATTTTACAATTATAAACTCCATTTTTCAATAAAATAAAAACAAGTATAGTTTTAAAACAGGAATTCTTACAACTGGTATTTAGGGATCCTGATATTTTAGGGAGAAAATTCATTAAAGTAAAAATATTTCCTGAAATGTCTTTATTCAAGGCACGTGTAATGTTTAAATGCTTCTTTCACTTAATAAACGCTAAATAAGAGTATTTAGATCTCAAATCCATCACATTGGTTGTAAAAAGAAATAGAAGGCCTCGTAATCCACTCACATACATAATGTACACATTAATAGCTGTGGGTGTGAGGGCTGCGTTGCACGCTTCCAGAAATGCTCCAGAAAGGGAGAATAGGCAGAAATATTACAGATTGTCCTGATTTGGCCTGGAATACAATCTGCCACCAATTACCGAGTCTTTGCTAGAAAGGTAGGGAGAATCCCTAATCATTCCTGAAAATGCATAATCCAAAGCTGGCCGAAAAGGCAGTGCTGGTACCAACCCCGGAGTCAGGTAAGGAGACATAAAACCAGATAGCCCTCTTCCTGGAGAGGAATATGCCAGCCGTAACGGATTGATACCTATTCTGGGATTTAAGCTGTAGAGATCTGCATCACCTCCATAAGAGGCAGAAGTAGTCTGAAGAGGAGAGAAAGCGGATTTATTCCCTAGAGTTCCAAAACCAATTCCACCTAAACTAAAATTTGAAGCTCTCTGAAAAGCTGTATTTGCCAATTCTGCTGAGCTTGCTAGGTCCCTGGTGTCTGGTCTGTGTTCCTTTCCATTTAGGACCTGTTCAATGGCTTGGACCACATCCCCTTTGCAGAACCGCAGAATGCCTTCTAGCCGGCTACGCCTATAACTTGGGAAAATCCTGGTAAGGATATCAAGAGGGTCTCTTGTTCTTGAGGACAGTGTGGGAAGGCTGGCTCTGGTAGCAGTGAAGTCTTTTGCCCACTCACTTTCATTTCCTGATTCCAGATCCGATGATGACAGGGACCTAGGACTCTCTTCCCCTCCTGACAGCTCCCCAGGGTGAGGAAGCTGAATGTTATCACCCTTGTTTGAGTTTTCTGAAATAGATGGCCTGATGTTTTGTTTTCCAATGACACCATCAGACTTAGGAGATGATCCTAGAGTATGCTGGTGGGATTTGGAGACTGGCTCTTCTTGTCCACTCTGGCATGATTCACACTTACTGTCTTTTAGTTCTAAGGGACAGAAAAAAAAGAAAAAAAGGAATCAAATAAAGGAAAATTTCCCAAAACACAGTACTACCTACTTGAAAATAATGCTGGATAAAATAATTCATTCACTCATAGTGTATCAGTAATATTTACTGCAAGAGATTTTAGTGAACAAGAAGTTTAAAAAGGCATTCAGAGATGCAGGTATTGGAACAGTGGGAAAATGCTATTTATTAGGTCATTTCAAGATCACAAAATTATATAATATTCAAATGCTATAGTTAACTTAAGAATCAGAAGATAAAGGTCTATTATTACCTAGCTATTAGCATGAGACCAATATCTCACACTATTTGCACTATTTGGTGACTTGAGATTTTCTAAGTATTACCCAATTTCATTGTTATCCCAGTGAGCTATTTTTTTTTTCAAAATGACATTATGTAAAAAAGAACTAAATAAAATGACTGTTTAGATAAGAAGTCAAAGTAAGGAACAATCTCACTATGAAAATGAATATTTAATACCTAATACTAAATTTCAACATTTTTTTAATGCTCACATTTCACGTTCCAATTAAGTTACCTGAATAACGTGAACAACAACAAAGTTCTTCATTTCACTTCAAATCTAAACCAATACTGAGTGCTGTACCAATCTCAGATCATACCAGGGCTCACGAATTTCATTTTATGTGAGAGATGATAGACACCTGGTATTTTTTATAATGCTCTCTGAAATATGGACTTTCTTTTTCGATCCTTAGGAAATATTTTTTTAAGTTTACACTCAAATTGTTTCTAAAAGAAAATTATAAACCGCACTATTGCACTACTGATATCTGTACATATCATCAGCATCAACATATTAATTATTTGCTTCAAATCACAACTCCCTTCCAAACTTAAGGAAAGTTTTCTAAAAATATTTTTTTCACAAACATAATTTTATGCCTCAACATGTTGAACATAAAAAAGTAATATTTTGATGCCTTTTATATAGTTCATGCCAGCAAAATAATAATAATGTATGCATTCACTAAACAACTTTTAATTTGGTTTACATTTCCTTTCATCTTATAGACATACTTGATCTCTATTTCCATTGGAAAGAGTAAACTATCAAGCGGGGGTTCTCAAGAGTATTCTGTCAAACCTTTTTTCTACAAATTTTATGAATGCAACAACGTAAATACTGACTAAAGCAGTGATTTGCACACATGATTTGCAACACTCCTTTGATTTCTCAGGAAGCAGTCCTAAATTATAAAAAAGTATCTATAGTTTATTTTAAAATTAAAGTACCTGTGTGCAATTTAACCTTTTAAGGGTTAAAATTCTGTCATTGTATCAAACAGATGACAAAATAAAAGAATATATGTTGTTCCAACAAAACTACAAAGACTCTCTAGTATTTCAACTTTAAAAGAAACAATGAAACTTTTCTAATAAAGTCTACCAAGTGGGGAAAGATTGGCCTTGGTCCACCATTTATACTTTATTTCTATGACTCACTAAATATGCCTCCTGAACATGTAAGGTATCAAAATTTCATATCTACAGCAACTTATGCACAAAATAATCTTTGTTAGTATACTGTACTCATGGAGTACAATATAATGTAATAAAATACTGATTGCATAAGACTGTCCAGAAAATAAGATATCCTTAAGATATGTGATACCATTTACATCATCTCTGTTTTCTCAACCTGGTTTCCTAAACCTGGTTCTACTTCTTTACTTTTGTCATTGTATACTTTGTCTTGTGTTGTAGTTTTTGGATACATATAGTCTTTCTTCTTTAGTATGTAAGTTTTTTGTGTGTAGGAAAATCTTATTCAAGTCTGAATCACTCAATAGTTTTCGTCTAATGAGTAAATTAAATAGACTACTGCAGTTTATGGATATTGGATAAGATGAGGCAGTCAGTTGAGAAAAGCTATAGGGGTAGCTTTTCGAAAGAAAAGGTCAACTGAGGCAAAGAATAAAATACTTGACCCTAGAAAGCAGAACACTTTGCCCCCCACAAAAAAACATATAAATCAATGTCTAGCAGAGAATTATCAGCCGGATTGCATTGTTCACTTAGTTTACAGGATTTTAACTTTTACTTTTTTATAGCAGTTATTAGTTGCTTAACGACTTTGTTTTTGGCACTCTTTGATGTTTCATGAGAAACAGTCTATTTTGTCCACTGAAATAAACTAGAATATGGGCAAAACACTGGCATATGTGAACACAAAATCAAATATGCCTTACTTAAATTCAGAGATAGTCTTTTTACAAAAGTACATCCTGTGATCCAAGGTCTGCAATATTCACAATTCAGGAAAGTTTTCCAATTAATAACTTACTTTTCATTATCACAGAATTTCATCTGATACAACTTGTCTTGAATTTGTACAAAAATACTGAAATGACATTTTCACTGCTTGTGTTACCTGTAGAGGGCTGAGGAATTCCCTAAAATACAGTGAGATTTACATCAGCAGGAAAATTTTATTTGAGACAACTCTAGTAAATAAAAAAAGAATTCACATAACTTTTTTACCCCATGCAGGGGATGAAGGTATTTTGCAGTCAAGAAATCAGAGAAAAAATTAATTAAAACTCCTTGGATAAGAAATTCCTAATTTTGGACTCTGAAATTCTTCTTCCCAATGGCTTTACAAACCAGGGAAACCTAAATTTCTCTCCTACAGGAAACAGTTGAAACTTCATATATTACAGCTAGAATTTCCAAACTTTTGGAGGCCAACAAAGAGCTGAGGGAGGTGACTAAATTTTTAAGGGAAGGGAAGAAGGTTAAAGAGGTTTGGTAGATTTCTCCACTTCTAGCTGGCACCAAAAGCTTTGCCCCAAAGATGAGGAACTGTATTCCCAACAATCAGGGAATGTCCCAGCACAACTGGAAGATTTACTTTGGGTTTATAGCTGAAGGGAGTATAGAGCAAGCTCAAAACCCAGCTTTTCTCCCTCAACTTTTCACCCAATGCCCGCTTGAACTTCTACCTCACTCAAAGTAATACCATCTTGGGTGCAAACTCCGTTACCAACATGAGTTGCTCACCTAATCGCTCAAGCTTCCATTTTACAGGATCTTATCCTATCCCCTAAGAGTACAGAACGCCCTTCCAAGGTAATGCGTCTCTAACACACTCATTGACGTTTATAGCACACTGCAGTTTCCGAGAACTTAAGAGTGCTTCTTTCAAACAACTTTACTCGCCCGCCACGGAGGCATGGCTACTTGTTTGGAGAGCTTTTCTCCAAAACGACCATTTTTCTTTGCAAAGAGTAAATGAAAGACCAACTCACCTTGGTTTTCCTCCGTATCGTCTGGCTGGACAACTTGGAAAGCAGGGCTCGCCAGACCAGTCTGTGTCAGGGCACCCAGTCCCGGCGTCGTCACCGCTGCAGGGCCGCTCGAGGCCTGGGGATTCTCCGTTCTGCGGCTGCCTCCGGGCGTCCGAACCCCGGGCCCGCAGGGTCCCGGGCACAGCAGCCTCCGCAGCCCCCGGGCCTCGCTCTCCTCCTGGGCCTGCTGTCGGCGCAGCGCCACCTGGGCGGCCATGACGCGCTGGCGCTCGGCTATCAGGGTGCACTTGGCACACGCGCAGTCCCGCCAGCGGCAGAAGCGCTTGTGCCCCTTGAGCGCCGACACGACGCCGTGGTTGCGACAACGGGCGCACTTGGGTGTCCGCGGGTAGCCGCAGCCCAGCGCGCCCATCCCTCTCTCCAGTCCCGGGGCCGGCGCGCAGCCCCCGCTTCCCGCGGCGGCGGCGGCGGCGGCTCGCAGAAAGANCGAGGCCGGGTGGGGGCGGCCGCTGCCGCTGCGGTCTCTGCTGCCACACTGTGACCGCTCCATTCTTGAGAAGCGTCTGGGGAGCGAAGCGCGCCGTCCACGGCTAACCCTGCCGGGGGCTGGGTGCGCGCCGACGGCCGCGGTCTCGCTGCCTTCCACCCACACACGGGCAAAGTCTGACACAACTCCGGCCGGGGGCTGGAGACGCGAAGAGGCGCAGATGCCCAGTAAGCCTCTTAAGAGTCCCGGGGCGCCGAGTTAATGCCCCTGTGCTCCGCGCGCCCTCTGCGCAGGAGAAAGCGGGGCGGGAGACGTACCCCGCCCACCAGTGCTCCGGGCCGAGCGCGGACGCCCTGGAGGGAGGGACCGGCGGAGAGTGGGGGCTGCCCGGGAGGAGGGACAGTGGGAGACACGAGAAACCGTCCCGATGGGCTGCAAAGGTGCCTTTCCCAGAGGAGCCCTTATCTCCCACTTGCCTCCCCATGAATTCCTCAACGTAGATTTTTATGAATAACCTTCCGGCCCTCTGCCCTTCTTAAATTAAGGTTGGAAGTTCTCCTTGCCTCAGTCCCACGCTTCTCCAAAGCAAGTTTGAGGATTTGGATGTAAAGTTGTCTTTTCTTTTCCCTTCCAGGTGGTTTTCAGGATGGTAGCATGACCAATGTTAGTGAGAAAACAGAGCTTGACAGACGGCAAATATTACCCACCTGAAGGATGCCTTATTTTATTAAAATTTTTTTTAATGTTTATTTACTTTTGAGAGAGAGAGAGAAAACGAGTGGGGAAGGGGCAGAGAGAGAAGGAGACACAGAATCCGAAGCAGGCTCCAGGCTCCGAGCTGTCAGCACAAAGCCCATACAGGACTTGAACCCATGAGATCATGACCTGAGCCTAGGTCCGATGCTTAAAGAACTGAGCCACTCAGGTGCCCCAAAGATGCCTTACTTTAAATAGGTCTTACTTAGGGCTGCATCAAAATAATGGATAAATAATGAAGAGAATCCATTCACATTCGGATTCTTCTCGTTCATTTTATTTACAAATGCAAATCTGGATTACACCCATTATACTTGCTACTGCCCAAAGAATTCTATGCATTTCTTATGTGGAACTTATAGGCAGCAACTGTGTTAAAACTGCTTCAAAAATACTTCACATTTCTATTGTAAAGTATTGGGAAAGGTCGTTTAGGCCATTCTTTAAATATGCTATCATAAAATGGACTCTTAAAATATGTATTTATGCCCTTACATGCAAGAAAAGATCATACTGCTTTTAAACTGAAAGAGCATTTGAGGCAGAGAATTCATGAGTGTTTATTGTTAATGGAAAGGAGAGTCAGGGCTCTGTCAGTTCTTCAAAATAGTATTCAACTACCTTGACAGGCAATTCATATCCTAGCTCTAAGATGGCAAGGCAAGGAACAATGACAATTTTAGCATCACAACCACTGACATCCAGGGCAGACACTGCTAATCAATCTGGGCTTTCTCCTGCCTGCCCACTCACACCATCACCACCATCAACATCCTCCCATATTAATATCCTAACATTCTATCATAGAGGTTTTCCACCCTTCCTAAGCCCTGGAACCACTTAGGGCACTTTTAAAAGATATAGATACTCCAATCAAAATATTCTGATTCTTTTGGCCTGAGTCTTTTAAACTCTAAAGGTGGTGATATATACAACCAAGGTTTAAAACTACCACTCTAGGAATTTCTAACCTCTGCAGATTCTATAATCCTCAAGTTTTCTCATACTCCTAGATCTTTGCTCGAGCCACTCCGAATAGCTAGTTATTCCCTAACTATGGAACTCATATCCAACATCTGAGAAATGGATTTTGAGTGCTACATGGATCATTAAAATTCCCTTTTTCTATTATTTGTTAAGATTTGATTACATAAAGGAAAAGGATTAGCTTGGTGTAAGTATGTCTTTAGAATCTTTAAAGGCTTGTTAATTATGCCTTTTAACCAAAAAAATTTTAAGAGCCTCAGCAAGCACCAGTGTTTACCTGAAATTTAACACTATTTTTCTGTTTTTTATTTGATTTTCAAAGTTACCTTCCAATTATGGCAAGTGATATTGGTTTTCATCCAAGGAAGTGAAAATAATTAAGTAAATGTATTTAAATAAAATGTGTGTCTATTTAAATGAGAAATAATCAGTGTGTGAAAGACTGAAAATTAATAAACTTTGGTGACAAAAATTAAAGACCTAAATAAATGTAGAGGTCTACCATGTCCATGGGGCAGAAGACTCAATTGTTAAGAAGACAATTCTACCTAAATTATCTATAGATCCATTCAATTTCAATTAAAATTCCAGCAGACTTTTTTTGGTAGAAATTGTCAAAGCCATTCTAAAATACATATGGAAATGCAGAAGAAGGACCAAGAATAGCCACAGATAAAGTTGCAAGGCTAAAAATATTTTGTTTCAATAATTATACAAAGTTACAATAATCAAAACAGTGTAGCATTGGTGAAAAGATAGAAAAATCAACCAAGGTGATAAAACAGAGTTTAGAAATACATTCACCCGTAAGTAGACAACTAATTTTATACAAAGGTTCAAAGACAATTTGGTGGAATGAAAACAGATTGCTTTTTCCAAACAAATTTTGCTGAGACAATTGGACAGCCACATGCAGGTGGAAAGAGGTTGTGGAGGGACAGTGAAAGATGAGTAGGAGGGACTACAAAGGCTCAAAGGAAACTTTTGGAGATAATGAATACATTAATTATTTTAATTGTGGTAATGATTTTGTGTGTATATGTATACTTACCAAACTGTGTACGGTATATATTTGCAGTTTATTGTTTGTCAGCTATACTATGATAAAGCCCTTATAAAAAATAAAACCCCATTACCTCTGGGGGGAGAAAAAGCATAGAATAATGTGAAAGTATTTTGAGCCAAGATAATCCTAATCTTAGTGCCCAAAGCTGGAGCAATGATTTTAAACAGTTGTATTTCTTCTCAAACACACTGGAAAACTTGAATCTTTCCCCTTAATAGTATGACACATTCTCTCTTTTTCTCAAATTATGTATCCTTTTTTTCTTTTTACTCTAACAGCAAATGAGTACTGTGACTATTCTCATAAGTCACTGAGAAGATGTTAACAGCTGCAATTTAGCGGTGGCAACAGTTTCATCAAATGAAAAGATGATAAGAAGAAACACATTTTTAATTAAACTGTGTCCAAGTATCACAAATATGTCACTTACAAAATTTATTCAAAATAAAGTAAGAAAAAAAACCAGACTGGTCTGATAAATGAGAAATGCAGAGGTATGTCAGAAGGAAGGAAAGGGAACTAATAAATAGAGTCTCTCCCAAGTTCAAAGACACTAATGTACCTCCTTTTTAAAAATTACTCATTTCTACTTGACTTCCTTGTCCACCCTAAATTCTTAAGAGTTAACTGCCATGTTTGGTTGGTTCCCAGAACCAATCCATCAGCAAAGAGGAGTTGGAAGTGTGAATCAGCAATTGCAAACATAGGCCTGGCTCTGATCTTCACTAAGCTAGGACAGCTTGGAGAATTACACACTCTCAGCTTTAACTTTTCTCACTGACAACTAAAAACATGAAGTCATCTTCAAGGATACTTCCAAGTTCTGTGGTTCATTTCATTTGCCAACCCTAGCCTGAAATTCTATTTCATTAATGTTCTTAATCTCCAAAGAACCCCACTACTACCCTTCTAAGGCCTCTGTCAAAGCATTTCTCTTGCTGGAGAAGAGCCTGGACGAACCTGCTGGTGGGGGATAAAATTAAAACATATATACTTAGCTTGGCTGGAAACTTTTGGCAAGAGGACTGGGGGTTTGGAAGGAGAGGCTCAGAATTGTGTCTTCTTTCATGCATAAACATGTACAATCTGCTCCGTGGCTTCAGAATATATGTAAGCACACCTTGTAAAGTCCTTCTACTCCAAGGTTTTCCAGAGCCATACTATGTATGCTAATGCCACGTTCTGTCAGTTTTGAGGGGTGTGAACTACATATCTCTTTGCCTGGGGTTCTTCAAAAAGTAACTGAGTGTTAATCATGATTGAGAGACCACAGTCCACAGATTGGTAAAAGTTTTAGCCACTGGACTATGGGCCTCCTCTGGGACACAGCCTTGAATATTGTTGGGGTAAGGATAAATATGTTTGGTCATATATATATATGGGGGGTGTTTATATATATATATGTAACACACACACACACACATATATACTGTATATATATACTGTCTATATATGTGTGTGTGTGTGTATACTCTAACAGCATTTGAGTACTGTAACTGTTCTCCTAAGTCCTTTGTATTCTGTGTGTGTGTGTATATATATATTGGCCAAGAGATGTTACTCTCCAAAACCCAGTATCTACCAGTACATGCTCCCTCCTGAGAATACTCTGAAGCTGAGGAGAAGTAATTCATTATACCAGAGCTGTAACTAACCACAGCACTGTGCACTTTAGGAAACAGAACTTCATTAGAGGACATCATCTCTGATCCCTTGCTCTGGGATGGCAAGAAGCCAGTTGGAGACCTTATATTATGCCTGCCCCTTGACATTACAAAATAGAGTAAAACATGTTAAATGTGTTTTCCTTTGTTGCTTTATGAGCTCTTTCCATACCAGTTGAAGATGCTTACCTGGAATCATAAGAAATTAACAAAGACAGGGAATGGAGAAGTACTATTTTTTTTTTCCTGTATCCGTTTCTAAATGCCTGGCACATAGTAAACATTCAATACCTCTCTGAAAATAAGTAAAGAATGGATGCTATAGGACTTAATTGTTAGTTGGCTGAATAAGCACTAATATCATATTACGTTTCCTTTGTATTCTGAAATCCTTGAGAAGTAATTTCCAGTCCACTAAAAATTAATCTTTTCCAGGTTTACCTTTGTGAGGTTATATAAGCTAGAGTGTGATTTCTTTTTAAGTATGGTTTATTGTTTACTTTGTTTTCTGTACTTTTGTTTAATATCAAATAAGGTACTTAATGACAACTTTTTTAAAAAAGAAAAAAAGTGAAACTCTACAGTTACACTTTTAATGCCACTGTACTGTATTCAGTACTTTTCAATATGTTTAGATCTAAGCACATATTGTCGCCTATGAACGTGATGAATTAATGCATTTTTTTACTTCTAATCTTTCTTCTGCATCAAAAAACCTTAAAATGTTGGATATATAATAGTTTTAACTTAATAATGATAAACATTTCCCATTTTAACAGCCTTTTGCAAAAATCAGCTGTAACAGCTAAATAACTTTCCATTTAACCATACAATAATTACTTCTACTTTAGAACATTTACTTATTTTTTTAATTTTTAAATTTTTTTTAATATTTATTTATATTTGAGAGAGAAAGAGAGCGTCAGTGAGGCAGGGAGATGGGCAGAGAGAGAGGGAGACACAGAATCTGAAGCAGGCTCCAGGCTCTGAGCTGTCAGAGCTGAGCTGTCAGCACAAACCCAACGCAGTGCTCGAACTCAGGAATAATGAGATCAGGACCTAGGCCAAAGTCGGATGCTTAACCAGCTGAGCCACCCAGGCACCCCAACTTTAGGACAATTTATAGTGTTTCATTCTCTCCCTGTTTTAAATAAGAAATGGATTAATATGTGAATTGAAAGTGTTTTCTATATTTCAAATTACCTTGTTAGAATAAATCGCTATAAATAAATGTACTGAATTAAAGGTTCTGAATATTTTTAAAGCTTTTGACGTACGTTACCACCTTTTTTCTTAAAGAGGTCATATGAATTTTAATTTTAATATACAGTTCACTTCATCATCCTTCCATATATTCCCTCTTTTCCTTTTACAGGACAGTGGTTTTCTTACTAGGAAATTGAAGCTGCTTTCTAGCAGTGACAACCCATAGTTCCATTAAGGAAAATAATTCTACAAGGTTTCAATTCATAGTAAGATAATCGCCATTTTGCAAATCTCTGGTTGAGTACTGGGAGGAAGTAAAGCAAAATATGGCAAAAGCTCCAATCACTGTAACAAACACTGATGTTCTCTGAGTAAATTACATGGCCTTTCATGAGCTTGCTGATTTAAACAATTATTTATAAAAGAGTGCTGTTGACTGAGACTCTAACAAGAAACCTTGGTACCATCGTGGTTAACTGCATAAGCACATGTTCAAAGCTATGCTCTTTATTTAGTTCACTCTAATGGATCTAAGTCTATCATGTAAATAGGACCCAGAGCTTATGAAACCCTTGTTTTATTTTTTAACTCACAGGATATTTAAAGTAAATTCATGCTCAGATAAGCTCTGTGATTTGTCTTACACTGAATAGAACTTACTTTCACAAATTAATGTATGTGAAAACATTTCCTCAGAATTCGGTCCTTAAATAAACAGCAATACAGTTTCACTCAGGAAGTATGTGAAAGCCCTTTATGTGGCTGCTAAAGGTCGTAACAGAATGAACGGCACATATTAAACACTGAAGCTTTTTAGTAAGAAGTCTAATTAAAAATTGCATGCTAGGTAAGTTCATTTTAAAAACAGCCATTAATCAATAAATTTCCCCCATAAAATGTTACCATCTTAAAGGATCTTCTATATATGAAGGCTATCTCTCTTATTTTTTTTAGATTTTTTTAATGTTTTATTTATTTCTGAGAGAGAGAGCGCGAGCATGAGCAGGGGAGGGTCAGAGAGAGAGGGAGATACATAATCTGAAACAGCCTCCAGGCCCTGAGTTGGCTGTCAGCACAGAGCCCAACACAGGGCTCGAACCCACGAACCGTGAGATCATGACCTGAGCCGAAGTCGGACGATCATGACCTCAACTGACTGAACCACCCAGGAGCCCCTTCTCTCTTATGATTATAGCTACCTTTTAAGAGTTGATTTTTCTGTTCCATGTACCATGTGTGGGCTTTATATATTATGTCCTTTCATACTCATAATCACCTTATTGAGACCAATTACATTATCCTAATTTTACAAATGAAAAAAAAAGTTTCAAAGAGAAGAGGTCCTCAAGATAGTCTAATGTTCAGACTCCTTACACTCCTGTTTCTCCCCAGAAGTCAAGTCAGTTCTACTATCATACAGATTCACAAAGCAGCCCATGATGCAGAGCTGCCATGATACAGTTACTCAGAGGGGGTACTTCTTGGATGACTCATGAGCAACCTTGAAAATGTACCTTATTCTTCAGTTATCAACAGTCCCATTAAAAAAAAAAAGAAAGGTGTGAAGAGAAAAAGAAAGAGAAATTCAAAGTACCATACTTGGTACATCTCCTTTTTTTTAAATGTTTATTTTATTTATTTGTTTGTTTGTTTTTGAGAGAGAGAACATGCATGTATGTATGCATGAAAGAGGGAGCAGGGAGGGGCAGAGAGAAGGGGAGAGAAGATCTGAAGTAGGCTCTGCACTGACAGCACAGAGCCCAAGGTAAGGCTTGAATTCACAAACCCTGAGCTCATGACCTAGGCCGAAGCTGGACACTTATCCAACTGAGCCACCAAGGCGCCCTGGCACATCTTCTTTTACTAAAGTTTGATGATGGGGTTTTTAAGTTGTTTTTCCCTATCTTTGTTTATTATTTATACCACCAGAAATTCAAACATGTTTTCCTTTTACTCTCAAGCATCAAGTCAAATTAGATATTAAATTTTACCCTTTTCAAAACCTGACATTCAATTCAAAGATATTCTTTTCCTCTCAAAGAAAGTTTTGTGGGGCGCCTGGGTGGCTCAGTTGGTTAAGATCCGACTTCGGCTCAGGTCACAATCTCACGGTTTGTTCGTGGGTTCAAGCCCCACGTCAGGCTCTGCTGGCAGCTAGCTCAAGAGCCTGGAGCCCACTTCTGACTCTGTCTCCCTCTCTGTCTGACCCTCCCCTGCTCATGCTGCCTCTCTCTCTCTCTCAGAAATAAATAAAAATATAAAAAAAAAAGAAAGTTTTGTAAGACTCCGTCATTCAGCATTGGAAAAATGGTGCAAGCCTTCCCCAAAATAAAAATTTACAAAAGAGAAGTTCATTTATGTCCATTTTAGAAAACAGAATAGTTAACCTTTAAAAAAAAAAAAAAGAAACATTTTAATGTGCTATTTCCTACTGCATTCCACTGATTGAACACAAATAAGATAAGTAAATCAATTCTTCAAATATCCTCAAATCCCTATTTCTTCATGAGAAATTGTCACAGGACCTAGAAAATAATTTTTTGTAAGTTATTGTTGGAAAATATGATGAAATTAACTTTGAAAGGTGTTATATACATTTCTGCCTTTTTCACTTCAATTATTCTTTGCTGTACCAGAGTCTGTTCTGGAACTTTCATTAGAAGTGTCCCAATTAAAAAGCCATGTGAGTAAGAAACAAAACAAAACCTGAGAAAACAAAAATGGCTTCCATTCACAACAAGGATTCTAAATAAGAGGTAAATTTGGTAAATCAGTTCTTTCCTGGCTTTTAGCCATTCACATCTTTTGGCTTTGAAATTCATTTCTTTGTGAGCATAAGGTCATTGTTATGAGGTGTTGTCAGACCTCTGACAGGGGTATTGTGCATGGTAGAGGGTGGCACTTTTTGATCAATGTCTTCAAAGTCAAAGCTTGGAAAATAATAGCTGCACATCAAAACCCAATGCCATAATGCAGTTAACACTGGGCTAGTTCAGGTGGCCCCAGGGAATTACTTAATTCTCATGTTGAACTTTACAATAATTAGTCATCTATAATGGTGTGCTAAGATTTATGTGAAGACTTGTAACTTGCGATTCATTATCAAATGAGGTCCAGAAAAATCATTACAAAAAGAAAAACAAAGAAACTTATCTATTAATTGATGTTCTCCTCCCATTTTTTATGAATCCCTGATTATTGCATTTTTGTTCTTTTTTTAAATTTTTTAAAAATATTTAGAGGAAGTCAGAGAGAGGGGGGAGGGTCAGAGCGAGAGAGGGAAACACAGAATCTGAAGCAAGCTCCAGGCTCTGAGCTGTCAGCACAGAGCCCTATGCGAGGCTCAAACTGCAAGACCATGACGTCAGCCAAAATCATGAGCTGTACCAAATCCCATGCTGCCAGACCTGACCCAAAATAAGACATCTTTTTTTGACTTAACATCTTTGTATTGTAAACTGTCCATGTTTAAGTTTTTAGGCTATTTGTGTAATTATTTCATGATATCCTGCCTAGTAGATCAAGTTACTGACCTTAAACCTTTTGTTGTAACTTTTCCTATATTCTTATGACTTTCCAAAAAGCCTTAAACATTTACAAATGCTTTGATTTTTTTAATGTTTTTATTTATTTCTGAGAGAGACCGTGTGAGCAGGGGAGGGCCAGAGAGAGAGAGAGGGAGACACAGAATCTGAAGCAGGCTCCAGGCTCTGAGCTAGAGCTCAGCACAGAGCCCAACACGGGGCTCGAACCCAGAAACTGTGAGATCATGACGTGAGTCGAAGTCGGACACTTAACTGACTGAGCCACCTAGGTGCCCCTACAAATGCTTTAAAACGAGGATAGGTTTTAGGTTGTTTTTAGTTTTTCTTTTTCTAGAACATAGAGTTACTGGAAATATTTAAGAAAAAAGCCATTTTGTTCATATATTCATACAAACAGTACAATTGCCATATATGTGTATGATATATATCATATGATATATATATATGTATATGATTTCTTAAAGAAACTCTTAAGTCACGGGTGGAAAATATACAATAAAACATCAAATCTATAGTTAAGAGATAAATGTGCCATATGTTTCTTGAATACTGAGGCACAGTGGGGTGCATTAAGAAACTCATTAAGTCAATGGAAATAGCAGCTGGGCTCTACAGAGATGTCTATTCACTTCACTCCTAAAACAGAAAAACAGAAAAATAGTTGACACATCCCATTTCTTCTGATTTGAACTGGTCATATTAGCATGGGGCTAGTGCAATGCAAAAATACTGATGCATCTTTTCTCTCAGCATCTAATTTAATAAACTTCATTTTAATAGTCTTTTATTTATGTTTCCCAGTAAAGGCAAAGATGTCTATCTCCCCTTACTTTTTTAGTTTTACTTATAAATAAAATAAAAACTTAGCCAAAGCACCTACATAGTATAATAGAGTCATGCACACTGAGCCCCATAAATGACTTGGGCAGTAAAAAAACAAAAACAAAAAATCAAAAAAACAAAAAAACATTTTAATATGTCTTGTTTGATATTATGGACTTTAGAATGAAATGAATGTCATAATAATATAAAACGCCCACACTAAAATTTTGCATGATATTGGTAAAGGCCTTGGTTCTTTAAGGTATTTGTTTTTTCCTTTATAAGATGCTGTTTCGAGTGGTTTTTTTTCTTCTATGTCAGTCACTTTAAGAATCTAATGAAATCTATGAGAATCTGACCTATGCAGATATGAACAAAATTTTATATAGCATTTCAAGCACCCTTTAAGATTAAGAGCCATAAAGGATTCCCAAAGTCCCTTCCTCGCTTAAAATTCTATGGTTCTATACTAGTGTCAATACAAAACTTTCTTGAACTTTTAAAGAAAGATTTTTAAAGCACATTTGCAACACTGAGACCAAGTCTCTTAAGACTCCAAAGGAAGGAATTTAATGCAGAATTATGGAATTTTAAGTGTTCAGAATAACCTTAGCACGGATTAGTTTTCTCCACTTAAAGATTACAATTTATAATATCTACATTCATGCTTTACCAACAACAGTACTCTGAAACAGAATGAGAAAATGAGCCTGAAAAAAGGAACATCTCTAGCCATTTTGGTTCAATAATAGTAATTCATATTCTTGAATTCATTCTCTTCTTGTATCATCTTCAAAACTCTCACTGAGTTAAGAAATGTTTAACAACGAAGGGGACAAAATGAATGTTTTCCCTACTTGGTAGTCACCACTCTACAAATGTTCAACTCCTCAGAGATGATTCAAGTTTTCATGCCTCAGTAATGCATTCAGATGCACAAAGCTTAAATTCTAAAGGCAAAATCCACATTATTATCATAGTGGCTTCAATCATTTGAAATCCTAAAACAGGGGAAGTGAGGTCCTCCAAGTCGTTCAAAATTCCAAAGCTCTCAGGGGTTCCCTTTTAATGTTTTCTGTATGTGTAGAATTTTTTAAAAGTCACATGAGTGATATGAGCTTTTAGACACTACCTACCACCCTCAAATTATTTAAGCTTGTGTATTTTTTAAAGTGTATTTATTTTGAGAGAGAGGGTGTGTGCGTGTGAGTGGGAGGAGCGGCAGAGAAAGAGTGTGAGAGAAAATCTCAAGTAGGCTGCACCCTGTCAGTGCAGAACCCCGACAGAGAGCTGAATTCCACAAATGGTAAGATCGTGGCCTGAACCGAAATCAAGAGTCGAACACTTAACCACCCGAGCAACCCAAGTGCCCCATAAGCTTGTGTATTTATATATATGTGTGTTGCTTCATTTTAGCTGAGGAAGTTTCTGCCCTATTCAAATGCCTGATCTCTTTGTTAGTGAAAAGTTTATCAAGCTTCACACACTGTGAAGATAGAGACATGCCTTTGTGTCAATAGTTTCTGAGACTGTTAGATTTTCATTCAAGCTATGGACAGTTGAAATTTGATTTAGGATGGACCAAGAGGAGAAATTTCTGATGGCAAAAAGCAGATATCCCTCTCTTTGCTCATTGGTCTCTTAACTGATCCCCTGTCATAAGCTACCAACATGATCTAGTATCTGCTATCTTGCAAAGTCCTCTTCCCACCATTTTAATATGCCATTCCTTCCTACTTCCCCTGCACAGCCAAGTCTCAGAAAGTTGTCTATATTCCTCATCTAGTCCCCACTGCCTCACCTAGTACTAAGCCCTGTCTCATCAAATAGGTCTCTGTTCATTCAATTCACCAACAACATTTAGTAGGATCACCAGTGATTCCCATGCTGCCAGATCAAAGGAAGCTTTTCTTTACCTCCTTGGCCTCTCAGAAGTATTTAACACAATTAAGTATACTTCAAATGATCTTCTCTTGACTTCCATGACATCATAATTTCCTGTTTTTCTCCTACTTTCCTACGTCTTCTCGATCTTATTCACTCATTCTTCTACTTTTCCTTTTCCATATATAAGCCTGTTATAGTTCACTTTATGTTTATGATTATTTAATTCCTATCTCTTCCTATCTGGATAGGAAACAAGACTATATTATTTCCCACTGTGTTCTCAGTGCCTTGATCACCTAATAGATAATCAATAAATATGTATTAGTGAAATGAAGGGAGAAGGCCTGGAAAGGATCAAGGTATGACAGATCTCATGGGCACGTGGGCTCGTTTTAGGGAACTATGAAAAAAAAAGTTCATTTCACTACAGAGTGCACTTCAAGTGAGTGATCAGAAGAAAAATCCACAATCCATTAATTATAAAGAGTCTATTGGTATAAAAAAAGTATTTCCAGATACACGAAAAAGTGTAATAATATAACATTAATTGCTAGGTAGTAATTAATTCTATAGAAACACATTTGTGTAGCATTCTATGTATGTCACTTAGGGCTCTCTGGGAAGCAGACATCAAGACATAATTAGAAGTACAAGAAATTTATGGGGAAGTGGGGAGCACCTGTGAAGTATAAGGGGAGAGGGAGCAACAGCAGGTAGAAGAGCTTTAGATTATGATGCAGGTCTGACTCGGCAGGCAGAGAGAGGAAGAGGAGGACAGTTATACAGGAAGAGCCTCAAGCTGTAGTACAGCTCTGAGAATGTCTCTGTCAGGCCCTAGGGATCCCCACAGCAGAGACTGGCTGTTAGGAGACTGGCTGCTTTGGACAGAAATCGTCTGATTCTAGTCACTGGCTGGGAAAAGGCAGAGGACAGTATGACATTGGTATGGACACTGTGGTGAACCCGGCTTGTAGCAGGCTAACTCTCAAAAGGAAAACTGACTGTGCACTGTCCTCGGTGCTCCATTTGACTAAATCACATGTAACTGTCTTAAAGGGGATAGCATGTAACTTTACCTCAGGAGGTATATTCTTAAAATTGACCCCATTATCATTTGTCAAAATAATCTATAAAATTTTCCTGAAATTAATGAATACATAATAGCTTTTTTCTTGGTACTGCAGTTGTTTTTCTTTTCTAATTCCTAAGAGTTTATTTAAAGATTCATGGAACATCAATCAATGTGCCAAAATTGGGCTACGACCTGGGGATATAGGCAGATTCTTTGCCTGCTCTGAGGCTAGTTCTTTCTCAAATAGTTCCACTTATATTCTACATTGAAGTAAACTTTCTATCCTATGAACTTGTCAATGAGTATTTCAGGAACTTTTTTTAAGTCAAAATGTCTGTTATTGGGGTGCCTGGGTGGCTCAGTTGGTTAAGTGGCCAGCTTTGGCTCAGGTCACAACCTTGCTGTTCCAGAGCTTGAGCCCCACATCAGGTTCTATGCTGTCAACTCAGGGCCTAAAGCCTGCTTCGGATTCTGTGTCTCCCTCTCTCTCCGCCCCTCCCCCACTCATGCTCTGTCTCTGTCTCCCTCTCAAAAACAAACAAACATTTTTTTAAAAGTCTGTTATTATCTTTATTATGTTACTGTTCATTTCTTTTTCTTACATTGCTTTTTAACACTTCACTCTGCTAATGTATACTCTCTGATGGGAGAAAGATGGCTGCTTAGCTTTTATATAAAATTGTCACTAATTTATGTAATCAACAAATACTTATTAAATATCTACTATATGACAAAATCTATGCTGGGTAATTTAGTTATGGAATCTCATTGATTTCTTGTAACATATCTAAAAGATATTTATCACGCTTGCTGTTTTAACATGACAAAGCAGATGCAGCAAGTTGATTGTCCCCAAGTTCATGCTATTTCTACTGTACCTGCCTATTCAGTTAAGGTTATTATGGAAAGAAGGCAACTTAAGGAGATCCATGTTTCAGCAAATACAGTGTCAAATCATCCCAATGTTAGAAAGGCACACTTTCCAGTTCAGAACTTAGGAGAAATTCCAGAACTAGAAAGATGTTCCTATTCAAGGCTCTTGGCTCTTGAGTATCTAATCCCAAACATTAAAAGAATCTTCCTTAAACAAAGTTTACTGAACAAGAGATTTCAAAAAATATGATAAATGTTATGATAACCAGAATTATGCCATCTACCCTAATGTTTTGCTTTATAACAATTAAATTCAATTCTCATAAAACTCCATAAAAATAATAGTAATACCAAAATAAAACTAACAGCATCAGTCTCTTTCAACTATTACTATTTTGTAGATTTACTTAGATAGAATGAACTTCTGTTTAACCTCTAGTTTTAGAATCCATGAGTTTCAAAACTATTTACATTTGGTCTGGAGAAGTTCAAATGAAATCTTGGTCTGGAGAAGTTCAAATGAAATCTGGTTACCTAAATATCAACCTACATTTATATATCTGCCTCATAATACTATATATATATCTAGCAAATTGTTTCTAATATCCATTAATAATAAATTATATTCTTTTAATTGAAAACTGGTATATAATTCTGAAAGGCTGATGATCACATTATCTTGCCCACCTTTCTTCTGAACTATTAATCTCCTTAGGCTAAAACTATCTTTAGTCTACAATCTCTGAGTTTCCACACTAGATATACAGAACAGAAACTGAAAATAAGAATACAGTCATTTATCCTGTAAATTACTAAGATAATAAATAAAGGAAGAGTAGCTAGATTAATTAGGGATAAGTGTAAAATATTGGTGGTTTTCTCTCAAGGTGCTCACACCATTGATATCATAATTTTAAAACTGTAACATTTACCATTCATGTTTAGTAACCATCATAACACCCAATTATAATAACTGTGACATGATGTAGGAACTGTGTCACAAAGAATTTTATTTTTTCAGTATACTTAATCTTCTCAGGAAAATCCCTTTCCCTCTGGAAAGTCAAAGATAGCTGTGACTATTTTAGCAACTAGAGAAAAAGGGGTACTCACATGATTGTCAACTGGGAATAATAAAGATCAGAAAGACAAGTTCAAATCTGTCATCCAATAGCGTAACTTCCCTCAACCTACATCCTTCCCATATAAAAATGGGGAGTGTACATAGAAATTAAATAAGATAATATATGTCAAAATACCTAGAGTCATGCCTGACATGTAGGCATTCAGAAAATAGGAGTTGGCTTCATTATGCTAACAGTGTTAGTCATGCTATTTCCTTCGCAGAACTTTTCAAAACACAGAGGATTCTTTGCTATATTCTCTAAGATGCTGAAAGTTGACTGGTCAAACAAGAAATATTAGCATCATTGAAGAGAATTTGATGTAAATACTTTACTTTTAATTATGTGTACTTTTGTAGACTTCTAATTTCCATTCTGGCATGTAAGAGGGCTGGAAATCATCATTCCGTCCTACCAAAAAAAAAAATGTTGAAATAAAAAAATCAACTCTTCTTAGATTCATTACATAAGTGAGATCATAAGGCAAACTGCTGCCCCCAAAATAAGAGGGACAGACAGATGGACACAGACAATCACGGCTGGAGAGAAACTCATGAGCTGAAACTTCCCTAGGAATTGTCATTGATAAATTGGTGGATGCTCAACACATACAAATCTGAGAGTTAAAAACTCCAGAAAGACCGGACACTTTTGTGAGTTTTACTTGCAAGAGCCTTATCAGGTTCTCTCAGGGAACATCAGAGAAAAATCTCCTTTGCTTCTACCAGGGGTAGGAGAAAAATAACCATACTGAAATAGGTCAAAGCATTCCATTTTCTTAACAAGGCCTATTTTAACAAGAGAAACTATTTTAACATCTGGGGTAGTATCAGAGCCTATCCAACCTGGGGGAAGGGAAATATGCAACTCCAGATCCTTCTAGCCATCCCCTCTGACCTAAGGAGGGAGGAGAAGCACTTGTGAAGCTCACAGCCCCAGGGGCAAAGGCTCACTAAGACTGAGACTATAGGACTATAGAACTTTTCTCCTCCTCCTGTAGCTTCCCACCAAATTACTGAAGACTTAATTACTACAGTTCCTTTTACCTAGTACATCATGTCTGGCTTTCAATTTAAAAAAATCACAAGGTATAGTAAAAGGCAAACGTCACAGTTTGAAGAAACAGAGATCAGAACCAGATGCAGACATGGCAGGAATGTTGGGATTATCAGCCCAAAAACTTAAATCAGGTGTGATTAATATGCTAAACGTTCTAAAAGAAAAAAAGGAGACAATATGAAAGAACAGATGGGAAATGTTAAGTATAGAGATGGAATTCTAAGAAAGAATGAAAAAGAAATGCGAGAATGGGGTGCCTGGGTGGCTCAGTCAGTTAAGCATCTGACTTCAGCTCAGGTCATGATCTCACAGTTCGTGGGTTTGAACCTCGTGTCAGCCTGCTTCGGATTCTGAGTCTCCCTCTCTCTCTGCCCCTCCCTTGCTCTTTCTTTCTCTCTCAAAAATAAATAAACATTTAAAACAAAATTTTAATATAAATAAATAAATAAAAGAAGTGCTAGAAGCCAAAACCACTATAAGAGAAATGAAGCATACCTTTGGTGGGCTCATTAGTAAGACATACGTGACTGAGGGAAGATATGGAAGTTGGAAGATGTGTCAGTAGAAACTGAAAAGCAAAGAGAAAAAAAGGACTGAAAGGAAGGGAAAAGATAGGAACAGAAAAACAGAAAGGAAATCCAATAACTGTGGGATAACTATAAAAGACATAACATATGTGTAATGAGAATATCAGAAAGAGAAAAGACAGAGAAAGGAACAGAAGAAATATTTGAAGTAATAACGGCTGAGAATTTCCTTCAAATTCATGTCAGACACCACACTACAGATTCTGGAGGCTAGAAACACCAAGCAGGTAAATGCAAATAAACAAGTAAACAAACTAAAAACAAAGTCACTATACTTAGGTATCATATTCAAATTGTAGAAAATCAAAGATAAAGAATATATCTTGAAAGAAGCCAGAAGAAAAAGATCTCTTACATACAGGGAAACAAAGATAAGAATTATGTCCAAATTCTCAGGAACGATGCAAGCAAGAGAGTGGAGTGAAATATTTAAAGTGTTGAAATTAAAAACACAAACAAAAAGAAACAAACTGCCAACCTCCAATTCTGTATCCTCGAAAATTATCCTTCAAAAGGGAAAGAGAAATTAAACCTAACTAAAAAAATATTGAGGGAATTTATTGCCAGTAGATGTGCCTTCAAAGAACTGTTTTTTAAGGTTTAGTGTGTGTGTGTGTGTGTGTGTGTGTGTGAGAGAGAGAGAGAGAGAGAGAGAGAGAGAGAGAGAGAGAGANGTGTGTGAGAGAGAGAGAGAGAGAGAGAGAGAGAGAGAGAGAACCTGTGGGGGATCCAAAGCAGTCTCTGAGCTGTCGGCATAGAGCCCAATGTAGGGCTCAAACTCACAAACTGCGAGATCATGACCTGAGCCTAAATCAGACACTTAACGGATTCTCTCACTCTCTCCCTGACCCTCCCCTGCTAGCACTGTCTATCTCTCTCAAAATAAATAAATAAACATTTGAAAAATATATATTCACTACAATGTTCAACTACACCTTACTGCTTGTAAGGAGTCTGCAATTATAGTATTTTCTCATATTTCATTCTGCTCTAAAACATTCTTCTGAATCAGCAGCTTGGTTTCATAAAAAATACAGTAATATTTCATAAAAAATACATAGTGTTTCATAAAAATACACTAGGGTTTATTTATGAAAAACACTCGTGTCCCTTCTATTATACCCATCACAGAAAATAATAGTTTCTCCTTTCTTCTCTAATGGAACAATGCAATACTTCATTAACTTTATATTTCATTATGTATATGACTCTGGCTTTGTGATGCCAGTCTCTTCCATGGACTTCAGAATATATGTCTCCCAGATCAAAATGAAAGGTTAGAATGACCTCCCAAACTTACTAAAGCTGCCAGGACAATTGCTAAAATGTACCTTACAAAAACAGGGTTAGAGCTGCTTAAAAATTAAAACATACTATACTGAAATCCATGAAAGGAATTAAAAATAATAAATATAGCATTCACTGTGGGGAGTGAGAGTGGTTATGATAGGCAGAAAGGCACAGAATTATGAATAACTTCTTGCTTTGGATGCTTTTGCTAGCCATGTTATTACACATGCAGTAGTCATTTCTCCATTAGTATAATATTAATAATGGCACTTGGGTGGCTCAGTCAGTTAAGCGTCCAACTTCAGCTCAGGTCAGATCTCATGGTTCATGAGTTCAAGCCCAGCGTCAGGCTCTGTGCCTCTCTCTGCCCCTCCCCCATGCATGCTCTGTCTCTCTCAAAAATAACCATTAAAAATTTCTTTAAAAAATAATGGCATTGTCAATATTAATCATCAACATAACTATACTGTGTACCTTAGCCACTTACATAGTTTGAGGTTCTACAGTCCTTTGTCAGTATCATAATGAGTTGACTTATTTTGATTCCTAAGCTCCATCACTGACAGTGAGACTTCTGCCAAGTTGCCTACTCTACCTAATCATCAATTTCCTCATCACTAAATTAGGTATAAAACAGTATTTTCTTCATTGGGTATTTGTGAAGATTCAATAGATAATGTCTATAAATACTCTGAATGTAATATATGTCCACTAATACCGTCTCAATGCAAAAAAACAAAAAGCCAGCTTCAACACTTGATGACTGAATCCTTAAAGAGATATTCTCTTAAAATTAAAATGTAGGAATTACTTTTTTTGATTCTTCAAGAGTAATGAACTGGCATAAAACTGGCCTTGCAGGATCTTTGACATCAGTTTTCTTTATCTTATCTAATTCTAGAGCATAAAACAAGGATGCTTAACTTCTTATAAATATCAGAAAATCTTTTTGAAAATAGAAATGATGAAAATTCAGCCCAGGAAAATGCCCATACACATTTGTTATCAGTGGGTTCCAAGGACCCTCTCAAGTCCATCTGTAAATTTTCTAGGGCTGCATTGAGGGCAGATTTTAAGATTTTAATTTTGAATATAATGATATACCTGAAAGTTATTCTTTACTTTGTTTTGGATTTATATTTTTCCCATAGACAATTAAATAGCTTGTATGGAACAGACGTCTGCATAGAGGCAGATGTAGCCATCTCCAATGGCACATTCATCACCTTATAAAACATTTGTGTGTGCGTACACAGGCGTCTATATGTTAACTCCTCCCTGAGCGTCCCCCGAGAAAAAGGGACTGTGAGGCAGCCTGCAACCCTGTTTAGATATCCTAAATGTAAATATCTCCTAGCAGACACTCCAGTGGTGCCATAGCCTCTTATGCCAACAACGTTGGATTGAGTCTATTCCCAGTTTTCAGATATGCCTGCTACATTTCCATGAAGAGTTCTACCACTGGGGTCCCATGCCTCCACTCTAATTTCTGATAAATGGGTTACTCTGCAACTTCCAAGAGAACACACATTAAACTAATGATGGCTGTATTTGTCATGGATTTTATCTACTCAACATCCAGTTCTTCTAACAGCTCTTCAAAAGTTGTATTATTGTCACCATTTCAAGGATGAGAAAATCAAACCTGAGATTCACCCAGTACCAAACACCAAACTCGTATTTTCCATAGATCACTCCTAAACAAACTAACTTAAAAAAAATAGCTCCTTACAAAAATTATTCTCTGCTGTGTACCATAAAAATGTACATATTCTGTCCAAGTGCCCCTAATGCTCGCCAAAATAATGCATATGAAAGATAGTGCACAGAAAATACATTCTCTCAACCATGGCTGCTAGCACTGACCCAGGCTTTCTCTCTGGATATCTTTCAAAATCACTAAAATTGCAGCTACTGTATTTGGACTTCTAACAGTGTCTGAGGCTGCAACATTGTTATTTTAAGCCATTGTCTCTGTCTCTGCAAATCAACTGCATATACACTCAGGTCTGGCAAGATTCTTTGCTTCTTCTCCCTAATCTGTTCCTCCTTCCCCCCTCGCTCTCCACTGCACTCCCACCTCTTCACTAAATGACAGACTGACAGACATGGCTAAGTGTACCTTGTTTAAACATCTGCTTTATTACTGTTGAGTGACTGCCCTATGGGTAGGCAGGGTTTTTTTTTTTCTTATCTTTCACACAGGAATTCAGATGGTCTGATTAGAAAGCTGAACTGCTTGGAGGATCCTGACAGATGTCTCTTTCTTTCTTTTAAGACCACCTTGAGCACTTCGGCGTTCCACTCAGACAACTTTCAGTAGTGAAACAACCGTCTGTTTAGGTACCTGGCTATGTCAAACATGCATTTTGCTGAGGAATCCCACTTCCACACCCAAGGATTAGTTTTCCCCAGGGAAATAACTGGATAAAGAACCATTCATTCTGTAAATGTTATGAGTATGTTAAGGGTCAGTTGCTACAATAGCAAAATGGAGTGATGGCTAAAAAGAATGACTAACTATTGATAGAACTAAAATAAAACCCAGAGAAACCTAAAACAGAAAAAAAGGAATAAAGAAAGCCCCAAATATTAAGTATATAAAGCAGAAAATACAAAGAATATCATGGGTTTCATAAAATAATAACCCACAGGGTTTTTTAATGTGAAACTATTTTAAAGCTTTCCTGTAAAAATAATTTAAAACAGAGAATATTGTAGGTTCAAGGAACAGATAACTTCAGATTCAGTGATACAAATGAATACAAGTGCCAACTTCAAAAAGTGCATATGATTTTATACTCCAGTTAGAATCTTTCCGGAGAGAAAAATATTACTCATTCTGACTTCATGTGAAGGCTTACATTCTGCAAAGTAATAATAATAATAATAATAATAATAATGGTATCAGAGAGTTCTAGAATATCATGTGAAGGAATTAGGCTCACAAAAAGAGTGGTGGACACTGTTAACAGGAAATGAGTAAGGATGAAGTACAAGAAGCAGAAGGAAAGGAGAGTGAGCAGTGACACTTCCAGTCCTTTATCCTTTCCCTCAGCTACTTACTCACTAGCTGCCCTTGGCTTTCGACCCTACCACTGTATTAAGCTCACTGGCTTTGATAGAATCTGTTTTCTCCACCAGTGACCTTTCCTCTATATCTGCCCTTATATGTTTCCCCACAGGTAGCTGCTTCTTCACATCAAGCTGCATCGTAAGCTGCATCATTCAAGATGCAGCTTCAAAGTCATCTCTCAGAGAGGCTTTTCCTAACCGTGAAATTTAAAGAGCTCTTCAGCTACTCTCCACCACGTGGTCCTCTTTTATTTTCATATATTTACTTCTTGAATTTTTACATTTTTAAAGGTTTCAGAAAAGCTATCTCATTCACCTCTGTATTTTCAGCACTTAGTACCTAGAAGATGCTCAGTGAAAGTTTATTTAATGAATCAAATAAAAATTAAAAACTTAGGGGTGCCTGGCTGGCCCAGTTAGTAGAGTATGTGACAGTTGATCTCACGGTTGTGAGTTTGAGCCCCGACATTGGGTGTAGAGATTACTTAAAAATAAAAAAAATCTTTAAAAATAAAATAAAATAGGGGAACCTGGGTCACTCAGTGGTTAAGTGTCTGGCTTCAGCTCAGGTCATGATCTCACAGTTTGTGGGTGAGAGAGCCCCACATGGGGCTCTGTGCTGGCAGCTAGCTCAGAGCCTGGAACCTGCTTCAGATTCTCTGTCCCCCTCTCTCTGCCCCTCCCCTGTTCACACTGTCTCTCTCTTCTCTCTCTCAAAATAACTAAACATTAAAAAAATTAATAAAATAAACGAAAGCACTGACTTTGTTAACAGTGGGACAATCACTTCTAAAACATGAAGCCCCCTCATAAAGCTAAATGATAAATGTACCCCTTTTGGTGAATGCACCCTTACTTCTTAAATTGAAGAGAACAGGATGAAAGACAAGTATGATCTGATGCACTTTTCAGTTGGCAGAAGAGATTCTGGAGAATGGTAGACTTCCAACACTGAGAAGCCAGATCCAGAAAAGTTAGCTGACCCAGAAGTACCTGACTCACTTGAGTGCAACTAGATCTAATAAATCCAGAGAAAAGCAATCCCCACCACCACCATAATGCCGTTCAACGGACTAAACTAGAATACTTTGTCCAGTAGACACCAGGGTCTTTCCAGTTTATACACCTGATCTTGGCCAAAAGGCTGAGAAGTGATCAGGGTCTCTCCAATTTAACCAAAACATTTATTCTTTATTTTGAAGTGGGAGGAGAAGATGAAATGAATAGATAGATAATTTGAAAGTATTCATTCCAATATTCCACCTGTGGAGATTGCACCAGAAATTACTGCCTTCAATGAAAATGTAAGCACACAGAATAAGGCTCTCCTTTAATGAATATTGGAACATACTATATATTCCATAAATAGTTAATGAATATTTTATGTCAAAATAGAAATAAAACAGGAAATTTAAGGAAAGGAATCAAAGACAAAATGTAAAAAGTGTCTGTGGTCTCTGTTCCTTTATCTGTAAAAACAAGAGAAGACAAAGGAAGAGAGTCAAAATAAGAAACTGTCACATATATAATCATAGCCATATTGAGTACATCAAAGTGTCTGACAATTTCCTTTCATGCATATTAATAAGTGTGAGCTTCTGGAGGATAGGGACCAAATCTTTCATCTTTTGAACCCCTGCCCTTTCCTCTTCACTGTCTGAAACATCATAAAGGCTCAAAGCAATAATTGCAGAAGTGAACTGATTACATTTAAGAGTAAGATGATAAAGACTTGCTTGCAACCTACTGAGTTTCTTCCAGGGCTGGAAAATAAAACATATAGTACATATTGCTCTGGAGGACATTTGCAAAGTGGAAAAGTCAACAAAGTTCTGTATATAAAGGCATTCTCTAACAATTTAGTCTAATCATATAAACACAACTGTTGCTTATTTATTGCATTCTACACGGGTGACACTGTAAGCATGACTGAAAGTATATGCACCGGGCAGAGTTAGCTCCCCTAACTTGAGTATCTTGCGGAGTGCGATATATCCTTCCTAGAAACCAGGAAGTAAAGATTTTTCAGAGGAAGAGCTAAGACACTTTTAGATGTTCAGCCCTTTCTCCAACAAGAATGGAGACAGAGCTCCACGTTGGGCTCTCTGCTGTCAGTGCAGAGCCTGCTTGGGATTCTCTCTCTCCCTCTCTCTCTGCCCCTCCCCCTCTCATGGCCACATTCTCTCTCATGTACATGCTCTCAAAAATAAAATAAACTTTAAAAAAGTACATCAAAGTGTCTGAACTTTTCCTATAATACAGATTAATAAGCTGTAAGCTTTTTAAGGATGAAGATGAGGTAAATGCACCCTGTTAGTGTAAAATAAGTTCTGACAAATGTATATAGTTGTGTAACTGCCACCACTGGAATCCAAACATAGAATATTTTAATCACCCCCAAAATTTCCCTCATGGCCCTATGCAATCAATCCCCTAGCCCCATTCCTAGCAACTGGCAACCAATTATCTGGTTAAAGTCTCTACAGTTCTGCCTATTTCAGATTGCTACATAAATGGACACACAGTATATGTAGCCTTTTGTATCTGATTCCTTTTATCTAAAACAACTTTTAGGATTCATTCATATTACTGCATGTAACAACAATTTGTTCCTTTTTACTGTTCAGTAACATTTCATTGTATGGATAATACTACAACCACCTCCCCTCACCCCTCACCCCCACCAGTCTAGTTTGGGACTATTAAGAATAAAGCTTCTACAAATATTAGTTACAGTTCTTTGTGTACACATCAGTTTGTTTGTTTGTTTGTTTGTTTTTTCTGTAGGATTTCTGGCTCATTGTTGTGAGTATATGTTTAACTTTAAAAGAAATTATCAAACAGTTTTCTAAAGGTCTGCACCATTTTATATTCCTACCAGGAAGTATGAGAGTTCTATTTGCTTTGCATAGTCACCAGCGATTGGTATTGTCAGTTTGTTAAATTTGAGCAATTCTTATAAATGTTCAGTAAAATCTCATTATGATTTTAATTTCTATTTCCCTAATGACCAATAATGTTGAAACATCTTTTTATGTATTTGTCACTCATAACTCTGGTGAAGTATCTGTTCAAACTCTTGCCCATTTTTAAATGGGTTATCTCATTGGCTTATTAAGAGTTCTTTACTCTAGACAGGAGTCTTTATAAAATGGGAATTTTAAGGGGCGCCTGGGTGGCTTAGTCGGTTAAGCGTTCGACTTTCGCTTAGATCATGATCTCGTGGTTCGTGGGTTCGAGCCCTGCGTCGGGCTCTGTGCTGACTGCCAGTTCAGAGCCTGGAGCCTGTTTCAGAGTCTGTGACTCCCTCTCTCTCTGACCCTCTCCGCTCACGCTGTCTCTCTCTCTGTCTCCTAGAAATAAATAAAATAAAAAAATTAAAAAATAAAAAATAAAATAAAATAAAATGGGAATTTTGCAATGTTTTCTGCCATTCTTTGGCTCACTTTTATATTTTATTAATCATTTCTTTTGAAGAACAGAGGGTTTTAATTTTAATGAAATTCAATGTATCTACTTTTATTTTATGGTTTGACCTTCTGGGAGCCATCTGTGCAATTGTCCCCTAATTCAAGTTCACAAAGATTTTTCTCCTGTTGTCTTTTTAAATGTTCAGGACTTTATCTTGTACATTTATATCTATGATCAATATACCAAGTTAAGTTTTTTTGGTGCAAGATTTATTTGTTTCTCACATGGATGCCCAATTGTCCCTGAACCATTGAGAATACACTCCTTTCACCATTGAGTTATGTTGCTCCTTTGTCAAAAATTAATTTACTCTAGATGTATGGGTTCATTTAAGGACAGTCTATTCCACTGATTTGTGTTTATCTGTATACCATACAATGCTTCCTTGATTATGTAGCTTTATAGTAAATCCTGAAATCAAGTAATGAGAATTTTCCAAATTTGGTCTTTATTACAAAATTGTTTTGACTATTTATGGTGTTCTTCCTATACATTTTGAAATCAGCTTATCTATTTCTATTTTTTTTTTAATGCTGTTGGAATTTTTATTGGACTTCTGAATCTATAGATCAACTGGGGGAAAATGAACATCCTAAAAATACTGAGTTTTCAGATCCATAATTAAGGTATGTTGCTCCATGTATGTCTTAATTTTGTAATTTTCAGCATACAAATCTTGCAACTTCAGTTAGATTTATCCCTATGAAGTTCAAAGTTTTTGAAGTTATTTTACAAGAAATTTTTGAATTTCACATTGCAGGTTTGTTACCATTATATAAAATACAATTGATTTTTAGATGCCTGGGTGGCTCTGATGTTAAGCATCTGACTTCGACTCAGGTCATGATCTCACAATTCGTGAGTTTGAGCCCCACATTGGGTGTGCTCTAGCCCTGCTTAGGGTGAGCACAAGCTCTGCTTCCAGTAAAACATGAGCCCCAGGTGAGCCCTGCTTCTCTCTCCCTCTTTCTCTTTCTGCTTCTCACTCACTTATATCCTCTCCCTCTCAAAAAAAAAAAAATTGATTTTTTAAATTGTATTTATATCTTGCTACATTGCTAATTTCATGTATTAGGTATCAAAGGATTCACAATTCTGTGTAGACAATTATGCCATCTTTAAACACCAATAGTTTTATTTTTTTCCTTTGCAAATCTACATGTCTTTTATATGTATGTATTTATTTATGCCTTATTACTTTGCCTAGTGCTCCAATGTTGAAATAGGTGATAAGAACAATCTTACCTTCTTCCCAATCCTGGAAGGAATGCAATTTCCTCAACAGCATCAAGTATTTTACCTAAAGGGTTTTTTTAGGCATATTTTATCAGATTCAAGAAATTCCTCTTGAATACATCTTGACTCTTGTCAAATGTTTTTTCATCTATGGAGATGATATGCTCTTTATTTTTTAGTCTATTGATGTGATGAATTGCATTAACTGATTTTAAAATGTTAAACCAAATAAATAAGTTAATTAATTAATTAATTAATTTCTTGTATTATTATCTTTGGTTTTGGTAGGAGTTGGGAAGTGTTCCCTACTTTTCTATTTTATGGAAGAGTTTACACAGAATAGGTATTAGTACTTCCTTAATTATTTCATAGAATCCAACAGGGAAATAATCTTGAATCAAAAAGATTCTTTCAAGTGGGGCAGGAGTTACCTACAGTTTAATTTATTCAATTGAAATAGTTCAAGTTATGGGTTTCTTCTTGAATGACCTTTGATAGTCTGTGTCATTTAAGGAATTTATCCATTTCATCTACTTTGTGAATGTATGAACATTATAATATTCTTATTATTTTTTTGTGTCTGTCAGATCAGTATTGATTTCCTTCTTTCATTTATGACATTGATAATCTGTGTTTTCTTTTTGTTTGCTTGATCTATCTGGTCCATTTCATCAAACTCCTTGATATCCAATTTATTCTATTTTTAAATATGCTTCAAATGTTAACCACATGCCTACTTACAGAATTATCATAATCTGTCTTATATTCTAATTGGCTTTAAATACATGTATCTTCTCCAATAGAATGTGAGCTCTCTAGGTGCAAAAATTATGTTTAGAATAGTGTCTACTATATAGTTAGTATTCCCTAAGAGACAACAAGATTCTTTTCTGGATACTTTATATTCTTGAAATACCCTGTTATTGTTCTCCAAATAATATTTTAAAATTCTAGGAGGTTCTTTTGACTAAGGGCATCCTCAACAACTGACACATCTAGTTTTAAAATGTGCATCATCTTCAAATTTTCTTCTTCCTTAGAACTTAGATATTCTATTTTTATCAATGCTCAACTCTCTTGTTGACAGGAACTCTCCATAGGTGGTGAAGCCTTCAGTAAGCCTGCCACTCTATAGCATCCCCATCTAGCCATACAGAGACCACAGTCTGTCCTGACCCTTCAATGGGTCACCTATGTTCTACAAGCTAATTTAAATAAAGTAGTCTAGAATATGTCATTATCCCTGGAACCTTTGAACATTAGCTTATGTAGAAAAAGGGTCTTTACAGATGTGATTAAGATTAACAATGTTAAGATGGATTATCTTTATACCAGTATAATCATATGGGTCCTTAAAAGTAGACTAAAGGACAGAAAAGTGATTAAGAGTGCAGCAATGTACTCCTAGATCAATAATGTATCAGCAGAAGGAAAAATTAAGGGATCAATCCCACTTACAACTGCACCCAAAATAGTAAGACACCTAGGAATAAACCTAACCAAAGAAGTCAAAAACGTGGACTTGGAAAAACTAAAAACACTGATGACAGCAATTAAAGACGACATAAAGAAATGGGAAGACATTCCATGCTCATGGATTGGAAGAACAAATATTATTAAAATGCCTATACTACCCAAAGGAATCTACACATCTAATGCAATCTCTATCAAAATGGCATTTTTCATAGAGCTAGAACAAACAATCCTAAAATTTGTATGGAATCACAAAAGACACTAAAAAGACAAAGCTAGCTTGAAAAAGAAAAGCAAAGCTAAAGGCATCACAATTCCAGACTTCAAGTTATATCACAAAACTGTAGTGATCAAAAGAGTATGGTACTGGCAACAAAACAGACACGTAGATCAATGGAACAGAATAGAAAGCCCAGAAGTGAACCCACAACTACATGGCCCATTAATCTTTTACAAAGGGAGACTATCAGATGGGAAAAAGACAGTGTCTTCAACAAACAGTGTTGGGAAAACTGGAGAGCAACATGCAAAAGAATGAAACTGAACCACTTTCTCACACCATACACAAAAATAAATTCAAAATGGATTAAAGACCTAAATGTGAAACACGAAACCACAGAAATCCTAGCAAAGAACACAGGCAATAGTTTTTTTGACATAGGCTATAGTAACTTCTTTCTAGATATGTCTCCTGAGGCAAGGAAAACAAAAGTAAAAATAAACTATTGGGACTTCATCAAAATAAAAAGCTTTCTGTACAGCGAAGGAAAAAAAATCAACAAAACTGAAAGGCAATCTACAGAATGGGAGAAGGTATTTGCAATGGTCATATCTGATAAAGGGTTGGTATCCAAAATACTTAAAGAACTTAGATTCCACTCATATGTAGAATTTAAGAAACAAAACAAATGAGCAAAGGTGCAGAAAAGAGAGAGAGAGAGAAGCAAACCAAGAAACAGATCTTTACTATAGAGAACAAATAAATAGTTACCAGAGGGGAGGTGGGTCAGGGGATGGGTTAAACAGGTGATGGGGATTAAGGAGTGCACTTGTGAGGAGCACTGGGTGTTATATAGAAATCTTGAATACCTAACACTAATATTATACTGTATGTTAACTAACTAGAATTTAAATAAAAACTTAAAAAAAAAAAAAAAGAGTGCTGCAATGTGAGTAGGACCTCAGTCCACCATTGCTGGCTTTGAAAGTAAAAGAAACCATGAGATTAAGAATGTGGTGAAGAATCTGGAAATGGCCCTCAGTTCACAGCCAGCAAGAAAGATCACCTCAACCATTCAAGTACAAGGAATTGAATTCTGCCAACAGAAAGGAATGCAGCTTTGCTCAGACCTTGATTTTAGCTCAGTGAAACTGGTGTAGGATTTCTGACCTACAAAACTGAAAAATAACTAAATTTGTGGTAAGCTGCTAAATGCGCAGTAATCTGTTATAGCAGCAAAAGAAAACAAATATGCCCAACAAAGACTAAGATCTTAATATAAAGTAATAATCTATCATATATGCATTAAATATTCACAAAGTATTAATTATAATTTTTTAACACACAAATGGATATCATTTCCAAGGCCAAGAAAGACTGAACTGAACCAAATATACTCCCACTTAAAACAAGCAAAAAACCACACATTACATTTTACATTTAATTACATTTTAATTTAATGAGTTTTCACACACAGGACATGAAGTAACAAAAGATAGTCATGTCTGAGATGAAAAGTATGGTGAGCCCTATGTCTGACTGCCTCAGTTTACTATGATAAGAGTTTCCAGGCTGCGAAGCAAGAATGGGAAATGCAGGCCTACTTCTTGAGGTGAGAATAACAGAGCCAGTATTCACAAGACTGAGTAGCAGGGAGGAGAAAGTTTGGCACAGAAAGAACCCCAGAGATCTGCAATGAGTCTACTGATCAGGGCATGTATGTAAGGAAACTACCAGAGACTGGGAAGAAAGCCACCTAACAGAACTGAAGGGAACAGTGTTGGGCATTCACACACTAAAAGGAAGAGTGCCTGTTCCCATAAGAAAGAGTGAAATGACTTATAATTCAAGGGTCATTGGGAGAATACTCAAGAAGCATCTTAACTCATTGATGGAGATAATTAGCCCCCCACTGAGCCTGCTCTGGGCCCTCCAACAAATCATAAAAGTAAGAACTAAAGGAATCAAACTGTTTGCACAAAACTAAATTGTGTCCCAAGACAAAATTCAATACTATTTATAGAAATAAAAAATATCGAACAGCAAGGTAGAATTCAAAATTGCTGACATCTAAACAAAAATTACCAAGCATATAAAGAGACACGAAAACAAGACCCATAATGAAGAGAATAATCTATCCACTGAAACTAATTCAGAATTAAAACGGATGTTGAGATTAGCAGATTTAAATATGAAAATTATTTTAACTGCATTCTATATATTTTAAAAGTTAGCTAGAGAAGTAGAGGACATCATGCAAACAAAAAATCTCTGGTGATGAAAATACAATGTCTGAGAGGAAAAATATACTAAGTGGGGTTAATAGTAGGTTAGACCTTGCAGAAGTTTAGTGAACTTGAAGACATGGTCATGGAAAATACCCAAAATGAAACACAAAAAAGAACAAGCTCCAAAAAATAAAAAGAGTATCTGTAAGCTGCAGAACAACGTTTCATAGCTGGCTATTTGTATATATAGAGTACCCAACGGGGAGACAAGGACAAGAAAAAATATTTTAAAAAGAAAGGCTAAGAAATTTCCAAATTAAATGAAAACTAAACTCTTAGATCCAAAAAGCTCAACAACCCTAAACGTAAGAAATGAAGAAAATCATACCATGGTACATAATACCAAATGCTCAAACCCAGTGATGACGCAAAAGTCATAAAAGCAACCAGAGATGAAATAAAACAATACAATATGTACAGGGAACAAAGATAAAGGAACAGCATAGTCCTCATCGGAAACAATGCAAGGAGGAAAAAAGTGAGACAGCATTTAAAAGTACTAGAAGAAAAATAGTACTTTGAAGACAAAACTCATACCTAGCAAATATATTTTCAGACATATAAAGCTAAAAGAATTCATCATCACTAAACCTATGCTATAAGAAATATTAAAGAAATTACATAAGCAGATAGAAATATAGATTTACATAAAGAGCACAGAAATTGTCATTACATGAATAAATATTTAAGTTTTGTTTTCTTATTTAAAATCTCTTAAAGACAATTTACTTCAAATTAAACAAAATAATAATACATTATGGGATTTCTATGATATACAAGTAAAATGTATAAAAACAAGGCCAGAGAGGAATAATAAAAGTATACGATTGTAAGCTTCTTAAACAATAGATATGGAGTCCCTGGGTGGCTCAGTTGGTTAAGTGTCTGACTCTTGACAGTGGCTCAAGTCATGATCCTGTGGTCATGAGATCAAGCCCTACAATGGGCTCCATGGAGCTTGCTTAAAATTCTTTCTCTCCCCCCTCTCTCTCTCTGACCCTGCGCACACATACTCCCTCTCTCTTTCCCAAAATAAATAAACATTTAAACAACAGATGAAGTGATATAATATTACTTGAAAGTAGACTGTAATATGTTCAAGATGTATACTAGAGAACCTAAAGCAACCATTAAAATAACAAAATAAATAGTTTTAATTAACCAACAAAGGAGATAAAATTAATTATAAAAATATTCAATTAAGAGAAGGCAGAGGAAAAAGATTAAAAAACAAGAATGCACAAATAGAAAACAGCAAGATGATACACTTAAACCCAACTTTTTCAATAATCATATAAAATATAAGTGGTCTGAACACCTCAAATAAAAGGCAGTACTGTCAGATTGGATATAAAAACAATATGCTTCCTAAAAGAAATCCACTTGATGGACATTGTCAAGAGAGTAAATCCTAAAAGTTAACTTTGTATGAAGACAAATGGTAACCAGATTTATTGTGGTGATCACTCATGATATACTCAAATCATTAGGTTGTATACCTGAAATCAATGTTATATGTATATTATACCTCAATTAAAAAATTTAAATTGTGGAAACCAAGTTTGTTGCCATATTAATAATTAATAAATAGAATTAGTAGAAATTCTATTAGAATTAATAGAAAAAAGGAATCCATTTGAAATAAAAAGACACAAACAGGATAAAAGTAAAAGGATGGAAAAGATACCATGCAAACATCACTAAAAACAAACCTAGAATGACGATATATTATTATCAGATAAGGCAGGTATCAGGGCAGAGAATATCACCATTTAATTAAGTATAAAGAACTTCATTTTACAATGAAGTTGATTGATTCAATCAAAAATGGTTAATTCATCAAAAAGGCATAAACTAAATATTCATATACCTAAAAACAAAGCTTCAAAATACATGAACTGAAACCAGTAGAGCTGCCTGGTAAAATAACAAAGTCCACAAATATAATCAGAGATGTCTATGTCCGGTTCTCAGCAATTGTTGGAAGAAATAAACAGAAAACTGATGAGAATACAGTAAACTTGAATGATGCTATGAACCAATATGAACCATCTACCTGGTAACAACAGAATTCACATTCTTTGCAAGTGCGTTTGGATTTTACCAATTAGACCATATTCTAGGCCATAAAACAAGTCTTAAAAATTTTAAGTGTTCATATCATACAACTTATGATCTCTGCCTGTAATGGAATTAAATTAGCAATCAATAATAGAAAACTACATGGAAAGGGCCCTGGGTGGCTCAGTCAACTGAGTTGGGCTCAGGTCATGATCTCACTGTTCATGGGTTCAAGCCCACATTGAGCTCTGCACTGTCAGTGGAGCCTGCTTAGGAATCTCTCTCTCTCTCAATCTCTCTCTACCCCACCCCTGCTTGAGTACTCTCTCTTTCTCTGACTCTCTAAAATAAATAAAACCTTAAAAAAAAGAAAGAGAACTACATGGAAAATCCTCAAATTTTGGAAGTGGAAATAACATACTCCTAAATAACTCACTGGAGAAAGAACACCTCAAGGAGAAATCTGTAAGTATTTTAAACCAAATCAAAATGAAATCATAATATTCCAGAATTTATAGGATGTCACCAAAGCATAACTCAGGGGATAAATTTGTAGTACTAAATACCAAAAATAGAAAACAAAAATTGTCTCAAATAAATAATCTCAGAAACTTACCTTAAAAATCTAGAAAAGACAAGATTAAATTCAAATTAAACAATACTTAGGAAACTGTAAATATCAAAGAGTGACTCAATTAAACAGAAAAGATCAAAAACAGAAAACCAATGAAATCAAAAGCTGACTTTTTAAGAAAACAGTAAGCCCATACACAAAGTGAACAAAAACAAAAAAGAGAAAGAGAGACAACTTAAGTTAGCAATATCAGGAATGAAATAGGTAACATTACTGAAGATTCTACAGATACTAAAAAGATAATAAAGGAATATACTGAACAACTTTATGCTTACACATTTGACTGCTTAGATAGGGTAGACACATTGCTTGAAAGACATAGCCAAGTTCACTGAAGGAGAAATAAATAATCCAAATAGCCCAGAATAAATTAAAGAAACTGAATTTGTAGATACTACCATTAAATAAAACCACAGGCCCAGAATCACTGGTTAATTCTAACAAACATTATTTTTTAGGTTTTATTCATTGAAGTAATCTCTATAACCAAAGTGAGCTTGAACTCACAACCCCACAGATCAAGATCTACATGAGCTAGCTAGGCAACCCTCTGCAAAACATTTAACAAAGATAATTCTATACAAACACTCCTAGAAAACTGAAGAGGAGAGAAAATTTTTCTACCCATTCTATTAAGTCAGCATTGTCTTGATACCAGACCAAAAACATCATAAGAAAATTATACATTAACTGCCCTCATGAATATAGATGCAAAAATTCTAAATAAAAGTTGTACAAATTAAATCCAGAAATATATTAAAAGGCAAATATATCAAGAGGGGTTTATCTCAGGATTGCAGTGGTGGTTTAACATTCCAAAATCAATCAAAATAATGTATTATTTTAACAAACTGAAAAACAAAACAAAACGAACAACATATGACTATCTCAATGGAAGTAAAAAAAAATAAATAAATAAAGGCATGAAACAAAATTCAACGTCCATTCTTAATAAAAACTCTTCAAGAAATAAGGAATAGAACTTACTCAAAGTGATAAAGGGCATCTACAGAAAAACCTACAGGTAACAACATAATGACAAAAACTTTTCTCTCTAAGATCAGGAATAAGACAAGAACGTCTGTGCCCTCACCACTTCTATTCAGTTGGTTTTAGCCAGTGAAATCAAGCAAAAAAAAAAGCAAAAAAAAAAAAAAAAAAGGCAGGGGGTGGGGTTGGGGGAGGAAAGTGGCTCCAGATTTGAAAGGAAAAGGCAAAACTGTCTTTATTTACAGACAAGATCATCTGTGTCGAAAATCCAATGGAATCTATAAAAAGGCTACTAGAATTAACAAACAAGTTTAACAAGGTTGAGGGTACACGATCAATACACAAAAACCAAGTGTATTTCCCTAAACTTATAATAATCAGAAGTTGAAATTTAGCAAAATAATATAATTTTAAAAGCATCAAAAATAGGAAATATTTAGGGGGAAATCTGACAAGAAAATATGAAAGATCTGTACACTTGAAAGCTCCAGAACTTTGTTGAAATTAAAGAGGTATGAAAAATAAAGGTTCATGAGCCAGATTCGTGACTCAAAACACTCAATATTATTAAAATGTCAATTCTTTGCAAATTGATTTACAGACAATACAACTCCAGTATGCTTTCTTGTGAAATTGCCAAATCGACTCAAAATCTTATATAAAAATGCAAAGGAAATAGAGGAGCCAAAATAATTGAAGAAGAAAAATAAAATTGTATGACTAACTACTTTATTTCAAGATAAATTACACATTACCCAAATTAAAAAGGCCTATCCTTCAAAAGACTTTGTTAAAAGAATAAAAGGACCCACCCACTGATTTGGAGAAAATAGTTGCAAAGCACATATCTAATAAAAGTTTTGTGTCCAGAATAGGTAAAGAACTACCAAAAATTAGCAAGAAGTCAAACAATCGAATAAAAAATGGAAAAAAGATTTGAACAGATGGTTTATCAGAGAAGATACTGTGGATAGAAATAAATGCACGAAAACATGTTCAACATCCTTTGCCATGAGGGGAATGCCAATTAAAACCACAATTAGAAACCACTACATACCTGACAGAATGAATAGAATGAAAAAGATTCACCAAACCAAGTTTTGGTGAGGATGTGAAGAAACTAAAACTTTCATAAACTTCTGGTGACAGTGTAAAATGTCCAACTACTTTGGAAACCACCTTGATAATTTCTTAAAAGGTTAAACATACACATACCATACAATCCAGCCATTACATTCCTAGGTATTTGATCAAGGGAAAAGAAAGCATATGTCCATACAAAGTCATATACATGAACAACTACAGAAATTTCACTAGTAATAGCCCACAACTAGACACAAACCAAGTACCAAATTACAGGTGAGTAGATAAACAGTGATATCTTTTCTACAACAGAACACTGCTCAGCTGTAACAAAAATACACTATCGATGCCTACCACAACATGGATGAATTTCAAAATAATTACATTGTGTGAAAGAACTAGAAACCTATCCACTGCCCCCAACCAAGGTATATGCACTGTATGACTCCATTTATCAAAACTCTAGAAAATGCAAACTAATCTACAGTGACAGAAAGCTAATGAGTAGTTTTCTGGAGAGGAGAGAAGAGGGGAATGAAGAAAGAAATTACAAGGGTGTGAGAGGAAGTTTTAGGGACACGATGTTTATGTTCTCCATCTTAACTGTGGTTATGGTTTCATGCATATGTTCATTTCAGAACTTATCACACTGCACTGTTTAAATCTGTGCAGGGTTTTGTATGACAATTTTACCTGAATTTATATAAATATATATACATAATTATATATATATATACATACACATCCACATATAACAAAAATATTCTACATTCATGTTCTCTAAAATAAATCATATAATAACTATTTAAAGTTCTATTTAAAATGCCTGTATCTAAGAAAATAAAGTAATATATTACAGGACAAAGATCTCAAAATAAAAATGTTATGCATATTTATAAAAAGTAGAAGATACAGAAATAAGAAAATATTCTTAAATACCAATGCCTATAAAAATAAACTCTTTAGCTTTTAAAGTTAAGTACCTGTAAAAGGACTATTATGACAATACAAGGAAAAACAATTTCATTCAAAATATCCCATAAATGAAATCAACATCATACCTTTTAGACTAGTATGTGGAAGACAAAAGTATTGTCACTTAAGCAAATATTTCTCCTTTAGAATATGGGGAAATTTAAAACTAGTTCATGGTGTTTAAAGTGTTAACATTAAATTGTTTACGTAATGGGCCTGCTACAGGCTGGTAAAATGGCCAATGTTCAGTAAACATTAGTTCCTTCCTCCAGCTCATTAAGAAAACATAAAGTCATATTTGCATGACCACAGAGAAAATGTTTGTGGTAGCAAAAGACAAAATTGTGCAATATAGTATTTTGTTAATCCAGCTGCAATCTTTGAATTAAAGAAACAAATTATGCACAATATTCTAAATAAGACTGTGTTTCTGGAGGTTAAAATAAACTTCATGCAAAATCCTCTTTGAAATACACATAATCTCAGTTCAGAGTAAAAGAGAATATTTGAAATGGAAAGCTGAAAAGGACTATGGATAAGCCCTAATTCTCCAGAGGTTTTCAGGGTCTACATCTAAGGATGTCACATCAGTTACGAGAAGGAGAAAAGAAAAATTTTCAAATGGAAAAGAAGATAGTTGCATTTACATAATACTTTAAATAATCTAGAGTGATTTGATTTTGTTTTAAAGTTGTACTACGAAAAAAAGAAGCAAGCTTATGACAAAATTTGTTAGTAAGAGAACAATCTCAGAGCTAGATACTCAATGGAGGAATGAAAATATTTAGTAGGAAAATGAGACCAACCTCCTTGAAATTTCCTGTATAAAGAAGTACGTGAGATATCTGATACTGTGAAATTCTAAATTCAGATTTTAAATTCAAGTATTAAATTCAAGTATCTTAGAAAAGAAAAAAGTAAATGCATGTAATGGGTACAGAACACACAAATTCATTTTACTGGATATTCTGATAAGCTTTCATTAGAGGTAGTCAACACACACCCACACACAGTGGCCATAATTCAGCCCCGTAATATAACAGGCACTACTTACATCATCCGTGCTCCAAAGTCTTCACTGCAAATTTTTGTGTCTATGTACTTTCAAATATTTCTTAACACACGAAGACATCAATCACTTGAGATCCTATTAAAAAAAAAGATACAAATTTTGGTTTAAAAAACCCAAACTCACTACAGAGATTTTAAAAGAGCGATTATCAACTTAAATTAGTAACCAATCCCTTTTCACAGGACTTTTCAAAAGGTGAGACCCCTGGCTTTGATGAAGATGGTGTCCTTCAAATTAAGTAAAGTCACTCTACAAACATGAGCTTTGGTTCTTTCTTGTCCAATTTTTGCCCTAAGATTTCAGAAAGGATTTCCATGTCAAAATGTCTTATAATGAGTGAATTTATTCTATCTCCTTTTTATTTTAATTATATTATTTTGCACTTGTTTGTACCATCATTTCTTTTGTGTTTTTAATTTGACAAACTTTTTATTTCCTAGGTTTTCATCTCCTTTTCCATCTTCTGTTGCCGTGATTACATTTTCAGTATTCATTTGTTTGACTTTTTACTATTTAAAAACTCTTTAAGTCTTTCCTCATGCTTAGGCTTAAATTTTAATTTGTATACTTGATTAAATGATATCTAATTATAATAATTATTTCTGTCTTCCTCCTGAACAATTAAAGAACCTTAGAACTTTAACAATGAAACACTTTATTACATTGTTTTCTAGTATACACATATTTAGTTCCAATGTCTTTTTAAATGCCACAAAATTACCCGTCACTATCATTAGTCTTCATATCAACTCACATGTTTCTTATACTTTGCTTCTTTTTCTGGATCCTATTGTTCCTGAATGAGGTCTTTTATTAGTTATTTCAATGACAGACTGTTAGTAATCAAATCTCTCAGACTTTGTCTGAAAACGTCTCTATTTCTGCATTATTATGCAGAAGTTCTGCTGTGCGTTGAATTTTTAACATTTTATTATTTTATTTTCTTTTAGCTTCTATTGCTGCTTATGAGTGGTCCACATTAAGTATAATTGTAGGTGTCTGCTCAGTTTAAGATTTTCTTATTGTTCTCCTCTTGTTTAGGATTTGGTGTATGTCTTCAACCTGATGATTTTTTGGAAAATTCTGATTCTGGAAAATTCTCAGTGATTTTTTTAAAAATGCCTTTTCTGCCATTATTAAATTTTCTCAATCTATCTTTTGTATCCTTTATATCTCAATCTATTCTTTTATATCTCTTTCTGTACATTCTGGTAAGTTTCTCAAACCTATTTTCAGGTCTTGTAATTTTTGTCCTACTTTTGTGTAATCTGCTATGTGATTAATTTCTAGGGTATTTTTAGGTTAAATTTCAAAAACTATTTCTAGAAATTGTATATGGTTCTTCTGCAAATCTGTCTGTTCTTTTTATATATATATCCTATTCCCTCATTGTAATTTCCATCTTTCTCTCTTGAATTTCATTTCCAAAACTTTTCAAACTATTACATTTCCTGAAGTTCTAATTCTCCTGTTTATGTTTCTGCCAAATCCCCTTTGTAGTAAATTTTCTTATGTGGTTTGCATGTTTGCTGTTTTTGTTGTTGTTATGAACTCATCTTCAGTCCAGAGTACCTTTTGTAGGAGTTCTGTGACTCTCAGTTATGGAAACATCCTCATTTTGTATTTAATCCTGAGATGAATCCCAGGAGTTTTCACTGGTCCAGGAAAATATGCTAATTTCTCAGCTTGAAGCTGTTACACAATGCAAATAATGTGAATGTGGGCCCCATCTGTGGATAATGCTTGGGCTTTCAATTACTTACAGAATTATTTTCTCCTTATCCTCAACTCCAAACCCTTACTTTTCAGCTCCACTGAGGAGCATTTTCAGGGCTCTTTTTTTTTAAGAATTTAAGGACTTTGGGGCGTCTGGGGTGGGGCTCAGTTAGGTAAGCATCCTACTCTTGAATTTGGTTCTTATGATCTCACAGTTCGTGAGTTCGATCCCTGTTGGGCTCTGAAGTTAAGTGTGGAGCCTGCTTAGGGTTCTCTCCCTCTCTTTCTCTGCCCCTACCCTACTCACAAACACACACTCTCTAAATAATAAATAAATTCTATAAAAAAGAATCGAAGGCCTTTTATGGTTCCAGCTTTATACCAGAGTTTTTAGTTTCAACTCCCCAACTCTTATTGGCCAGGACCTCACTCCTTGGCATTAAATCCCTACTCCCTGGTCTTTATCCTTTAATGCGGCCCCATCTTGGTCTGTCACTGCAGCAGTATGCACCTTCTGGCTTTGAGTTTGATTATCTCTGGCACCTGTGAGTTGCCTATGATTTCTTTTAAGGTTGATTGTGTGTAGTGTAACGTAAACAGAGAGCTAAATCTGTATTATCTTAATTTGTCATGAGACCGGGAAGTGTCCTGGAACATCTTTCTTATAATCTTACTTTTTAATATCTTGTTTTCTTGTTTCCATCCTGGAACTGCAGATTTACAACTCCTGATCTTATTTAATTTTATAGCATCATTCTTATTTCTCCTACAGACTGTATCACTACTAATTAAGTACGTGACGAAGATATTCTACGGAAGCCATGTTAGACACCCCGCAGGCTCCAACGTTCCGTTTGCCTCCTTGGGAAACTCCACACCCCACGCACCCGGCCCCTCAGGCACTTATCCTGGCACTCAGGCGCCTCCGTCAAAAGAGAACACTCGGGGCCTGGGTGAAGGACCCAGCGCCCCCTTTGCAGGGTGATGGCAATCGGGCTGAGCCAGAGCAACGGTTGCTCTTCAGGGAAAAGCCTCCAGAGACAGGAAGCAATGGTTTCCCCCGGCAAATTCTGGGCACCTCACAGCTGTGGGAGATACAACTGTCCCCAGGAGTAATGGTTCGGGTTGCTGCCGCCTTGGACCTCGGCAAACATCCGATTGGACTCCCTCCCTGGGTTCCTCACCAGACGTTGGGGCGCTGCTCCTTCATCCTCCTGGGAGGGCCGTGCCTGGGCGGCGTGAGCATGCGCACTTCACTTCCCCAGTCAGCTGGGGTGGTCCTGCAGAGCATGCGCGGGCCAGAGCCGGTTCTGCTCACTTGGGGTTGGTATTTGCGGGATAAGGGCACAAACCAGACTCCTTATAGACTGGGGTGAGAGGAGGGGGCCCTAGTGCACCAGAGCAATCGCATGTTTCTCACCTCAGGGCTCCCCAGCAGCGTGTAGAACTCGCGACACCCCGTGAGATCAGACTTCCTCTGGAAAGAGTTCTCTTTTTTGAGAGATGCTATCTATTTTTCTATATATACACAAAGAGAGCATCTCTCTGGACATATATATTAAGAAAGCACATATATTATTTCTGATTATATATATTTATATACACACATGTACATATATATGCATGCTTATATATTCAGAAAACATAGGTGTCCGACTTCTGCTCAGCTTATGAGCTCACTGTTGGTGAGTTGGAGCCCCATGTTAGGCTCTGCACTAACAGCCTGGAGCCTGGAGCCTGCTTCAGATTCTGTGTCTCCCTTTCTCTGCCCCTCCCCTGCTCATGCTCTCTCTCTCAAGTAAATAAACATAAATAAACATCTGAAAACTTTAAAGAAAAGAAAACATATATTTCTGAATGAATATATACACAGTAATATATATTCAGTAATAATCAATATACTTTTCAGACACCATCCAATTTGTCTTCTAAAAAATATTTACAAATGTTTGTGGGTCAAGAAATACTGCACAGAGAATTAAAACACCTGAACAAAGACTATCTTGAACTCTTTGGAAGAAGAGACTTTTTCAGTACTTAATGAAGTATGTATTGAAATATTCCCAATTGGCCTCAAAACTACTCACCCAAGAGACATCTGAATTTTCCTTCTCAAAAAAAAAAAAAAAAAAGCCCCAAATACAATGACAAGTTTAGAATACTTTATCTTTGAGTCCAAATATAAGGAAGTCCCAAAGGGCCCACTAAACGTGTCCTCAAAATGTCCCAGGCAAGGCTTCATCAGAATTCAGGAATAATTTCCTACCACCCCCCAAAAAAAGGATATAACAGATTGTAAAAATCTAGCCTTTACTTTTGGTAGTTCCCAACCAGTCCTGAATTCTGTGCTTTCATATATAAGAGAAACAAAATCTGCAAAAGGGACTTCTAGTGTTTTATTTTTGTTTACACTCAGAGTAAAACAGATCTCCAAGCTTGGGTCTTTTTGGAAATCTTAATTCTATTAGCCCTTTTTGGTTTATGAGAAAGATAAACACAAGGAACCCAACTCTCATATTTACAGAGCAAAGCCACAGTAGTTAGGCTGAGATTTGGTGGATACTTACACTGTACCTCTTTGTTTCCATCAGGCTGAGAGATCTGAAAATTCATCCAGTGTTCTTAACAGCTAGGAGGGATTGGAAATGAGACGTCTATCTTATCACAATTTTGGAGGCCACTGCACAACTAAGTAGGTCCCATATCCTTGTCCCTAGCAGCTATGAATGCAGGCCCTGTTGAGATTGTTTGCAGATAACAATAGGTAAGAACCTTGATAAGGCTTCAGGTGCAGAAGTAACAGAGCTGCCCTTCTGGGCATAATGGGCAAGAAGGAATTATTTCCCATTGTTAACAGCAGTATCTTAAAAATCACATTTTGTCTTCTAAAATAAATGTAGATGTCCTTATGAATGTAATCTGTCCCTTTTCTTTGTTTGCTTGTTACATAATAGTGAGATAATTTGGGGGTAAAAATGAATACAGCACTTATCAACACATATTAATTTCAGTAAAAGGAAATGAGAAGAAGGAGGTCGTTATGTAAAATACACCTATTTATTTATCTTTTGATGCCAGTAGCACATTTTTTAAAGAAAAGATCTTATTGAAAGAATTATTTGTTTCTCAATCTAAATTTCTCTAATCCTAGTAAATCCCAACTCTACAACATAATAGTATGTGTGTGATAAGTAATTAACTTAAAAATAAATTGAATTTGTTGCAAGGGTCATATAGACTCAGCAGATTTGCTGTTCATATTTATTATTTCATTAATCATGTCATTCATGCTTTTAGCAAGTGTGTGCTGAGTGCCTGAACTGTGCTGCATGCTAGAGATAAACATATTTCCAACATCAAAAACCTTATAATTTCAGGAGAGACAAAGATAAATATACTAACAATTAAAAAGTATAATAATAATAATAATAATATATCCTTGGAAAGCTAGGAGGACAGAAGAAGGACATGTTGACCAGCCTGAAAAAAGTTAAAGAAGGCTTACTTAGCAGAAGTAGCACTTGAGAAAATTTGCAATACTATATGGAGCAGAACTGTCAACTCAGCCAGTGTCACTCCCCTTGAGGAGGCAGAGGTATGAGATTTCACAATGTTTGCATACAGTCCTACATATGTTTGGTGGACAAGCTCCAGGGCGGTAAATAAAATGTCCTGCTAGGCGAGGAGATTCCTACACAATGAAGAAGCATTCTGTAATTCACAGAGGGGTTTTTTTGGTTTGTTTTAACTTATTATTTATAATTATTGTTATTATTATTATTTAGTAATTAGTATTATTATTTAGTAATCTCTATACCCAATGTGGGGCTCAAACCCATGACCCCAAGATTCAAGAGTCATATGATCTTCTGACTGAACCAGCCAGGCACCCCTCACACATCTTTTTGATGTCTGGACATTCTTACAGAGGGAATCCAATACTCAGTCATCTGAACTTTAAACTCAACTCTGGGCACCTGGGTGTCTCAGTTGGTTAAGTGTCAGACTCTGGATTTCAGTTCAGGTCATGATCTCACGGTATGTGGGATTGAGCCCTGCATTGGGCTCTGCACTGACAGCATAGAACTTGCTTCAGATTCTCTGTCTCCCTCTCTCTCTGCCTTTCCTTTGTTCATGCTCTCGCTCACTCTCTCTCTCAAAAATAAGTAAACATTAAATAAAACTCTAAACTCAATTCTGTTTTATATATGCACACAAAAATAATTTTCGCCTAGATTATCCACTGAATTTTCCAGAATTAACACTACTATGCAAATCGAGGAAAGTTTGGGGGAAAATTGGGGTGGGGGGTTACTTTACCAACACTAGTTCAAGAGTCCACCAAAAATAGCGGTCACTACGGATAATTTTGGTGAACCCAATGTAACACATTATATCTGTGCATCTGCAGCTGTCCCATTCTAACTGGACCTGTATGTATATATGTATCTATAATATCTTCAAAATGTGATGTAAAAAAAGCTGTGACAATATGCAATTCAAAATTGAAAACCCAAATTTATTTATTAATATTAGATGCATACATATGACTACTTCATTATGTCTTTGAATATAGATGATCTTTAGTATTCATATATGAAAATATATGAAGTATCTGAAAATCTTTTTATTTCTCTTATAATGTTAAAATTTTATACTGACTTCAATTTGTATTGAGTTATAATTAAAAACAATAAAATGCACAGATCTAAAGTATATTTTGATGAGTTTCACAAATATGTAATCCACATTCAATACCCCATCAAGACACAAACCATTTCCATCTCTCTGCTCACCTCCTAGCCTCTTTACCATCAATTCTCTCCCTTCTCCACATACAAAGGCAACCAGGATTCAATAGTTTTGCCTATCCTTAAATATAATACAAATGGAATCACAAAGAATGTACACTTTTGTGCCCCAATCTCCTCAACATGATGTTTTGAGACTCGTCCATGTTACTTTGTGTAATCAGTAGTTTGCTCCTTTTTATCGTTGAGCAGTATCCCATTTTATGAATGTTAATGTTTTATATGTAGGTATGTTACATTACCTCTACATTTATTTCATGATAGTAGAGGGGGCCTTCAAATATTTTATAAATGCGGATGAAGAGATTGAGTCTGATAGATTGAGAACAAATAATATAGTGGTTAGCAGCATGGAATTTATAAAAGAATGGTCCAGGTTTGGAATAGACCTCCCAATTCATCTGCTCTTTGACAATGATTCACCTAACCTCTGTACACCTTGGTTTACTCATGTGGAAAACTAGGGATCCTAATAATCCCTGCCTCACTGGGTTGATGCAATGATCAAATTAAATAAGATATAGATAGATAGATAGATAGATAGATAGATAGATAATCTCAAACATTTGGTATTCAATTTTTTAAGCATATGTTGTGGTAGAAAATGACCCACCAAGTATTTGGATGGCTATTAAAACCCACCTCTCTCTCCAACAGTACCCATCTCCAACCAAATATGCCCACTGATTAGGTTCCTATGTTGGTCACTGGTAGGATTTGGCTCCTTTTCTAGCAGGAAGCTTACAAAAAGCTGCCTTTCTCTATCAGATAGTTACCTCATACTAGTTATCACTTGGTGCCTGCTGCTCATATTACATTTTTGAAAGGAGATGTCTTTCCTATTATGAGTTAAATTGGACACCAAAGTGGAACCCAGAGTAAAGGAGATAAGCTTAGGTTAGAAATGACAAAGGAATACCTGGGGTCACAGGTAAATCACCAGATAGGGATTTGGAGATAAGGTATAACTAGCTATAAATAATTCCTTTGCCTTCTTCAGTAGCCCCCTAGAAATATGTTTCCATAAAGGGTCAAATTCAGGGCTGACTTTATGGGTATCAGAGTAGGAACAAGAAGAGTTTTGTGTCCCTTTAGATGAGTGACCTTTGCACAAATGTACAGACTCACAGAACGTGTACAAAAACGGAAGGTTCAAAACCACTTGGCTGAGTGAGCTGGGTCTATAGAACTTGGTTTCCAAAATTCCCCAACACCCCTGAGAACCCTTATCTGGGCCAAAGACAGTCAGTTTAAAGTTAAATTTTTCCACAGGTAAATCTTAGGCTGAATTAGCTAAACACAGAAAATCAGAACAGTTCACAGTGTCATATCTTTATAGTAGGTGAGAAAAAGAAATGACTATGTTCTGTGAAACAATTTTTTTGAATTAATCTACTTAGAATATAGTATAAGATAATAGACAATATTTTTTCAGGATGATGTAAAAATATTTCCTTCTGTTCTTCCAAACCTCATTATTTTATGTAAAAAAAAATAGGTCAAAATAGTGAATCTCTTTGGGATAAACAGCATGGATTCATAATTTTTGTTTTGAAGGGCACAAATAATCAAAGCCAAAGATGTTATTACAGTCATTTTTTCCTTTTTACGCTAACCCTTTAGCATCTACAGCCAGAATTGCTTAAGCGATCTGTACCATCACCTACGCATGTGAGAATCTGCATTCAAGAACAAATTATCTTGGCTCTGGGACAAAATGAAACAATCAGTAATTCTTAGAACTTGCTCAGTTGTCTCCACTTTTCTTATCCTGGAAGATACTTAAGGATAATATTTATCTTTCTTTTGTTATTACCTGGAATCTTTGGTCCACCTTTCAGGGTAGAAGCTACATTTGCCAAGATTAAAATTCAGTTGATCTTCAGGTCTTTTGTAGTGTTGGTAAAAAAAAAAAGTAACTTCCTGTTTCCTATCAACAAAAGACAACAAGGCTACTGAGGCAGATGCATGCGGGTTGTATTTCCTTTCAAAAATAAATATTGGTTTAAATCTTAAGTGAGAAAGGGCTGGGCTAAATGCATTACATTGGATTGCTGGGACATACGATGAAACCATTTCCCTGTTTCCTTTTCACTCCCCCCCACTAACAAATCACCTCCTAAACAAAGAGAGATATATTTGATTCTTTCACAAAGAATCTGGAATATGCCACTGGCCTTTTAATGGACAATGGGCTTGTTTATGGCCCAGAGAGGTCACTGAATACACAATAGATTTAAATTTGATTCATCTTATAAAGGCAAGACAGGGTCAACTTGAGAAGGAGTTGTTGATCTTGACATAAAAAGAAGTTACAAGTCTCTAGCCTTGTAACCCAAGGGACTGTATAAACTAATCTTTGCACTAACCATAGAATGGATTTTCAAATAAGGACTATTTTTCATTTTAAGGAAAACACCATCCAGAAAACATAAAAAAAATCCCCTAAGCCACTATAATTTTCATGGCAGTCTTTAGTATTGGGTTTAGAATTTTTTTTGAATGTTTATTTATTTTTGAGAGAGAGAGACAGAGACACAGTGTGTATGGGGGAGGTCAGAGAGAGGGAGACAAAATCGGAAGTAGGCTCCAGGCTCTGAGCTGTCTGCACAGAGCCTGAGGCGGTGCTCGAATCCATAAACCATGAGATCTTGACCTGAGCCGAATTCAGACACTTAACTGCCTGAACCACTCAGGCACCCCAAGGATTTTTAAATCAGTTATATGTATTTTTTCTTTTTTCTTTTTTTTTTTTTTACTCCTAGCACACCCTCTTACTCAGATGTTATCCAGTAGGTATTCAAGAAAAACTGCAAGTCCTGAAACAATACTTAATCAGGAAGATTTCTTTTCTTTTGGAAAAATTCACACCACCGTTTCTACCCTTAAATTTCTACTCTCCACCCACACCATCCACTCACTCTCCCAGCACAGCTCACACAGACACATGTACCAAAAAAAAAAAAAAAGCCCTTTGATCTTCTTCTCCTCATGCCCAGTCAGCTGACATCACTCTGCTGAGGTACAGGGAAAGAACTCAGAACTGAGAGGGCCATATCCAGGCCCTGCTGCTGACTAGATGGGCTCAAGTTACTGCATTGGAAGGAATAAGTAAAATGATGTCAAAATATCATTCTTATGAATGCAAACTATTATATACACATATTATTATTATTGCTACCAACTCTGTCCTCGGGTAAGAGACTGTACATCTGTTGGAGAAGGCCATCAAGAGGATGTGACTTGTGAGCTGAGCCTGGGCAATTGGAGGCTTCTCAGCCCCTCCCCTCTGCTTAGAATGTACATTCTGCCCACTGTTCCCATTGTAGGAGCTATTGCAAGGATGTGACCTTGAGAGGGTAATGTGTTATTGAGACCATCTGGACAGAATGTGTGATTTAAAACCCTATTAAGTTCTCTGTATAAACTTTTAAAATTCTGGTAGTCAGGTGCAGAGCCCAAGACAAACCTTGTACATAAGTTCTCTTGCTTATTAAACCAGTCACCAACCAATCTGGAATGGTCTTCAGTCTTTCTTCAGTCTCTCCTTGCCTTCCATGTATGAGTGCCAGTTTGTGAAGCAACAACCTCTTTCGAAAGCCAGGGCACAAAATCTGCATCTGCAGCATTTGGAGCCATGATCAAGAAAGAATCATAGAAAATCACAACTGGAACGTTTGTTTTGAAACTAAGTTATAGAAATGTTAAATCACTTATCCAGGTAACTGGAGCTAAATAGAACCCTTACATCTTTCCCTATACCAATTTACTGAACTTTCTCCCAACTAAGTCTGGTTTCACAGAAGAAGGATAAAAAGTAGGGGAGAAAAAAATTACTTGTCAGAAAAAGAAAGAGGATACATGCAGAAGGGATAGGAGGTAATAGAACATATCCAATAACCAAGGGCTATCAGTACTATAAAGGCTGAGAACACCCAGGTACCCATGGCCTAATGAGGAAAAAGGAGATATGAGCTGGAATAGGGTGGTGTAAGGAGGGAGACTACCACTGGAATATCCCAGTAGGATAAAGAAGATGAGATGGAAATGCTGTAGTCTATGAGATGTGTGTCCAGAGGAAATCACCTTGGGAAAGAGGCAGAAATGATTTCTTTTTTAAATTTCAATCCACATTAGTTAACATTGAGTGTAATAATGATTTCAGGAGTAGAATTTAGTGATTCATCACTTACATATAATACCCAGTGCTTAATGCCCATCACCCATTTGGTCCATTCCCCCACCCAACACCACTCCAGCAACCCTCAGTTTGTTCTCTGTATTTGAGAGTCTCTTATGGTTTGCCTCCCTGTCTGTTGCTGTATTATTTTTACTCCCCTTCCCATATGTCTATCTGTTGTGTTTCTTAAATCCCACATATGAGTGAAATCATGTGATATTTGTCTTTCTCTGACTGACTTATTTCACTTAGCATAAGACACTCTAGTTCCATCCGTGTTGTTGCAAATGGCAAGACTTCATTCTTTTTGATCGCCAAGTAATATTCCATTGTATATATATACCACATCTTCTTTATTCATTCATCAGTCGATGGACATTTGGGCTCTTCCTATAATTTGGATATTGTCAATAGTGGTGCTATAAACATTGGAGTGCATGTGCCCCTTTGAATCAGCATGTTTGTATCTTTTGGATAAATACCTAGTTGTGCAATTGTGGTCATAAGGTAGTTCTATTTTTAATTTTTTGAGGAACTTCCATACCATTTTCCAGAGTGGCTGCAAAAGTTTGCATCCCCACTAGCGGAGAGACATAAACGATTGAACCCGTTTAATAATATCAAGAGCAAATTTGATATATTGCATCAACATGTCACATATTTACCCTCAGAATCAAGCAGTTAGGCAAAGTTGCTAATATTCCCTCCTCTGTGCAGACTGAATCAGAATATTCTGTTACATAATATCTGAGGAATATTTGCTTTCTTAAAGTAAACTTAGACAAATGAAAGAGACTCTAATTCTCAGTTGTGATTATATCCTTTGGGACTTGACAAACTCTTGTTTGCATACTTGTTGCACTACTATCTTTGGAACCTGGAACAAGCTACTTAACCTTTCTGAGCCTCCATTTTCTCCTCTGCAAAGTGGGAATAATAATTAGCCTTTGCAGAGTTTATACAAGTGTTTGATAAGAATACACCACCCAGTAGTGTGTCCGGTAAGTAACAGAAATGCCTGGTGTGCTTCAGAAAATGCCAGGTCCCATTTCAAGAGGACAAAAGAGATGATCCTAGAGAGAAAGAGAGATTAAAAAATCTAAGTTCAGACTTTTAGGCCATTAAACCAAAATTTTTCTGAGCTGTGTTTCAGTTCATTATAAGGGAACCACGATGGCAAATCTTTAATATGATTTGTTATCTACAATGTAACAGTCTTTGTATTAAACACTGAACATCATCTATTTTAATCCTCAGCACAAACTGGTGAAGTTGATATCATTACCCCTATTTTCAGTGAGGAAACTGAAACTCAAACAGGCTAAGTAATATGAGATGATCAGGGGTAAAGTAGGGATTGCAAACCAGATCGGTATTTTCTTGTCTTTACCTCATGTTACATGACCACATGACCAGCTGGATATAACATCACAAGTGGTATATGAAACTTCTCCTGTGACAGAACAGCATGTTAAAGTCTTGATTATACTTTGACACAAACATTCTCAACTACATCGAAAATCCAGTTTCAACTTTTTTCTCTGAGTCTAAGCAGCCTGCCTCTGGCTGTAACAAAGGGCGCCCTGCAACTGAATTTCAGTTTCTTCCTCATTCAGTTAAATTTTCCTCCCCGGGATGGATGTCAGATCATTATGAGGCAATCAGTGCCAAAGAATTTTGTCAGTTTTCCACTGCTTTGGCTTAAATAAACACTTAATGTAAACGAGGGGCTTGGGGTGGACGGGGGCTCCCTTACCCACACAGATGCACTGTCGCACAGACACACAACCTCACAAAGACACACTTTGCCTTGGTTCACTTGGAAAAATCCAAATGAAAAAGGAGTTGATGGATGAATAATAAAGCAAATGAGAAAAGGGAACTAATTTAGGGATAATGAGTGCAAGACTGCCTCAATAAAGAAGAACAACCATGTGTCATTAGGTGGCAAGCTTAGCCTTTGGGCAAGATTACACTTCGAAGCCCTGCTCCAATTACCTGTTTTTAAGCATAAGTGAAGGGGAAATGTAGGGGAGGGGGTGGAATACTTTATTCTCCCTATGCTATGGTCACATTCAGAGAGAATTAACTGTTGCTCTCACAAAGGGACTCTTTGCAATTGCAACTGTGATCGCTCAGAGTCCACCATGCCCAGGCAAAGCCATCCATTTGGTCAGCAGATAGAACCCCACGGCTTCCGATGGTCAGAAAATGAACCGAGAAGGGATGAAAAGCGTGTCCCCATATTTGCATCTTGCCTCAACATCTGGGAATCTCAGAAGCCTTTGAATGAAGCAGCAAGCCTCCGTCTGAGATGACCTGCTCGCCGCATGGGTCAGTTCATGAGAATGAGGCCCTTGTGCCACCAGCACTAATGACAGGGCAGGAAAACCTGCTGATGGGAAAGCCCTGAGCCCTGGACAATGCACACAAAAGCCTGGTTAAGGAGCACTCCCAAAGTCACTCCTTCCTCACCCCACCAGCGATCGCTATGTATAAAGGTAGGGGTGGGTGCAAGGATAAAGATGATCAAGGAAAGGGAAGCATAAGAGGTTTATCTCTGAATGACTCGTCCTTCCCCCCTTCCCCGATATCAACTCTATTACAACTGATTGCCTTATCTAATCCCAGCCCAATTTGGGGGTAATTGTTGGCTTTGACAAAGGTAAGCAGGAGATATTCTTTTCACAGTTGCCTGCTTTTCTCAAGTGTCCAGCTTCCTAAAATCTCCTTTAATGAGGATTACTTGCAGGTAAGTCAGCTTCCTTTTTTGATGCTCTAACAACTGTGTTCCTTGTAATCTGGCCAAGTACAGGCGATTTTAAAAAATAGCTAACAGGTGTGTACTTCCTGCCTGCAGGTGAAATTGGCAACTGCCCCTCAGATTCCCAAATATGTGTAAGCATTGCCTCCAGGGAGGGTTGGGACTCATTGCCTTTCCCTCACACAGTTTCCTGCAGGGAAAGCAAAGTTTGAGAAGGAGAATCTTTCAGATGTCCTTGACGTGCTCATTCTTCCAAAGACCGCATCTTGGGAATGCATCTGCCAGCCTGAGATAACTGCGTAAAATATAAACAAATATTCTTGAATTCAAATTTCCAATCAGCAGCAGATCTTTCTAAATTACAAAGGAAAAGGTCATATGATTGTTTTTTCATAGTCATTGCTTGGTGATGAGATAGGAATTTTAAACTACAGTTTAGAGTAGTGTTTCCCAAACTTGGGTGTCTATCAGGACCTTCTTGAGAACTTAATACGAGCACAGAGAGCCAAGCCTTACCCTATTGGACCATTGATTCTTCATTAGCTCTCCAGGTGATCACACACACCAAAGTTAGTGAGTCTATGGCTGAGACCAATGTTAAATATTTTAGCTGAACTTACCCACATCTCCTAAAGGCTGACTGGTCTCATAGACTCCTGGCTCCATTTGTCTTATTTAGAGCAGAACCTTCCATATGTCAAACCAGGCTACTCTTGGTTTCCCCATAGACCACTCTAAGAATAGAGGAAACAGGCCAACAGAGACACAATTTTGCCCCCAAGCCTTTGCCTCCAGTCGTGGTCTCTGTCTCTGGTGAGTAGGTCCCAATGCCCAACTCCACCTGGATGTGTGACACACACTTGACAAAGAGCATGGTGAAAGCTACATTCTTCATCTTTCCCCTCAAAAGCCTGCACTTCCACCTATTTGCGGTTATAAAAGACTATCCTTACATAGTCTTTTAAAATATTTTTTAGCATTTATTTATTTTTGAAAGAGAGAGGCAGAAAGAGGTAAGACAGAAGATCTGAAGCAGGCTCCATGCTGTGAGGAGAGCCCAATGCAGGGCTTGAACTCACAAGTGAGATCATGACCTGAGCTGAAATCAAGAGTTGGCCACTTAACCAACTGAGCCACCCAGATGCCCCCTTACATAGTCTTTTAATCATAAAAAGGCCATTTAAGAGCTCTTAAGAATCAGTGTAAAAGTCCAGGAGCCTACAGAATCAGAAAGAATTTGTATTGACACCTATTCAGATCTAGGTTATAATTTCAACTCACTCACTGGATAAGAATGTGGAATAATTTCTGAAACTCTCTGGACCTCTTTTTCCTCAGCTCCGAAATGGAGACAATTAAATCTATATCATCTAAATGAAGTAATTAAGTGAGATAATTTCTACATTCCCTAACAGAAATGAATCTGAAGTTAAGTAAGTTTGGCTAATAAGTAGAGTTTGATTCTAGCAAGATAGTTAAGATACAGGACATAGAGGTAAAGGAAATACCAAAGTCACATCTCCATACCCTTTTCTTGTGTGCAGAGTGTTTTATCACTGCAGAAAGGGGATGTTGCTTCTTTTCATTCAAGGCCATACTGAAAGAAAATATAAGAGAGGCTGGAGTCATATTCCATAACTAGCAATTTTAAGGACAAAATAGCAATACGAGTACTCTGCTATATACTGTTATGTGAAATACACTGAGGCAAATATCATAGGCCATGCTTTGTTCATTCTAAAATATAAGCATTCCTGGGGTGCCTAAGTGGCTCAATCAGTTGAGCGTCCATCTTTTGATTTCAGCTCAGGTCGTGTTCATAGTGTTGTAGGATGGAGCCGTGCATAGGGTTCCATGCTGACTGTGGAGCCTGCTTAAGATTCTCTCTCCTCCTCAGCCCCCTCTCCACTCACCCTCTCTCACTATCTAAAATATGGCGCACCTGGGTGGCTCAGTCAATTAAGCATCTGACTTCAGCTTATGTCATGGTCTTGTGTTTGTGGGTTCAAACCCCGCATCGGGCTCTGTGCTGACAGCTTGGAGCCTGGAGCCTGCTTCAGATTCTGTGTCCCCCTCTCTCTCTGCCCCTCTCCCACTCATGCTCTGTCTCTCTATCTCTCTCAAAACTAAATAACAAGTATTTTAAAAAATAAATAAATAAAATAGAATTAAAATAAGTAAATAAAATATACACATTCATTTATTAAAAAACAAAAAAGAACTACTGCTGGTTGATGATTAGCACTTTTTCACTCTAGATATACTATTCTATAATACTATATTTAATCACTAACAAAAGGACATTCATGGGGCACCCGGGTGGCTCAGTTGATTAAGTGCTCAATACTTGATTTGAGTTCAGGTCATGCTCTCATGGTTTGTGAGTTCAAGTCCTGCACCCCACATCAGGCTGACTGCACTGACAGTGCAGAGNACCTCCATAATTGCTATAAATGTACTGTTTATTTTTAAAATTTCAAATGCTTTGCTTTATTACCAGTATCTTCCCTCCCATGCTATTAAAAACACATTCAACTTAAATACTCTCAGTGGGAAAAAACAACTCAGGAATATATAGTACTACATTTTACAGTTCACAAAATTTAAAAGCAGGCAGTGGTAAAAGCTAATGAGAGTCCCCTACAAGAAAAGAATTGGTACACCATGTTCTCAGCCTTCACAAGAGCAAAATGATGGCTGTGTGCCTACAAGATGAACTGAGATTAACTAAATATGCATGGAGATTTAGACTGTGTGTCGTGAGACATGCATGGATCCAAAAATCCTATTGTAAACACAGCGGTCAAGTTTGAAAGCACTTTTAAAAGTAGGATCTCTTCTTCCTGACACCTGAGTCACTCGTTGATAGTTGGTTGGGTACTTAAAAAATTACATAAGGTCTTTTAAACATATAAATACTCAGAGGTATTATGATGACTCAGGCCAGCTATTTCATCTCAGAAAGGAAAGAAAAAAAGAGGAAGAAAAACGAAGCATTTATCAAATATCACCCAGGTACCATATGCTTTCATTTACTCATCTTGTTGGTCTTCACGACATCCCTGCTGTGAGAATGTTATTAATCCCAGCTTGACAGGTGGAGAAATCGAATCTTGATGAGGACAAGGAACTTGCCTAAGGTAGCATGGAGAGTTTGTGCAGAGCTGAGACTGACACTCAAGTTTTCCTGACCCCCAAATGCATGTCATTTCTACTACATAACTCCACCGTGATAGAATCTTTTGAATTACCTGCTTCTCACATTTCACTTTGTTGTGCTTTCTTACTTTTATTTACCTACTCTGAACTTTCTCCCCCAAACATCGCTTCTATTCAATTTCTCATTAACAAAAGCATAACAAGCAATTTACCCTTACATATATACCAAAATTTTAATTAATAGTACGTTGTGCTATTCTAAAAAATACCATGTTTCAAGATGTTTTCACACATGCTACCGCTCTTTTACTTCAGCATAGCAGAAAAGGGAATATGAAGAGAATGGAATCAGCATGCTGACCACTTTACAAATGTAGGTTTCTATCTTCTTAATAATCATGCAAGTAGTAGGAAGTATATCTATTTTACAGATGAGGAACTGAGGCTCAGAGTGAAATGATGAGTAGTGTCAGTATTCAAATCCTCACTTGTCTCTCTTCAGTACCCTTTCCTCTTAAATTATATAACCTTCCCTTTAAACCATGTTTAACCCAAAAGACATACACAAAAGGGAAAAAAAAAGTTTTCAAATTTAAAACTCAACTTCAAAGATATGTCCTCTCTCAAAACTTCTCTGATCCTCCCTCTTCACCCTTTCTGTGTAGACTATTGTGTGCTGTATACGTCAACATAGTGTAGGGTCCACAAAAATAAATAGCATGTTGTTCCTGCCCTTGAAGTGCTTACAGTCTAGGAAGGAGGGAAAAGATTACAATTGAATTAACTCTAAAATCTCAGAGCATGCAGTCAAATAAATTGACTGAATTAAACTATGAAGTGCAAACTGAATATATAAATTGGAAATAATGCGACTGACTGATCCTGAAATGAGAGATTTTATGAGCTTTAAGCAATGGAAGGACACACAAGAAAAAAAGCACAATAGCTCTGATGTTTTTCTTTTCATAATATAGGTCATTTATATTCTTTTGTGAATTCCTCTTCCATAATCTTTGCAATTTTTTTTTCTTTTGGAGTGCTTTTCACTCTTCTGATTTGTAAGAGATCTTATATTTCGAATGCACTCACACATCGTATGCCATAGTGTCTGGAAATATTTTTTCCAAGATGGACTTTTGCTTTTGAGTTTTGAGAATGGGTTTTAGTGGATTTTTTATTGTTTTAAGAATTTTTTTAAGTTTGTTTATTCATTTTGAGATACAGTAAGTGCCGGGGGGGAAGGACACAGAGAGACAGAGAGAGGAGAGAGAACCAGAAGCAGGCTCCATGCACTGTCAGCAGGGAACCCTACATGGGGCTTGATCTCACCAACTGTGAGATCATGACTTGAGCTGAAATCAAGAGTCTGCAGCTAAACCAACTGAGCCACTCAGGCACCCTGGTTCTTAGTGGATTTTTAATCCTTATGTTATGGTTAATCTTTTACATTATTCTTTCTTTTCCATTTATTTTATTTAGAAAGATCTTTCTACACTTGACCTGAAACAATTATTTACCATATTTTGCAATTATCTTTAGATTTTTTTTTTGTATATTTAACATTCTAATCAATCTGAAAGTTATTTCAGTGTATGCTGGAAGGCAGCAACCTAACTTAAATATTTTAAAGCAATTATTCACCACTATTGTATGAAATATAGTGTTGCATTGATTTGGCTCGCCATCAGTACTGTAAGTTCAGTTCTTACATACTTTCTTAGTTTTCTATTGTTTTAAACTGGCAACTTTCTCCTCCTTTCTTTGTTTTTCCTCTTTCTCTTCCTCCTCCTTTCCCCTTCTCTTTCTCTTCATTTTTCCTTTTAAGTGTCTCATACCACTGAAAGTTGTTGAGCTATAGAGTGATACAATTAGCCCCAATCTGAAGAACAATTCATGAAGTACTGGTGACAGGAGACACAGAAAACCAACAGCGCCCTGGTATAGGGTGGAGGCAATGAAATAAAAGGAAGCCAAATGTGAGATACTGTGGAAAGAAAAACTGCTTGCTGGAGCAATTATCTAGAGGTAGGATATAAGAGAGAAGGGACAGCCAAAATGCTCCCACAGAGCTCTAATGCAGGTGGTAGTATTAATAAGAAATAGAGAAACCTGGAAGAAGAAAACAGGAGGGAAAAACAGAAAGAGAATAAGATTTGGTAAGGACTGATGACTGGCCCCACCTTAGAATTCTTATTGAATAAATTCTAACCTAAGCTTGTGACTTGGAGATTGGTGCCACGTCGACAGGTAAAATAGCATTTGAGGTACAAAAAAAAAAAACAAACAAAAAAACAAATAAAAACTTGCTATGCTCATCACCTAACTGAACAACCATTGAATTAATAAGAAAATAAATATTCCACACACTCTAAGAAAATCTGTGTCATTTTAGTTCCTTGCCAGAAAGGGAAAAGATACAAAGAAACAAAGTGCAGTTTACAGAGCACGATATTACAGATATTAGTCTTAGTTTTTCCTTCTTTGTATGAAATACAAAACACTATGAAATAAATAAACAAAAGTGTAGCATCCTGTTTTGAACACCACTGAGCTTTTGGAAACTAGTTGCTTCTCTTATTTACTGATTAACTACAGCCTCTATACAAATTATTTCTCTTGAAAGGTTGTTGGAGCTTTTGCTTCTGTATGGAGAAGAGGCATCTGGAGCATTCTTGAGGCTTCCAGACGATTCACATCCACCTGCGTTTCTACTTCCCAGGTCTCTTACATGCCACAGAATCCAACACTTCAGTGATGTCTCTCCTTCATTTAGCTGCAAAGCAAGAGGAAGGATCAAGTGGGATCAGGGGACAATGGAGAGGGATAAAAGCTGGACTAACTGAGGTTTTGGATGAAACTGTTATCTCCATTTGGTGTACCAGATGTTAACATTCCATGCTCATTTAAAGAGAGTTCTTTGATTGGTCTGACAAAGGTTTTGAGGAATGTAATTCATTAGTATGAGAGCTTTGTCATGGTTCAGTAACCACTAAACTCCCTTCATTGTGTAATCCTGGGTACATCTATGAAATGGTCCCTGATTTATTACAGTAACTTTGTTTTGCATTGAAAAGGGGATTCTTCATTTACACCAGCCCACGGTTGAAAGTATGAGCTTTTATTTTTTTGCCTTTCTTCATCACCATACTTGGACAAATTTTTTGACTCTTACACGACATCCTTTCTTCCCTTCTTCCTTATCTATAGTCCTCACTCATCCTTACTATACTTTTTAAATTTCTATAGGTTTTTCTCTTCTTACTTACTTATTACCTGATTCCTCCTCTGACTTCCCCCAAGATACGATGACAAACAATGAAAAAATAATAAAGAAAAGCTATAGCCAAGAGGCCTAGACCCTGGTGCCAGCTCTATTCCTAATTAAGCATGTGACCTTGATCTAATGCTTTCACTTTTCTGGGGCTATTAATTGAGATGATGAGACTTGGCTTTTTCCATCTCTAAACCTCTGTTTTCTGCTTCAAACAATATTAAGACATTATTGAGTCAACCAATGTGCTCTAACTTTTCTTCACTTGCAGAAAATCAACAAATGAATGAGAGCTGCCATGTTTAATGTAATCATTAGCAGCAGGTGTCTATAGATGTTTAAATTTAAGGTAATGAAAATGAAATAACTTTAAAAAGTCAATTCTTCAGATGTGTTAATAGCATTTCAAGTGCTTAAAAGCCACATGTGGCTAGTGATTACCATATTGGACAGTGCAGATATTAAGACATTTATACCATTGTAGAAAGTTCTAGTGGACAGCACAGAATTAGAACAACCTAGTATGTATGAAAGACCATTGCAAAATACGTAGACATAGAAATTATAATCATTGCCTTCAAGAAGCTTGCAATTAAGAGGAAAAAAATACAGACTTACAGTGTTTAAAAAAGAAAAAAAAACTGTTCATAGCTGCATTAAAGAAGACGTCAAAATGTAATATATGGTCTGGTTTCCTATCAGTCCTTCCTTATTTTCAGTTTCACACCCTTAAGAAGAAAAACCTATACTAGAACATCTGTACATTCCCTTTGGGTTTTAACTGACAAGGATTCTATAATTCTGCTAGATATATAAGTTTCTGTGATCACCTTTAGTCTAAGTCCACCATAAGGAAATGATAGGATTAAAATGAGCCTTGAAACATATTTGAGGTTGGAATAAGCAGAGAAATAAAAGGAAGGTATATGTGGAGGATGGTGAATTAAAGACAAGATATGCCAAAATACATCAACTCAACCCAGAAGGTCCCCTTACACTGATGGTTTTAAGGAAGATGTAGTGATCATAAGTCAGGAATGGGGATTCCTGCTTAGGTTGGGAACTTTAAATCTAAACTAAAATTCTGTTCAACTCTAAGTATCTTAAATTATGACGGTATGAATTGGAGTTGATGTATATAGTGAGTGTTGAGGGCGTATGAAAACAAAGGGGACAGAAATTATTTGTTAGCTTATGGCATCCAAAGCAATAAAAAGTTAGCTTGTATCCTCCTTTCCCAACTGGGGTGGGGTATAGGGACCAAAGAGAAATGCATTTGGAACACTCAAGAACAAGAAATGTAAGAGGATCATTAACATCCCTCTACCCTGTTGAGGAATATTGTATAAAAATAAAAATACAGTGATTTGGCTATCTGGAATTCTTGCAACTTCATCACATAAGTTTCAGCTTCTTAGACTAGATTGTTCAGAAACTCCTCTGAATCTCTCTGGCCTCAAGGATGAAAACATGATTAAGTCATTCCAGAGAGCAAAATAATGTACTTTCCCAAGAACAAGGAATGTGTCCCTGCCTAGTTGGAAGGATGTTCTTTCAACATGTCTACCTTCCTGATGGGAATGAGTTTCAGAAGTCTGTAATCTCATCAAAGGAAGCCAAGTGGCAGAGACTCTCTCCACAGGGGAAGCTAATCAGCAAATCTTCCTTTCTTTTTGTCCAGGCCCTATTCATTGTTTTCCTGGGGACTAGTTTCCAAGCTATTGAAGTTTTCCTTGATCCCTCTCAACCTTCAATCAGATTTGAGGAAGTGATGATTTCCCCCCTTGATTCTTTCTTTATGCTCACCCTTTTGAATTAAAGAGTTCAGTCGGGTCTTCACACAATACTTCGTCAGCTTAGCATTTGACACTTTGTGGTCTTAGACACTGGCCTAAAATGCGTTTGGATGCAGAGGTTCCCAAAATGGCTACCTTCCCAAGGCAAATCTTCCACAGGTCTGGGCAAACAGTTCTGGATATAAGGTAATCCTGGTGCCTTCAGGATGTATCAGGAATCTTCAAGACTGAGAACCATGTAGAACAGATTATACCCCAGTGAAATGATTCAAAGCTGAAACTCTCCTGTTGAAAAGAAATGGGATACTGAGGCAAAATTTACCAACTTTATTAGAAAAGCACGTGAATCTGTAGACTTTAATGCCACAAATTCACAGGGAGCTCCTTTTTTTACACAACTAAATGAGGCAATCCTGACTTCTTTTTTCTTACCTTTCCTTTGCCTACTAACCAGAGTGATCTAGGAATACTTTTCTTTATAGAAAAATGGGAAAGCAAGAGCTTCTTAGCTAAACACAGAAAGATACTTAGTAGATAAGTCGTAGTCTTGCTAACCCACTCCAATGATTGTTAGGCTTTGTCTTTCCATTAAACACACATGTTGGAGAACCAGACTAAATGTCATCTTAGGAGTCCTGAGATGAGTTGCTGGAGCCTGGGTGAAGGAAAAGAGGAATATTGGAGTGTATGCTTTTGAGCTAAAAGGCTCAGTTTTTTAAATATTACTTTGATAAACTAGTACTTGCATGACAGCCATTTTGGTAGCAACTTCCAGTCAATAGTTGACCAGCCACCACCTTCTCTAGTCTGTGAAGAAGTGATTGTACGTGAGAATGGTAGTCCAAGTGCACATTCTGTTCCCTGCTATCAACGAAATGTGGAATTGTATTGTTCCTGACACGTATTTTCCTGCTACCTGCTATAATATCAGTCATATTATGACACAGTTAGCCAAGACAAACCAGACATTGTGTGGCTTCAAAGGTCTTCTTATTCTGTTTTTCTGAAGCCCACTTAGGAGAGGTAGTAGCTGAAACCTGAGAAGGAGAAATGCTTCTAAATTGGTAGGGAGCCTACAGGGACTGCCTACTTAATCATCATCTTTATAACCAGCGCTGAGAGACTGTAACACTATCCCAGTCACACAATAAATGTTAGCAGTAGTCACATAAAAAGTTTCCTTTCCTTCTTCTTGTAGATTCCCTAGTGCTACAAAGGCATCCTATTTTGTATACATTCTCTAAACAATGTGTTTAAGACATATTGAAATACTTTTACTTACAAGCACCAGAAAGCAGCTCCTCAGCTTCAAATTAGACATCTTGGAGGGTGTCAGGGAAATAAACACAGAACCACATAACGATTCTCATAAACAGTTGAATTTATCTCTTGGCAACTTTTCACAACACCTTAAGCAAACAGGGTACCCATGCGTGAAAGAGAAATAATCAGACGCATGGCCTTAAGTGACAGGATGTAGATTATAATAAGAAAGGCTGCCTTTTTATTCGTCCCCCCTCCCTATTACCCATTGAACTCCCACCCCCAAAGCCATCTGAGAAACCCACCACTATACAAATTCAAACAAATCTCACTCCCCCTGGAAACTCTGTTCCCACAGCTCAGGATCAAGTGTTCGCCTCCTGAAACTTCACTTCAAATGTCTAGGGGGTTGTGAGACAATAACACCATGTCATTTTCTATCTTATTCAAATGAAAGATGGGGTCTTCCAGGAGTCTTTCCTGGCTCAACTGGGAGTAGCCAATACTACCTTCTGGATTTGAAAATGTCTTGAAGCTTGTAGCTGTCAGTAGACATTACATATGGGGTCTCTTGTAGAGAATCAGTAGTTAGGCTAGCACTCTCTGAGCTCCCTTCCTAGAGAACACCCATTTTCAGGCTGGACACGTAGCTCACCAATCCTACACTTTCTGAATTTAATATGCTACCCCAGTCGGTTAAGTGTCTGACTCTTGGTTTCTGCTGAGGTCATGATTTCACAGTTTCGAGCTCCATGCAGGCTGTCAGCGCAGACCCTGCTACAGAATCTCTCTGCCTCTCTCTCTCTGCCCCTTCACCACTCGTGCTATCTCTGTCTCTCTCAAAAGAAACTAAGTAAGTAAATGTAAAAAAATTTAATATGCTACCTCAAAATGTGACTGTAGGAGTTGATGACATGCCACCTCAAAATATGCTGGTTTAATATACTGATTATTTTGAGCTGTAGTCATTTTCAAAAAACAGCAAATTCAAGGAGGAACTGTTCCTGCATTTCCTTATCTGCCTAAAGACAGATACTCCAAAGGAAATCAGCTGTCATAAAACCCCTCCCTAGGAGTTTCAACAACCAGGAAAGATAGGCCTTTGTCAAGGAGAGATTAGAATGTCAACACACCCAGAAAAACTTTGCCATAAACCTCCCATCTCTTCTTCTAAGGGCCCATTCATCTTTTCTAAAAATCATAACTCTCCTCTCAGATGCCTATAGTGCCCCGCCTTTTCCCTATTAAGATGCTATTTAAGCCTGAATTCTAAGCCACTCTATTTCCCTCTGCATCTCTCATGTGTACATGAGGTATACATATTGATAAACCTCTGTTTTTCTCGTTAAATTGTCTTCTTTTATTACAGGGTTCTCAGCTAAGAACACAAAAGGGTAGAAAGAACATTCTTTTTCCTCCTCTATAATTAGCATACAATATAGTTTCATTTAGGTATGTTTGTTTTACGATGATAGCTAGATAATCTGTAGAAATGTCTAGTAAGTTCATTTCTTCTAGGTTGTGCAGTTTGTTGGCATATAATTTTTCATAGTATTCCCTGATAATTGCTTGTATTTCTGAGGGGTTGGTTGTAATAAATCCATTTTCATTCATAGTTTTGTCTATTTGGGTGCTCTCTCTTTTTTTGAGAAGCCTAGGTTGAGCTTTCTCCATTTTGTTTATTTTTTCAAAAAACCAACTCTTGGTTTCATTGATCTATTCAACTGGGTTTTTTTGGATTCTATATTGTTTATTTCTGCCCTGATCTTTATTATTTCTCTTCTTCTGCAGGGTTTAGGGTACCCTTGCTGCTCTGCTTCTAGTTCCTTTAGGTGCACTGTTGGATTTTGTATGTGTGCTTTTTCTAGTTTCTTGAAATAGGCCTGGAGTGCAATGTACTTTCCTCTTAGGACTGCCTTTGCTGCATCCCAAAGAGTTTGGATTGTTGTATTTCATTTTCATTTGTTTACATATATTTTTAATTTCCAATTGCCTGATTGGCCCCTTCCTTCTTTAGGAGGGTGTTCTTTAACCTCCATGTTTTTGGAGGTTTTCCAGATTTTTTTCCTGTGATTGATTTCAACTTTCATAGCATTGTGATTTGAAAGTGTGCATGGTATGATCTCAATTCTCTTATATTTATTGAGGACCACTTTATGAGCCAGTTTGTGATCTATCTTGGAGAATGTGCCATGCGCACTTAAGAAGAAAATGTATTCCATAGCCTCAGGATGTGTAGTTCTTAATACATCTGTCAAATCAATCTGGTCCAATGTGTTGTTCACGTCCATTGTTTCTTTCATGATTTTCTGTCTAGTTGATCTATCCATTGCTGTAAGTGGCGTATTAAAGTCTCCTGCAATTAGCACATCCTTATCAATAAGATAGTTTCTGTTTATGATTAATTGTTTTAAGTAGTTGGGTGCATCCCAATTCAGTGCCTAGACATTTATAATTGTTAGCTCTTCCTGATGGATAGACCCTGAATTATTAAAGAATGCCCTTCTTCATCCTTTGTCACTGCCTTTATTTTAAAGTCCAGTTTGTCCGATTTAAGTATGGCTACTCCGACTTTCTTTTGATTTCCAATAGCCTGATAGATATTTCTCCATGCCCTTACTTTCAATCTGAAGGTGTCTTCAGTTCTAAAATGAGTCTCTTATAGACAGCTAAGAGATGGATTTTTTTTTTAAATCCATTCAGATACCCTCTGTCTATTGGTTGGAGCATTTAGTCCATTTACATTCAGTGTTATTATTGAAAAATATGGGTTTAGAGTCATTGTGCTCTCTGTAGGATTCATGCTTTTAGTGGTGTCGCTGGGACCTTGTGTTCTTTGCATCATTTCCCTCATAGAGTCCCCCTTAGGATTTCTTGTAGGGCTGGCTTACTGGTGATGAATTCTTTCGATTTTCGTGGATTTGGGAAAACCTTGATTTCTCCTATTCTGAATGACAGGCNCCTGGAGTGCAATGTACTTTCCTCTTAGGACTGCCTTTGCTGCATCCCAAAGAGTTTGGATTGTTGTATTTCATTTTCATTTGTTTACATATATTTTTAATTTCCAATTGCCTGATTGGCCCCTTCCTTCTTTAGGAGGGTGTTCTTTAACCTCCATGTTTTTGGAGGTTTTCCAGATTTTTTTCCTGTGATTGATTTCAACTTTCATAGCATTGTGATTTGAAAGTGTGCATGGTATGATCTCAATTCTCTTATATTTATTGAGGACCACTTTATGAGCCAGTTTGTGATCTATCTTGGAGAATGTGCCATGCGCACTTAAGAAGAAAATGTATTCCATAGCCTCAGGATGTGTAGTTCTTAATACATCTGTCAAATCAATCTGGTCCAATGTGTTGTTCACGTCCATTGTTTCTTTCATGATTTTCTGTCTAGTTGATCTATCCATTGCTGTAAGTGGCGTATTAAAGTCTCCTGCAATTAGCACATCCTTATCAATAAGATAGTTTCTGTTTATGATTAATTGTTTTAAGTAGTTGGGTGCATCCCAATTCAGTGCCTAGACATTTATAATTGTTAGCTCTTCCTGATGGATAGACCCTGAATTATTAAAGAATGCCCTTCTTCATCCTTTGTCACTGCCTTTATTTTAAAGTCCAGTTTGTCCGATTTAAGTATGGCTACTCCGACTTTCTTTTGATTTCCAATAGCCTGATAGATATTTCTCCATGCCCTTACTTTCAATCTGAAGGTGTCTTCAGTTCTAAAATGAGTCTCTTATAGACAGCTAAGAGATGGGATTTTTTTTTAAATCCATTCAGATACCCTCTGTCTATTGGTTGGAGCATTTAGTCCATTTACATTCAGTGTTATTATTGAAAAATATGGGTTTAGAGTCATTGTGCTCTCTGTAGGATTCATGCTTTTAGTGGTGTCGCTGGGACCTTGTGTTCTTTGCATCATTTCCCTCATAGAGTCCCCCTTAGGATTTCTTGTAGGGCTGGCTTACTGGTGATGAATTCTTTCGATTTTCGTGGATTTGGGAAAACCTTGATTTCTCCTATTCTGAATGACAGGCTTGCTGGATAGAGGATTCTTGGCTGCATATTTTTTCTGTTCATCACATTGAAGATTTCCTGCCATTCTGTTCTAGCCTGCCAAGTTTCAGTAGATAGGTCTGCAACTACTCTGATAGGTCTCCCTTTGTATGTTAGCACCCTTTTTCTCTAACTGCTTTCAGAACTCTTCCTTTGTCCTTTTATTTTGCCAGTTTCACTATGATATGTCATGTAGAAGATCGAGTAAAGTTACGTCTAAGGGGAGTTCTCTGTGTCTCTTGGATTTCAATGTCTGTTTCCTTCTTCAGATTGAGAAAGTTCTCTGCTATAATTTGTTCAAGTACGCCTTCATCTCCTTTTTCTCTCTCTTCTTCTTTTGGAATTCCTATGATACAGATATTGTCCCATTTGATTGCATCACTCAGTTCTCGAATTCTCCTTTCATGCTCATGGATCAATCGATCTTTTTCTTGGCTTCCTCTTTTTCTATCATTGTGACTTCTAATTCACCTGTTCTCCTCTCTGCCTCTTTAATCTGTGCAGTGGCTGCCTCCATTTTATTATGCACCTCATTTATAGCATTTTTTAATTCATCACAACTATTTTTAAGGTCCATAATCTTTGTAGCAATAGCTTCTCTGGTGTCTTCCATGCCTTTTTCAAGCCCAGAGATTAATTTGATGACTACTGTTCTAAATTCGTGGGCAGTTATGTTGCTTATATCTGTTTTTGAGCAATTCTTTAGCTGTCATTTCTTCCTGGAATTTCTTTAGAGGAAAGTTCTTCCATTTCATGATTTTGGCTAGTTTTCTGTCTCTTGTAAGTTTTAAAAGCTTGTTACGCTCTCTTCACCTCCGAGTTCTGCTCTATTTAAGGAGGCTCATTGACTGTCCAGGGCCTGTCCATTCAGCAAGGGTTCTTTTAATGGCATCCCTTGGTCTCTCTTATTGTACCTTCGGTTATTTTATTTCCCTGCCCATAGTGATGTTTGGGACTCTCCACCTTATGTACTTTGNGTACAGAGCTCCCTACTTCTCCATCATCTTGCCTCTCACACAAGTCTCCTAGACAACTTGCTTTACAAATCATTTGCATGTTCATTATCTCATTTAGTCTTTAAATCAACTCCATGAGATAGGTATTATTTTCCCTTTAGAAATGACCATATCCTAAATCCTTAGTGATTTCTCGAGAGAAGTTGAATGTGAATGCTGAGATTGGGTTTGTTTTTTTTATATATATAAGAATGTTGGATGCTAAAAGCAACAGGTATTTTCAGTTCAAGGCGGCAGACTAGAAAAACACATTTACTTTCTGTTCGTCCTGAAACCATATTTAATACAAGTGTTGAAATACCAAAATTAATACCAATGAAAGCCAAGAGAATGTGGAAGTCATCAACCACAGAAAGATTTTGATACATTTCAAGAAGGCAAAAGTGAAATGCAGGACTGATGAATAGAATAATCAAGAAAAGACTGTCCAAAGAAGGGGCTGCACAAGACCAGTGTGCTTCTGTTGAGCCGTGTTTATAGTTAAGAGAAGTAGGAATAAGGGTTGAAAACAAGGAGATAAAGTTATTTTAGGTGGAAAAAATGTTCATTTAATGAGTTCCATGGGTCACTCAGTCTTCTCTCCATAATAACTCTGTAGGAATTACAACAGATTATTGGTGAGCAAGACAAGGGGACAGGGAGGGAGTGTTGAACCACAGGGTGTCAGCTTTGGTTCATTGTCACTACTACCAACTCCAATCAGGACTACACACCCATGGCTTCATGGACTATAACTGGAGATTGTTGTTTCATAAATGGTCAAATGAGAAGGAATCTTCCTGGGAACTAAAATTTGTGGTTCTTATGAAAATATTTTTATTAGTGATAAATCATTTAAAAATTATTTTGTCTTCACAAATTCTGTCTCAACATGTTTGCATCTGCCCAGGCAAATTATCTTGGAATAACCACTTGCCATCAAATATATTTTGCCTGTAAGGACAAGTAAGAGAATGGTCTGTATTTCAAAAAACATCTTATCAGTCTACTCCCATTTGACAAGAGAAGTCAAGAGGGAGATTTTTCTGGGCTTTCCTTACCCAAATTTCTTTGTATTGTCCTGAAGCCCCAATATGTATCATATGCTTAATTTTTCCTCCCTGGGAAATAAAACAATGGAAACAACATGATTGTCATTTATTATTTTCAACTATATTTGACATCATCTCTTTTAGCCTTCTAATAAGAAATCTTTGCACAAAATTTATACAAGCTTGCTGTTTCTGTTGAAACAAATGCTGCCAAGAAACTCTTCCTTACTGAACTCAAATGATATCAAAGGACTTGTGGTTAAATGTCTTATCTGGAAAACATTTTTGCTCTTAGAGGGATTAGAAAGGACTTATAATACTTCCCCTTTCTTTTTTCAAGCAGAATTAGGATCTGAGCAAAACCTTTTGTGTCCTTCCAACCCCAAAGTTTGTTGGGGATGAAAGTCC
>NW_027529189.1:36837-41743 GCF_008692635.1 Crocuta crocuta | reverse complement strand
TCACCACTGTTGTTTAACACAGTGCTGGAAGTCCTAGCACCAGCCCTCAGACAACAAAAGGTAATGAAAGGCATCAGAATTGAGAAAGAAGAAGTCAAACATTCACTTTTTGCAGACAAGATGATACTTTACATAGAAAACCCAACAGACTCCACCAGGAGCCTACTGGAAGTGATCCAAGAATTCAGCAAAGTAGCAGGGTACAAAATTNGAGCACTAGGTGTTATGTGGAAACTAATTTGACAATAAACTATTAAAAAAATAAAGAAAAGAAATTGATAATCTGTCTAAAAATTGTAAATATTTGTTCCCCCATATATATTTGCATGCACCCTAATATGTAAATCAAAATAACAGACATAAAGAAACTTATTGATAATAACACAATAGTAGTAGGGAGCTTTAACCCCCACTTACAGCAAAAGACAGATATAAGAAGATAATGAGCAAGAAACGATGGCTTTGAAAGATACTCTGGGACATGTGGATTTAACTGGTATATTCAGAAAATTTTATCCTAAAGCAGCAAAATACATATTTTTTTTAAAGAAAAGACTGAAAAGAAAAGGAATTCTGGGCTATACTTTCGTTTTCTTGCTTATCATTTTCTTTTCTTCCTTCCTTCCTTCCTTCCTTCCTTCCTTCCTTCCTTCCTTCCTTCCTTCCTTTCTTTCTTTCTTTCTTTCTTTCTTTCTTTCTTTCTTTCTTTCTTTCTTTCTTTCTTTCTTTCTTTCTTTCTTACAAATAGTTTATTGTCAGGTTGGTTTCCATATAACACCCAGGGCTCATCTCCACATGCATCCACCTCCATGCCCATTACCCCCTTTCCCTCCCCCCAACACCATCTGCCCTCAGTTTGTTTTTGGCATTCAAGAGTCTCTCATGATTTGCCTCCCTCCTTCTCCCTCATTATTTTTCCCCTTCTTCTCTCCCATGGTCCTCCGTTAAGTTCCTCCTAATCCTCCTATACGTGCAAATATATGGTATCTGTCCTTCTCTGCTTGACTTATTTCGCTCAGCATAACACCCTCAAGTTCCATCCATGTTGCTACACATGGCCAGATTTCATTCTTTCTCATTGCCATCTAGCATTCCATTGTATAGATAACCACATCTTCTTGATCCAAAACATGGAAAATACATATTCTTTTAGAGTGCACATAGAACAATCTCAAGAATGGATCACATAATGGGTCACAAATCAGGCCTCAACAAATACAAAGTGATTGAGATCATACCATACATATTCTGAACACAAAGCTATGAATTTGAAGTCAACTACAAGAAAAAGTTTGGATAGACCATTCAGGATAAAGAATATCCTATGAAAGTTTGACTGCGTTAAATAAGAAATTAAAGAAGGTATTTTAAAAAGTACATGGAAGCAAGTGAAAACGAAAATATGAGAGTCCAAATCCTTTGGAAATCAGCTAAGTGGTTATAAGAGGGAATTGTATAGCAATACAAGCCTACCTCAAGAAGCAAGAAAAATATCAAATACACAACCTAACTTTACAACTAAAGGAGCAGCAAATGAAAGCTAAAGCCAGGAGAAGAGAAATGATAAATATTAGAGCAGAAATAAGTGATCTAGAAACAACAAAAAAAGCAATAAACCAGTTAAATTAAATTAAGAGCTGGTTCTTTGAAAGAAATAATAAAATTGATAACCCCAGCCAGACTATCAAAAAGAAATGACCCAAATAAATAAAATCACAAATGAGAGAGGAGAGACTACAACCAACACCATAGACATACAAACAATTATAATATTATGAAAATTATATGCCAAATATGGGGTGATCTGGAAGAAACGAATAAATCCTAGAAGCATATAAACTACCAAAACTGAAAAAGAAAGAAATAGAAATTTGAACAGACTCATAACCAGCAAAGAAATTGAATCAGTAATAAAAAAATCTCCTAACAAACAGAAGTCCAAGGCCAGAGGGTTTCCTACAGGAATTCTACTAAACATTCTTCTCAAACTGTTCAAAAAATTAATATGAAGGAAAACTTCCAAACTCATCCTACAAANTATGGTTTAAGCAGTGTTATGGAGGATGATTGTACTTCTCACAGTATTAGGAGGTTGATGAAAAAGAGATACTTTTGGGGAAATGACTTGCTTGTAGATTTTGAACTGCATATGGGATGTGTAAGTACAGAACTGGAATAGGCAGGTAGCTGCAAGATTGTTCTCTGTGTCCCCTCAACAGTTACAAAAGGGCATTACCTTGATTCCAAACCAGTTAATGACCCCACCCAAAAGTATAATTATAGGCCAGTATTCTTGATGAACATGGGCACAAACATTCTAAACGAGATACTAGCAAAACGAACCCAACAGGACCTTCAAAGAATTATTCACCATGATCAAGTGGGATTTATTCCTGGGCTGTAAGGGTAGTTCAATATTTGCAAATAAATTAATACAATACACCACACTAATTAAAAAAACAAGATCCATAGTATCCTTTCAGTAGATACAGAAGTAGGATTTAACAAAGCACAGCACCCGTTCTTGACAAAGCTCTAAACAAAGTAGGGATACAGGGGGCATACCTCAACATTATAAAGGTCATATTAGAAATACTAACAGCTAATGCCATCCTTAATGGGGAAAACCTGAGAGCTTTTCCTCTGTGGTCAGGAACATGACAAGGATGTCCACTCTCACTATTTCACTTAGTGCTGGAAATCCTAACCACAGAAATCAGACAAAACGAACAACAACAACAACAACAACAAAAAAGTATCCAAACTTTCACGATTCACAGATGAGATGATACTCTATGTAGAAAACTCAAAACACCCCATCAAGAAATTGCTTGAATTGATACACAAATTCAGTAAAGTCCAGAATACAAAATCAGTGTACAGAAATCTGTTGCATTTTTATACACCAATAATGAAGCAGAAGAAACAGAAATCAAGGAATTGATCCCATTTATAATTGTACCAAAAAACATAAGATACCTAGGATTAAACCTAAGAAAAGGGGTAAAAGATCTGTACTCTGAAAACTATAGAATACTTGTGAAAGAAATTGAAGACGACACAAAGAAATGGAAAAAACATCTATGCTCATGGATTGGAAGAATGGAATTGTTAAAATGTCTATATTACCCAAAGCAATCTACATATTTAATGAAATCCCTATCAAAACACCATGAACATTTTTCACAGAGCTAGAACAAGCAATCCTAATTTTTTTAATTTTTTTTTTATTTATTTCTAGGAGAGAGAGAGAGAGAGAGACAGCGTGAGCAGGGGAGGGTCAGAGAGAGAGGGAGAGGGAGTCACAGACCGAAACAGGCTCCAGTCAGCACAGAGCCCGACGCGGGGCTCGAACCCACGAACCGCGAGATCATGACCTAAGCGAAAGTCGGACGCTCAACCGACTAAGCCACCCAGGCGCCCCCAAGCAATCCTAATTTTTAAAGTTTATTTATCTTGAGAGGGAGAGAGAGTATATGAGCAGTGGTGGGGGCAGAGAGAGAAGAGAGAGAATTCCAAGCAGGCTCTATGCTTTCAGCGTACAACCTGATGTGGGGCTCAAACACACAAACTGTGAGATCATGACCTAAGCCAAAATCCACAGTCAGATGCTTAACCAACTGAGCTACCCAGGTGCCCCACAATCCTAAATTTTTATAGAACCATTAAATGCCCTAAATAGCCAAATTAATTATGAAAAAGAAAGCAATGATGGAAGCACTGCAATTCCAGATATCAAATTATATTACAAAGCTATAATGATCAAGACAGTATGGTACTGGCACAAAAACAGACACATAGATTAATGGGACAGAATAGAAAATCCAGAAGGGAACCCACAACTCTGTGGTCAACTGATCTTTGACAAAGCAAAAAAGAATGTACAGCAGAAAAAAAGATAGTCTATACAACAAATTGTGTTGGGAAAACAGGAAAGCATAATGCAGAAGAATGAAACTGGACCACTTTCTTACACCATACACAAAAATAGTTCCAAATATATGAAAAACCTAAATATGAGACAGAAAAACCTTCAAACTCCTAGAGGAGAACATAAGCAGCAACCTCTTTGATTTCAGGTGGAACAACTTCTTACTAGACACATCTCTGGAAGCAAGAGAAACAAAAGAAGGGTTGCCTGGCTGCCTCAGTCAGTTAAGTATGTGATACTTGATTTCAACTTAGTCATGATATCATGGTTCATGAGATCAAGTCCTTCCTCAGGCTTTTTACTGACAGTGCTGAATCTGCTTAAGATTCTCTCTCTGACCTCCCCTGCTTGCACATGCATGCTTGAACACACTTTATCCCTCAAAATAAATAAATAAGCATTTAAAGGAAACAAAAACAAAAATAAACTATTGGGAATTCATCACTATACACTCTTCTGCACTGCAAAGGAAATAATCACCAAAACTAAAAGGCAGCCTATGGAATGGGAGAAGATGCTTGCAAACGGCATATCACATAAAGGGTTAGTATCCAATAGTTTCAAAGAATTTATCAAGCTTAACAATAACAAAATAACGAATCCAGTGAAGAAATAGGCAGAAGACATGAATAGACACTTTCTCAAAGAAGACTTCCAGATGACTATGAAAAGATGCTCAGCATCACTCATTATCTGGGAAATACAAATGAAAACCATGATAAGATATCACCTTTCACCTGTCAAAATGAATAAAATTAGCACTATAAGAAGCCACAGATATTGGCAGGGATGCAGAGAAAGGGGAATCTTCTTGCATTGTTGGTGGGGATGCAAACTGGTGCAGCCACTCTGTAGAATAATATGGAGGTTTCTCAAAAATTAAATAAATAAAACTACTGTATAATCTAGAGATTGCACTACTAGGTATCTCCCCAAAATTACAAAAATGCTGACTTGAAGGGTACATGCATTCCG
>NW_027529189.1:32306-36659 GCF_008692635.1 Crocuta crocuta | reverse complement strand
CAAATGTGGAATTTAAAAACAAAACAGATTAACATATATATTGGAGGAGAAAATAAAAGAGTGAGGCAAACCATAAGAGACTATTAACTATGGAGAACAAATGGAGGGTTAATGTAGGGCAGGAGGGCAGGGGATGGACTAAATGGATGGTGGTCATTAAGTAGGGCACTTTTTTTTTTTTTGAGCACTGGGTGTGATATGTAAGTGATAAATTACTAAATTCTACTCCTGAAACCAGTATTACACTATATGTTAGCTAACTTGAATTTAAATAAAAACTTAAAAAATGAAAAAAGGATAAAATAAAAGGGATGGATGGAATAAAAAAAGGAAAAATACTTGAGTATTTCCTGCTTTCTAGATATTCACAACTTTGGGTTTGGTATTTTCATAATGGAATTGTATTCAAAATGTAATTCTAAATACATAAATAATTAAATTGAAATATTAAGCATTTAAAATATTAATTGAAAATTGAGAATTTTCTTTGGGAGAGTAGAAAAAAATAACTCAATTAAGAAATGGCAAAAGATCTGAACAGATACTTCACCAAACAACATATAGAGGAGGCAAATAAGCATACGAAGATATGCATGCTGTTATGTGTCATTAGGGAAATGCAAGTCACAACTATAGTAGATGTTACTACATACCTACCAGAATGATATTTTTAAGTAATTCTACATCAATAATACTGCACACCTACCCAAATGGCTGACATTTTGCCAGAGAAGAACAGATACCATATGTTTTCACTCATATGTGGAACAGGAGAAACTTAACAGAGGGCCCTGGGGGAGAGGAAGGGAGAAAATAGTTAAGGAGAGGGAGGGAGGCAAAGCAAACCATAAGAGACTTAAATACTGAGAACAAACTGAGGGTAGATGGGGGTGGGGGAGAGGGTAAGAGGGGTGATGGGCATGGAGGAGGGCACTTGTGGGAATGAGCACTGGGTGTTGTATGGAAACCAACTTGACAATAAACTATAAAAAAGTGGCTGACATTTAAAAAATTGACAAAATTAACTTCTGCAAGGATGCAGAACTGAAAGAACTCTCATTCATTTGGGAGAGAATTAAAAATGATCAGCCACTTTTGAAAATATTCTGGCTGTTTCTTATGAAGCTAAACACAAACTTGCCATAGGTGCCACAAGCACACTCTTAGGTATACTTACTCAACTGACTCGAAAACTGTCCACCTTCATGCAAAAGTTTCTACAAGTTTCATGATCATCCGAAACGGGAAACAGCGAAGTTTTTTTCTTAGCAGATGAATAGATAAACCAGGAAAAAACAACTATTCAGCAATAAAAATAAATGTTATTAATAAATACAACATGCACAACACTTAAATGCATACTGATAAATGAAAGGAGCCAGTTTAAGTCTACATGCCATATGATTACATTTATGTGACATTTTGGAAACATCAAAACTAGAGAAGGAAGAAAGATTAGTGGTTGCCACGGATTTGGGGAGTGAGGGGAGTTTGACTAAGTGAAACAGGGAAAATTTAGGTTTGTATGGTACTTGCAAACCTAAATTTACTAAATTTATAATAAACATTTACATTGTATGGTGCTTAATGATGATTACATTACACTATACATTTGTTAAACACATAGAACTTTAGAGAAAAATTAATGAACATAAGTGAATTAAAATTTTTTTTTTACAAATAAACGCATAGGCTACAGGTACCCAAGATGGAATGCAGACTATGACAAAACTCTATCTATATTGCAAATGTGAGACATAACCTCTGAAGTGGGTAGAGCAAAAGAACTTTGAATTTAAATGATCTTTCAAAACCTAGATTCTGTAAGACTAAAAACAAAAATAACTGCACATAAGTAGTTGATAAAATTGTTTCTCTTGGAGGTACACATTAACAATTCTGAAACTGTAGTTATGTGTCACTGGAATTAGACAAATATGTAAAGGAATGGCGGGCAATATGCAATAGATTTCTCACTTTTGGAGTGGGAGTTTATCAATAAGCAAAAATAAAAGCTAGAATGAACCATGTGGTAGTGGATTTGAGTTGGAGATATCATGAGATAAATGAATATAGACTCTTGTTTTACTTAATATAGATACAGATGAATGCATGCGTGTGTGTGTGTGTGTGTGTGTGTTTGTGTGTATGTGTATAGGGTAAGGAATTTACAATATAATTCTGGAGTGGGGACGCCTGAGTGGCTCAGTTGGTTAAGTGTCTGATTGGCTCAGGTCATGATCTCGCAGTTCATGAGTTTGAGCCCCACATTGGGCTCTGTGCTCACATCTTGGAGCCTGGAGCTTGCTTCAGATTCTGTGTCTCCCTCTCTCTCTCTGTCCCTCCCCAGCTTGCTCTCTCTCTTTCTCTCTATCTCAAGAATAAACATTAAAAATATATGTTTTTTAAATATAATTGTGGAACATATTATAGAGCTAGAAGTAATAAAAAGCTAAAAAAATTACTATCATGATAAGGATATATTAAAGGAACAAAGGAGTCAACTGAAAAAGTTCATAATAGCAAAATCTGGAAAAAATGTAAGGAAGAAAATTTTAAAAATATAATACATAATTCTAAATAATTTATGTATATACTCCTCTCAAGAAAGTAGAGCATAACACTGAACCCTTTAAGAATGAACTACATTTACTGACTTGACAAAGTTTAGAGTGTGAAATAAAGGAGGAAGGAAAAAGGGAAGACAAGAAGGAAGGTAGGTTGATGGGAGGGAGGGAGAAAAGTAAATTCATAGTAGAAAAAACTTAGCCATGTGATCAAGTTAACATCACCAGTGATAAGTTACATTGATCGTATGTATCTTTGAAATTATGTAATAAAAATGGGTATCTCTGTGGTTTCCCTTCACAAAATTCCTAACCTCAGTTTATCATGAGAAAAAACTTCAGACAAATCTCAATTGAGAAACATTTTACAAAATATCTGACAGTTCTTTCAAAGCTGTCAAGGTCATAAAATACAAGGAAAGTCTGAGAAATTGCCACAGCTTAAGGAGACATGACAACTAGATGTAATGTGCTATAGTAAGCTGGATAGGATCTTGGAACATAATGACATTAGATAAAATTAAAGAAATATAAAGTATTGACTTTAGTTAATTATAATGTGTCAATATTGGTTCCCTAGCTATAACAAATATAATGTAAGCTATTAATATTAGGGAAAACTTTTTATGGGATATATAGGAATTTTCTATACTATCTTTGGAATGATTTTATAAATTCAAGACTATTGTTAAATAAAGTGTTTATTTGAATATAAAAAAATAGATTTGATTACTCTTGGATTTGCTGTCTCCTACAGGCTGGTTCATGGCTATTTGAGTGACCGGGCTTCAGCTACAAAAGACAACCCTCTCGAGAACAGCAGAACTGCAAGGTATAACCTAAGTCCCTGAATGTTCTTATGGAGCACCACCACTTAACAAGCTTAATATTGTATATTTTCAGTCATATAATGAGTGAAAATTGTATTTTACTTTTTTACTAATTACTAGTCTATTGATGACCTTTACATTTTCAGTGGCTATTATTTCCTTTTCTGTGAATTACTTTTTTATATCTTTGGGCAAAGAGTTGATTGTCTTTTTTAATTTATTTTAGATTCTGAAAATAAATTTCTGTTGTTTACTTTCCACGTCGTTTCTTCCGCTCTGTTTCTGTATTAATTTTTGATGGTTTATTTTGTTATGTAAGAGTTTAGTATGTATATATTCAAATTTATCAAGCTTTTGCCTTATAGGTTTGATCTTTTAACATGTTTATATGACTTCCCTATTATAAGGTTATAAATACACTCCCTTTCTAATGTTGTAATGCTTTCATGACTTTATTTATTGAACATTTTACAATTTTAAATAATTTAGATTTGTTTTTAATAATGCGAGATAAGAACTGTGTGAGGTGTCCATGGCAAGGAGGACCTTGGAATGGCTGAAAAATTTAAATAAACCTGGTGTGGGTAGAACATTGTAAATTGAGGAGGAAAGTAGTGAAAGTTTAAGTTAGGGAAGTAAGCAAGGGGTAAATCAGGAGGCCTTGTGCCATCTGAATTATTGTGCATGTTAAAGAAATTGGAGAATATATGTTGCTATCTTCCTGCATGCAGCTGGAGTTATATGGACTAAAAAGACACACAGATCATTGGAAATAGGAGAGAAGTGGAATTATTTGGGCTATTTAGTCTGCAGACAAGCTGCTTCAGATATATCTTATTCAATAATTGAATTGCAATGGAGGTTAAGGTCTGGAATATTTTTGTAAGCTCCATATATAGACATATTTCTCTAAGCTACAATATGTAGATATAATAGAGAGCTTTTTTTCCAGTGTC
>NW_027529189.1:30891-32262 GCF_008692635.1 Crocuta crocuta | reverse complement strand
TTGATTCAGTGTCTTCTCTAACTTTATTATACTCTATTAGTATTCCTATGCATTATTAAAGTGATTACCATATGCCAACACAACTGGGAAGAATTCAATTTTCTGAGTGGCAAGGGCATTCATTTGCCTTAGGAGTACTCAACTGTTCAAAAATTTAAAAAAAGTACGGGGGCCTGGGTGGCTTAGTCAGTTAAGCGTCCGACTTTCNTTAGCAATTGTTTCCATATGGTGTAAATGTGTTCTCTGTATAAAAAAATAATTTTATGCTGTTACTTGTTTTCTTAATTATACAATGTTTGATCAGTCAAGTTTGTCTGGTAGGAACTGCAGATAAAACAGGTCCAGAGAAATGCATCTGGGAAGAAAGCAAAACCCTTTTACAACAGGGAAACTTAGCCATAGACCTGCATTTTGTGAGCCTATGGCTTTCACAATGAATCCTGTGCTTTGTTTTCCCTTACTTAANAAAGAAAGGTTGAAGAAAACTCAGGAAGAGCTCCAATTACAGAAAACTGGAAAAAATTAATTTTGATTAAAGCACTTCCCCCATGAAAATAGGACCTCCTGAACTTTGAAAGGGCTGTTTAAGGAAGCTATTCTTTGGAGAAATACATTACTGTACTTATTCTAGGATTTTCCAGGAATATTAAAGTGAAATAGTAGAAACATCAGAAAAGACCTTTACAGATGTAATTTAGTGGAATGTTGGCAACAGCTTACCTCAGTTCCTCTCTAAAACGAAGTGCCAAAATATGCAAACTACTTTCCAAAACCATAATGGTTGTTAGGAATGCCTGTCAGCTGTCATAATCAATAAGGCTTTCCAAGTGAAGAAAAAAAACTGGAGGATTACAGAAGAATTACTGTTCACTGAAGTATCATATATTCATCATTAGGAACCTGGTGGGTTCCTTTCCTCTACCTAATAATTTCAAACATAAGACCCTGGGAGGAATTCGCAAAGATTGGATTAATTATAACTTGTTTTTTTTAATGACTTACTATCATTATCAGGTGAATCAGTAAGTGTAACGTCAAACATCTTACTATTTTAACCCAGTATTATAAACTTCCTTTTCATGTGACAAAAAAAAAAAAGTAATCTATTGCAGTGCTCAATGCTGAAATGACATGAATTAATTTCACTTTATTGCAAATGTATCTTTTTGCTTTATAGACCAATTAAAATGCAGGAAATAAACATTTTCAATGTTAGCAGTTATTTTAAATGATTCTGCAGTGGTTCAAACCTGTATTTGCATTTATGTCCTTTTATTTCAGCATCTGACATGAGTGACAGGAAAATTTTCTATTTCAAAGCCAATTATATGATTCCCCACCACATTCTCCCAGAAAATTGGAAGCTCTACT
>NW_027529189.1:24103-30628 GCF_008692635.1 Crocuta crocuta | reverse complement strand
AACTAACAAACATAAGTATTAACTATTTATATTGTAAACATTTGTTATGCAGACAATGGACACTATATTTTTGAACATGTTAGTTGTTATTGACTCCAGATCCTTAATAAGTTGAAAGTATTCTTGTGTAAGTCCATTCTTGGTGGTGAATGCAGGAAAAAGAATGGCAGTATGACATAGGGTGTTTTCACGTTGTCAGTTGCCATGGAAGATTTCAAAAAGATTGTGAAAGTTATATTTCCGACATGAACCTAATAATGCTATTAGACATAATGCTATTAGACATAATGCTATTAGAGCCAACTGAGCAATTATGTATTTGAACCAAGCTCCATCTTATTGGAAAAGAGAATTTTAAAAGCCTGAGGAAGTGTTTTTCTTCTACCATGTGATATCAGAAAGCCTGTGCCTCTCCAAGATAACAAATAAAAAGCTTAAATTCATAGAAGCTTTGATTTGAAAGGAACACTAGAAGAATTCACTTTCTTATTTTTTATGACATCTCTAACAGATGATTATAGCTCACTTAAACATTACTCCTATGAGTAACTTATTCCTTAAAGCAATCCATTTGTTTGGATGGCATCTNAGTCCCAGAATAACTCTTTTCCTTCTTTTACCTGACAGTTTTTTAAACGTTTGCAATTATTTTTTCCAAAAATCCATTTCTTTCAGTGTATATATCCCAGGTTTCTTTAAACTTTTCTCACATGACTTTAATTCCAGATGACTTTGATTGGGATAATACCCTAAGAGGTACCGATTTCTCAATGCCCCTTTTAAAACATGCTTGAAAACTAAATACTTATCTCTGGAGATGAACACTTTATTACAGATTCATCTGTCAATAGGCCTCAATTTCAAACTGGACTGCCAAGCTATCATTCTATTCTATTCCATATGGCCAGCTATGATGTGACATTGTTCCTGCTATTCACACATGATATGCAATGATGTCAACTTTGACAAAAACAGCTAATTCAGCTGTTCTGTATTTCTATTTTTTTATTTGAATACACACAATGTTCCATTAATTTCAAGTGTAAAATACAGTGATTCAGCATCTCTATATATTATGCTATGCTCACCATAAAGTTGCTACCATCTGTCACCATACAATTCTATTACAATATCATTGACTATATTCCCTATGTTGTACCTTTTATTCATTTGACTTATTCAATAACTGGAAAACTGTATTTCCCACTCCCATACATACAATTCGCTCATCCCTCCAACCCCTTCCCTCTGTCAATCATAAAATTAAAAAAAATGAACAAACAAAAAAACAGAGTCAGAACATGTCTTTGCAGAGAAAATTGCTGAAGTCAAAGAGGATATCAGAAAAGCAGAAACCTCTGATCTTGACATTTCACTGCAGTGAGATTATATAGAGAAAATAAAAATTTAGGGAAGAAGTGCAAATTCAAGCAGAATTTCTGAGAGCCACAGATAATTATTTCAACAATGTAAAAGGAGAAATTGATTTCTCTTGAATGTTTCTTAGCCAGTAGGAGTTAGGGAGAACAAGTGATATTTGTATACGAAAATGCGGTAGGTTTTAGGAATAGCAGCAAGAATAAAGGTACTGAGTAGAGAATATGCATTGAAGACCCAACTTACTTGCAGAGAGTCTAAGTGGGAAAGTCATGGGCAATATGAGCAGAAAGAGGTTGAGAGCAGATTGTGGAAGGCCACATGCCAGATTAAAGATTTTGGACAATTACCAATACTTAAAGGGGCCAAAATTTTCTTAGATCCAAGTCATAAAAAATTTGGCTCCTGAAGAGGTATATAATAGCAATTCTATATTCTCCTTCTTACATAATGTCACACAATTTCCTTCCTTTTCTCTTCAGCCAGGTCCCTCACAGACTTGCCAAACATGAGAAATTTCTCTCTTCTTTGCCACAGCTTTCAAATAGAAACCTGAGGTCAGCTTTGCATTGTCAGAGGAAAATATGGTACAAATTCAAATGTCAACAGAAATGGGGCAGATTACATTTATCTACTAAGTTAACATGTATTCTAAAAATCATTGACTTACTTTTTGCTTAATCTTCAGAAAAAAGGATGACTTATTCTTCAGAAAAAGAGATGGAGAAGATAAAGAAAGCAAAGCTCAGATGTTGGTGACTTGGTCAAATTACATAAGGGATAACTAAAGAAGGGAAATATCTGGATTCAGCATTCTTCGAACTACATAAGACTAACTCCTCTTGACGCAGATATTCAGGAATGACAAAAATAAGTCCAAAGAAGGAACAAAAATTCTATGTCCTTTATCTCTCTTTTTTGATATGCCAAACTAAAAGATATCATGGGATGGGGCTGAAGACTAATGGATAGTCATGTAATGGAACCAGATAATGAATATTGCCATTCTGAATGGCAATGGAGAAATGGAATAGGACATGTGTCTTTATTGCTTTGTGCAATAGGCCAGAGGTATGAACATAGCTTCTGGCAGTTGGAATAACAAAACATTAAACTGCTTAATTACAGCTCAGTTATGTTTCAAAAGGTGACAGTCGATGGCCATTGTGTTAAAGCCCGTGTCAACTACCTTTGTTTCTCAAGGCAGGGAAAGCTGTAGGTTTGTTTCTACCTATTTTGCAATGGTTTTGTACGTAAGCAACCTAGTATTAAAATAATCTGGTGAAGGGGCGCCTGGGTGGCTTAGTCGGTTAATCTTTCGACTTTCGCTTAGGTCATGATCTCGCGGTTCGTGGGTTCGAGCCCCGCGTCGGGCTCTGTGCTGACTGCCAGCTCAGAGCCTGGAGCCTGTTTCAGTCTGTGACTCCCTCTCTCTCTGACCCTCCCCTGCTCACGCTGTCTCTCTCTCTCTCTCTCTTTCTCTCTCTCCTAGAAATAAATAAATAAATAAAAACATTTAAAATAATCTGGTGAAAATCAAACTTCTTTAGAGACTATGATAACTATTTGGGGCACTTAGTAATACTTTGCATAAGATATTTCTGTCACATTGGTCAATTTGTTTCTGTTAGCCTATAACTTTTACTGGATGGAAGTTATTCAGTAAAAGTTTGTAGGATATATATTTGGTGTTTTAAAGGTATGGTGTCTGTTCACACTCTCAATAAATTCCACCTAGTGTGGAATTTCATTAAAAGTGGCTACTACTTATGAGACAATTGATTAATTTTAAGAGGCTATTTTACCTGCATGCTGCTAAATACATTACATAGACATTTTTAAAAGAAAGGCATGTATGTATACTAGTTTGATTTGAGGTTATTTGTCAATTAAAATAAAAGGTTAATATTACTCTTTAAGATAACTTATCAATGAAAATTTCTCATCATCAGGTTTTTCTCNTTCCCCTTCCAATAAACAGCAATCACCTTAATCCAAGTTAGGATAAAACGTAATATATATTTTAATTCTGTCAGACTATTCCTCTTTAAATACCTTTAAAGGTTGTCATAAACAATCACTGTTCTCAAGCCAAACAACAAAACCGATCCTTTGTATTTACATACGATTTTAACATTTCAAAGCACATTTATTTATGTTATCCTCACAACAATCAGTCTTATAAGTAAGGACTAATAGCATTATCTCGATTTTCATAGAGCAGTTTAATGACTTTCTTCCAGTCACAGAGTTAATGAGAGAAACAAGTCTGGAACCCAGTCCTGTTTATTTCCATCCCTTTGTATTTTTCACTTTATTATTACTCAGCCTTGACCATTGATAATTCTGCTGCTGCTGATAACGAAATCAGTCAGGATTATCTATACTGTGCTGCCCAACAACAACCACAAATCTCAGTGGCTCAAAAACAAGTTTATTTCTCACTCATGCTGCATATCTAACATGGATCAGCAGGGAGCTCTGCTTCTTATTTGGTTCATTCATTGACCAAACTGGCAGAAGTTCTACCATATTGTAACTATATTATCTAGAACACCTGGCCTCCTTGGTCAACAGGGCAGAGAAGCAGAACATGAATAATTCATCTCTACCCTTCTAGGTTTTAATCCAGAAGTGACACACATTACCTTCACTTACAGCTAATGGGCCAAAGCATTCAATACAACATAGTTTCACCTAACTACAAAGGGAATACAAAATATGAAAGACTATGTAGATATTTGGTAAGCAATAAATGTCTCTTCCATGGTATCTAATATTTACTGAGTTCTTAACACATCCCAGGCAGTATGATAAGCATATTGTCATTGCTTCATTTCATTCTCATTTAATCCTGTACTATAAATATAATCATTTTACTGATAAAAAAACAGAATTTGAGTGATAATCTACACAATATTTTACAGATGGTAAATAACAGAGGCAGGATTCAAACACAGATAACTCATATTCTAGATCCAATTCCAAGTTAACTTATTCAAGTCCAAATCCCTTTGATTTGTGTTTTCTTTAGCCATCTTAAGATCTTTTATTGGTGTGAGGTATAATTTTTATCTACTTCCTCCCACGATTAAATTTTATTTTCATGCTAAATGTATAAAGTGTGATGAATGACGTAAGGTAGATGGATGGATAATGAAGAGACCCTTTGTTTTTGTTTATTTTTCATCCTCTCCTACAATAATACAATCTCTTCTAGAGGAGGCTCTAAAAATCATAATGTAACGGTACTTAATTGCTTGATCTTGCTTACTGTTGCTCCAATACATACCAGTCATCCATCTTCTTGGCTTTTCTTTAAATATAAAACAATACTTCTTACATGCCTTGTTACTTCTATAAGAAAGGCCCAATGATATTGTTAATATTGCAGAACATGCCTTTTGTAAGAAACTTTCTTTTGTAGCTATTTACAACTAAAGTGACTAAACTATATTTGGAATTAAAGAGAGATCAATTCAGATACGTATAAAAAGATCATTTTCCACAAAAAGAATTAAAATGAAAGATTTTAGAAGGTCCTTTTATTCTTAACACTCAATTATCCAGAAATTCATATATCTTTCTAAGAATTCTAGATAATTTTATGAGTTGAAATTTAACACACGAGATTCTAGCTAATGTGGAAAATATTCACTTAATAGATACATTTTACTAGACAGTATCTGATTAGTGTCTTATAAACTAATTTAACTTAGAAACTTGAAAGTGACTTCCCTCATTGTACCAATGAAGAAATACGACTCAAAGAGAAGTTATTTATTTATCATCAGGCAGATAGTTAGAGGCCATAGAAAGTTAAGAATCTGGGCCTGCTCAGACTCTCAGTGTGGGTTAACATTTCTTTTTTCTTTCCTTTCTTTCTATTTCTCTTNTTGTAGTAGAGGCTAAAGTCTGGGATGGTGATACCTCCCGTTTTGGTTTTATTCTTCAATATTTCTTTGGCTATTCCGGGTCTTTTGTGTTTCCATACATATTTTAGGATAGTTTGTTCTAATTTTGAGAAGTATGCTGGTGCAATTTTGATTGGAATTGCATTGAATGTGTAGATTGCTTTGGGTAGTAATGACATTTTAACTATATTTATTCTTCCTATCCATAAGCATGGAATATTTTTCCATTTCTTTGTGTCTTCTTCAATTTCTTTCATAAGTTTTCTACAGTTTTCATCATACAGATCTCTTGTGTCTTAGATTAGGTTTATTCGTAGGTATTTTATGTTTTTTTGTGCAATTGTGAATCGGATCAGTTTCTTTATTTTTCTTTCTGTTGCTTTGAAATTGTTGATTAAGAATGCAATCGATTTCTGTACGTTGATTTTGTGCCCTCAACTTTGCTGACTTCTTGGATCAGTTCTAGTAGGCTTCTGGTGGAGTCTGTCGGGTTTTCTATGTAGAGTGTCATGTCGTCTGCGAAAAGTGAAAGTTTGACATCCTTTTTGCAAGTCTGATGCCTTTTGTTTCCTTTTGTTGGCTGATGGCTGATGTGAGGACTTGGAGCACTATGTTAAACAGCAGTGGTGAGAGTGGACATCCCTGTCGTGTTCCTGATCTTAGGGGGAAAGCTCTCAGTTTTTCCCCATTGAGGATGATTTTAGCTGGAGGCTTCTTATAGATGGATTTTATGATATTTAAGTAGGTTCCTTCTTTCCCAACTTTCTCTAGAGTCTTTTATAAGAAGGCATGCCGTATTTTTCAAATGTTTTTTCTGTGTCTATCGACAGGATCATATGGTTTTTATCTTTTCTTTTGTTGATGTGATGTATCACAATGATTGATTTGCGAATGTTGAACCAGCCCTTTACCCCTGGAATGAATCCCACTTGATCTTGGTGGATAATTCTTTTTATGTGCTGTTGTATTCGATTTGGAAGAATCTTGTTGAGGACTTTTGCATAGGTTCATCAAGGATATAGGCCTGTAGTTCTATTTTTTTTGCTGGATCTCTGTCTGGCTTGGGAGTCAGAGTGATGCAGGCTTCATAAAACAACTCTGGGACTTTCCCTTCGATTTCTATTTTTTGGAATAGCTTGAGGAGAATTGGTATTAATTTTGTTTTAAATGTCTGGTAGAATTCCCCAGGGAAGCCATCAGGTCCAGGGCTCTTATTTGTTGGGAGATTTTTGAT
>NW_027529189.1:13568-23908 GCF_008692635.1 Crocuta crocuta | reverse complement strand
TATTATGTAATGCCCTTCTTCATCTCTTGTTATTGTCTTTAATTTAATGTCCAGTTTGTCTGATATAAGTATAGCTACTCCAGCTTTCTTTTGATTTCCAGTAGCATGATATATATTTCTCTATCCCCTTACTTTTAATCTGAAGGTATCTTCCAGTCTAAAATGTGTTTCTTGTAGACAGCATATTGTTGGATTTTGGGGTTTATTTTATCCATTCTGCTACCTTATGTCTTTTGATTGGACCAATCAGCCCATTTACATTCAGTGTTATTATTGAAATATGCGGGTTTAGAGTCTTTTTGTCCTTTGTAGCGTTCATGTTCTCTGGTATCTTTGTTCCTTGCAACATTTACTTCAGAGCGTCCCCCTCAGGATTTCTTGTAGGGCTGGCTTAGTGGTGACAAATTCTTTCAATTTCTGTTTATTTGGAAAGACTTTTATCTCTCTTTCTATTTTGAATGACATGCCTTGCTGGGTAGAGGATTCTTGGCTGCATATGTTTTCTGCTCATCACATTGAGTATCTCCTTTCATTCCTTTCTGTCATGCCAAGTTTCAGTAGATAGGTCTGTCACCACTCTGATAGGTTTCCCTTTCTATGTTAGGGCCCTTTTCTCTCTAGCTGATTTCAAAATTCTCTCTTAGTCCTTGTATTTTGCCATTTTAAATATGATATGCCTTGCCGAAGATGGATTCTAATTACGTCAGAGTAGAGTCCTCTGAGCCTCTTATATTTCAACGTTTACTTCCTTCTCCAGGTTGGGGAAGTTCTCTGCTACAAGTTGTTCCAGGACTTTTTAAGCACCTTTTCCTCTCTCTTCCCCTTCTGGGATTCCTATGATAAGGATAATGCTGTGTTTGACCGTATCACTGAGCTCTCGAACTCTTCTTTCATGTATCCTGGATTATTTTGTCTCTTTTTTTTCTCAGTTTCCTCTTTTTATATAATGGTGTCTTCTAAATCACTTATTTTCCTTCCTGCCTCTTCAGTCCGTGCATTGGAGGCCTCTAATTTATTATGTATCTCATTTATCACATTTTTAATTCATAATTTCTATTCTTCTTCTCAATCTTGTCTGTAGCCAACGTTTCTTTTATGTTTTCTATGCTTTTCTCAAGCCCAGCGATTAATTTTATGATTATTGTTCTAATATCTTTTTGAGTTATGCTGCTTATATCTGTTTTGAGCTGTTCTTTAGTTGTCAGTTCTTCTTGGAATTTCTTTGGAAATTTCTTTCTTTTGTTTCGTCATTTTAATTAGCTTTCTGGCTCTTGTTAGTTTTAAAGACTTGTTATGCTCTCTGCCCCTGTGAGCACTGCTGTATCCAAGAAGGCNCTTTCAGGGAGTGTTTTTTTTTTTTTTTTTTTTTGATTGGTATCTCTTGGTCTCCTTTGTTGAGACCTTGGTTATTTTATTTTCCTACTCGTAGTGATATTTGGGACTCTCTACCATGTCTACTTTGTCTTGTTTCTTGAGGTAGCCATTAAACTCACTGGAGTCAGAAGATCTTGTTTTGTCTCCTTAAGTCAGGTGCCAACGACAGATAGGATCTGAGAGAGGTGGAAACAGGCCTCCAAGGCGATATTCAGATGTTATAAAATCCCTCAGTTGTTAGTCATCACTCAGCTGCAGTAGTTTCGAGGGTGGTAGAGACCAGGGCGATGCAGAAGAGGGGAGGGTGTCCTAAGCAGATAGCAAATAGTAGATATGAGTAGTGAGAGGAGTCTCAGATGAGTGAGATGCGTGAGTGGTTTAACTCCTATTAAGTATTGATAGGGGAAAATCCGTTATAAGATGGCTGACAGGGGCGCCTGGGTGGCTTAGTCGGTTGGGCGTCCGACTTTCGCTTGGGTCATGGTCTCGCGGTTCGTGGGTTCGGGTCCCGCGTCGGGCTCTGTGCTGGCTGCCAGCTCAGAGCCTGGAGCCTGTTTCAGTCTGTGGCTCCCTCTCTCTCTGGCCCTCCCCTGCTCACGCTGTCTCTCCCTCTCTCTCTCCTAGAGGTGAATAAAACATTAAAAAAAAAAAAAAGATGGCTGACAGGACTGAAAGAAATATATGAGTTTAGAGTCATTGTGTCGCTTGTGGGATTCATGCTTGTGGTGTGTCTCTAGCGTCTTGTGTTCCTTGCAACCTTTCCCTCAGCGATTTCCCTTCAAGATTTCTTGTAGAGCTGGTTGAATGGTGAAAAATTCTTTCAATTTTGTTCATTTGGAAAGACTTTTATCTCTCCTTCTATTCTGAATGACAGGCATCCTGGATAGAAGATTCTTGGCTGCATATTTTTTTGTTCATCACATTGAAGATCTCCTGCCATTCCTTTCTGGCCTGCCAAGTTTCAGTAGATAGGTCTACAACCACTCTGATAGGTTTCCCTTTGTATGTTAGGCCCTTTTCTCCCTAGCAGTTTTGAAAATTCTCTCTTTGTCCTTATATTTTGCCATTTTCACTGTGATATGTCATGCAGAAGATCGATTTAAGTTACGTCTGAGGGGAGTTCTCTGTGCCTCTTGAATTTAACGTCTACTCCCCTCCCCAGGTTTGAAAGTTCTCTACTATAATTTGTTCCAGGACTCCTTTTGGGCCTTTCCCTCTCTCTTCCTCTTCTGGAACTCCTATTATACAGATATTGTTTTGTTTGATTGTATCACTGAGCTCTGGAACTCTTATTTCATGTTCTTGGATGAGTTTACCTCTTTTTTTTTTTCTCATTTTTTTCTGTTTCTATAATTGTGTCTTCTAAATCACTTATTCTTTCTGCTTCTTCAATCCGTGCATTGAACGTCTCCAATTTATTATGTATCTTATTTATCGCATTTTTTAAATGCATCATAACTATTTTTAAGCTCCTTAGTGTTTGTAGCCATATTTTCTCTGATGTACTCCATGCTTCTATGGTAAAAATATGGTTAACCATAAAATCTGGTTAAAAACCATGCTTTTGGTTAAAATAACCAAAAATTTTATGATTATCTTTCTGAATTCTTGTTCAGTTCTGTTGCTTATATCTGTTTTAAGCAGTTCTTCAGCTGTCAATTCTTCCAGGAATTTCTTTGAAGGAGATCTCTTTCATTTCACATTTTGGTTATATTTCTATCTCTTGTTAGTTTTTTAAGCTTGTTATTCACTCTGCACCTATGAGCGCTGCTGTACCAAAGAAAGCTCTTTGAGTGTCCAGGGCCTATCCTTTAAAAAAAGTGTTCTTTGAATGGTATCTCTTGGTCTCTCTTGTTGAGATCTTGGTTATTTTTTTTTCCTACTCGTAGTGGTATTTGGGACTCTCCACCAGGTGTACTTTGGCTTGTTTTTTGAGGTAGCCCTGGAGAAGAAAACAGACACACAAACACACAGGGAACAAGGGCACACAAACGCACAGACAAATCCAATAAACACGCAAACCAAAAGAGAAAACGAAGAAGAAAAGAGAAAAGAGGGAGGAGGGAAGGCGAATAATAAGAAATAAAAATACATAAAAAAGAAAAAAGAAGAAAAGAAAAAGAAGAAATCCTATAGACAAAGAACAGTTTAAATCATATAACCAGATTTCCCAGCTACAAATAAATAGCCGGGTGTATGCAGTGCTGGTTGAAGAGCATAGAGAAAGAGAGAAATGACAGGGTGGGGATGGAGGTGAAATGAAATGAGCAGGCAGAAGGAATAAGAAGCTTTTTTCAAAGAGCTAAAGAGTGGAGTATGTTTGGAGATGTGGTGAAAGAAATGATGATGGTGTTATCCAGAGAAACTATATAGTCTGATTACTCCAGAGAGAACGAGATGAAAAGGTAGGTAGGTGTAGAATTTAAATCTAGATAATGGGTTAAATGTGACTGTTTAAGCAAGTCAGTGACCAGAATTAATCAAGGCAGTGCATCCATGTTGGTCTTGTCCAGGCTCCGGTAAAAAAAAAAACAAAAAAAAANCAGAGGAGAGACCCTCAGGGCAGTCCCAAGCCTCTTGCATTCCCCCTGGGGATCCAGCCAGAAGCCGCTGTTCTTCTGGTCCGGTCCGGTTGGCAAGTGAGGAACAGTTTCATCCGGGGGTTGCCTGGGATGAGTGCGTCCTGCCTAGGGACAGCTGGAGAGTAGGAAACCGGTTTCCTCTGTGTCCGTTGCACGAAACGCAAACTCACGGGCAAATCTCCCAATTTTAAGCCTTTCGCCTCCCCTCTAGGGATCCAGCCGAGCCAGAAGCACAAAGGTGAGGCCACTGCCTGTCCTCTCGAGGTCGAACTGGCGAGCGGGGAACAGTTTCCCTGGGGGTAGCCTGGGAGGAGTGCGGCCCGCCTAGGGTCAGCTGGAGAGCAGGAAACCGGATCCCTCTCTGTCCTGGTTGGAGGTTTTTCTCTTTTCCAGTGACAGGGACAGTGTCTTGAGCAGTTTCGGCCACTCTTTCCCCTCTAGACTCCCCACAGAGGGGGATCCCCCCCATCCCTCTGTTTCTCTGGTCCCGGCCTGATTTTATCTTCCCCAGTTTGCACTCACGCTAGAAGGTTTTCTCAGCGGACTCCGACTCCTTTTCCTCCCAAACTTCTGGATTCTATAAGGGTTTCTATGGCTTCAGGCCTTCTCCGTGTGAGATATGAGGGGGAGTGCAATGTACGGAGTTCCCTACTTCCCTGCCATCTTGCCCCCTCCCCTCGTGTTAATTTAAAATAATAGCTATATTGGGGTGCCTGCATGGTTCAGTCAGTTGAGCCTGTGGCTGTTGGTTTTGGCTCAGTCTCGCATCTGGCTCTGCACTGGCAGCAGCACAGAACTTGCATGGGATTCTCTCTGTCTCTCTCTGTCTCTGTCTCTGTCTCTCTACCCCTTGCCTGCTCATGCTGTCACTATCTCAAAATAAATAAATTAAAAATTAACAATAATAACCATATTTATAGAATTTTGCTTCTGGAAAGTTACAATCACTTTTTTAAATTGGATTATATCTGACACACAACGTTACATTATTTTCTGGTGTACAACATAGTGGTTTGACAACTCTAGATGTTATGTTAGAGTTATGTTCTAGATGTTATTGCTGTTATGTTCAAAACAAATGTAGTTAACATCTCTCACCATACAATGCTATTACAATACTATTAACTATAATCCCTATGCTGTACGTTTCATCCCTGTAACTTATTCATTGTGTAACTGGAAGTCTGTACCTCCTACTTCTTTTTCCCTATTTTCCCAACCCTTGTCTTTTCTGTGAACCATCAGTTTGTTCTCTCTATTTATGAGTCTGTATATGCTTCTTGTTAACGTCACTCTTAGAACATCGTAAATGTTTGTACTAAGCAAGGTAACACATTTCTATTAACGTATTTATCAATTGTAGCTTAAAAATTACATTAAAATTTTGTCATCGATTACTAGGAAATAGCTGAGGATCTATTCAAAACAGGTATAGAAAGACAACAGGTACAGAAACATAATTAGAATATCTAAATCATTAGTTGGTAATGTATGTATTTATTGAGGTATTTCAGCAGTCTTAGAATATATGTCTGTACCATTTGACTTACACAATGAGCATAGATTGCTTTTATAATAAAAAATTACAAGTTTTTTTTATTTTTTATTTGAGTATAGTTGACATAAAATGTTACGTTAATTTCAAATGCACAACATAGTAATTCAACTTCTCTATATGTTATGCTATGTTCACCACAAGTGTACCTACCATATGTCACCATACAACATTATTACAATATTGCTGACTATATTCCCTATGCTATGCCTTTTATTCTTGTGACTATATTCCTTAGGTTGAAGGCTGTATCCCTCACTCCCCTTTATTCATTTTGGCCATTTCTCATCCCCTTCCCTCTGGCAACTATCAGTTTGTTTTTTATACTCACAGGTCAGATTCTGCTGTTTGTTTATTTTCCAGTTTATTAGTTATTTTCATTCCATTTACAACAATATGTATGGACCTAGAGGGTATTATGCTAAGTGAAATAAGTCAGACTGAGAAAGACAAATACATATTTTCACTTATATGTGGAATCAAAAAAGTTTTTCAAGGTTTTATTTTATTTTATTTTTTTAAACTACGTTTTTTTTTTAATGTTTTATTTATTTCTAGGAGAGAGAGAGAGACTACGTGAGCAGGGGAGGGTCAGAGAGACAGNATGACTTGCAAGGACAAAAAAAGTAATCTTATGCAAAGCCAAAAAGATATTCTCTGTGGAGTATAAAAAAAACATGACACATTTAAGATGTGTCACCTTATATAAAAGAACAATAGATTATGTGAATTATTGTCTTAGCTGTATGAATTTCAACAAATAGGAAATAATCAATCAAATATATTTTTTCCATTGTCAAGTAGAGATAAAAATAGGTGCCTGTAAACATCACAGATTTGTTGTGTGGAATACATAATTTAATGTTTTTGAAGGCTCTTGGGAAAATGAAAATTAATTTATAAATTTAAGATTTGAATTTTTATGTCAACATACATAAGCTAATATTCCCTTCAGGTGCATCAGCATACCTATATCAATATTTAATCTACTCCATATACTGCTGTTCTGTTCACATTCACAGAAAGCAGACAAAGGCCAAGAAGTTAGATTACTTGTGTTAAGTAATGACATTTTTTTCTTAAAATAGATTATTGTTAAGTTGGTTTCCATTAACACCCAGTGCTCATCCTCACAAGTGCCCTCCTCCACTCCCATCACTCCCCTCCTCCCCACACCCATCAATCCTCAGTTTGTTCTCAGCATTCAAGAGTCTTTCATGGTTTGCTTCTCTCCCTCTCACCCACTATTTCCCGCCTTCTTCTCCCCCACAGTCCTCCATTAAGTTCCTCCTAATCCTCCTATATGTGCAAACATGTGGTATTGGTCCTTCTCTGCCTGACTTATTTCGCTCAGCATAACACCCTNTAGATACTATATATATATATTTTTTTTTCCCCTCACTTTTGGTCCAAATCCATCAGATAGGTTTTATTTCCATATATATGTATATCAAGACTATTAAGCTTGAGCACACTGCTCAAGGTCACACATTTGGTGAGTAGCAGAGCCAGAATTTATATCCAAGTTTGTCATACTGCAAATCTCTTTCTTTATTTTGTCCTGTCTTTCAGAGATAGTCACCTATCTCTTATAGTCACTTTCTGGAAACATTCACTTCCTTTTGGCATGTACATGTGTTTTCCAGATATTGAAGTGGAACAGAGTAGCAGTTTCCTTTTTGTTTTTTGTAACTCACTTGCATTCTCTAACAAAATTAATTGTTCTGGTCTAACATGTTTTTTATTGATTTTCTGTCTCCCTGCTGTAAATCTTTTTTCTAACTTGCCCTTTCTGAAAGACTGAAATGTTTCTGATTGGCTTTTCACAGTCCAGAAATGTGGAGATCTCTGAGTTTAAACTATTTACATGGATAGCAGTTCTCCCTGGTTTTCATTATATCATTGACAGCAGTTGATATCTTCATGCATAAGAATATATTTACTTATAGGCACATAAGTAATTCATTTATAAAATTGAATTATATGACTAGGAGATTGTGTGTTTTGATTGTGTAGCAGTCCTTCTAAACACGACTTACAATTGATAAAAGCCAGATAGAAAGCGGAAACAGTCCATTTCATGACTCCTGAAATGTCTAAATTTGTTAACCCTTGAACTTCATATTTCTTGAAGTTCAGTGGTAGGATGGAAATAATTTGTTGGTGAATTGTTAATCTGCAAAATGGCCAGTAAATGCTTATAACATTCCATATCAAGGGAAATAGTTTGGATTTGAGAAGAGTTTCAAAGGCAATGTTAATGACTTATCATTAAATTCATTTCTTTGCTCTTATTTTCTTTTTGTATTTTTATTAAAATGATTTTAATATGTATATTGTCTGCTAGTCTCTCTTAGGTGGACAACAACTGACTCAGTATCTCAAAAGTATCTCACTGTATGAATACATACTCAGATATTATTTATTTAAGTGCAGTACATAAACATTTAATAAAACATTTGTCTTTTTCGTAAAATTATTGTTTAAATGTCAGTTAATATCATTAGTAGTCTTCTAGATTATAACTTAACCATTGCAACAACATTCTGAGTTGGGTGCTGTTATTATTATCAACACTCATTTTTCAGACTGAGGAAACCAAATCTTGGAGATTGCACAACTTCCTATAATCACAAAACTAGGAGGCAGTGGGACAAAGGTTTGTACCCAGACAGACTGACCTCAGAGTCCTTACTGTTAACCATTATCTTCTATTCTTTCTTTTTTTCTTTCTTAAGAAACTTGTCAAGGGGTGCCTACGTGGCTCAGTCAGTTGAATGTCTGACCCTTGATTTTAGTCAGTGTCATGATCCCNGCATGCTGATATAATATGCACCATACGAAGAAAACAGGCTATCACTTTCTTTTTTATTTCAACAATGCCACCACCATTCCCCCACCTTCCTTAGCATAAAAAAGAGTCATTTCTCACTTACTCACTTCTCACATGGTAAAACATGTCAAGATCCACAAATTCTACCTTTACAGTGACTAATTCCATTATCTCTGCTACCATACTAGTTCAATCTTTAAACTCCTATCACTTCTAGACTATTACCTTCTCTCTATGTTCAGTTATTTCCTAGACCAAACTATTCTATATACAATGACCAAAGACATTTTCTTAATACACAGTTATAATTAAGACACCATTCATAAACATTCTCTTTACTTTCATGATTCAGTTCTAAATATTCAGTTTGACATTTAGAGTGTTCAATAATCTGAACTCAGTGTTTTTTTCCATGCTCATTTCTTAGCTTTCATACTAATGCCCTATGTTCCAAGCTAAAGAAACTGCTCCTAATTCCCTGAGCACAGCATTTTTGGTTTTGTCTTTATGCCTTTTTTTTTTAAATACTTTCCTCTCTATCTGCAATCCCCTTCTTTGTCATTTCTGCCTATCTATATTCTACTCAACATTTAAAAGCTCTTTTCGGGGTGCCTGGGTGGCTCAGTTGGTTAAGCTTCCGACTTCGGCTCAGGTCATGATCTCATGGTTCGTGGATTTGAGCCCCGCATTGGGCTCTGTGCTGCCAGCTAGCTCAGAGCCTGGAGCTTGTCTTCGGACTCTGTTCTTCCCTCTCTCTCTGAATCTCCCCTGCTCAGCTGTCTCTCTCTCTCAGAAATAAATTTTAAAAAACACATTTTATTCAAGCATTCAAGAGTTTCTCATGGTTTGCCTCCCTCCCTCTCCCCCACTATTTTTCACCTTCTTCTCCCCCATAGTCCTCCGTTAAGTTCCTCTTAATCCTCCTATACGTGCAACCACATGGTATCTGATCAAACTGAGGGCTAATGGGGGTGGGGTGAGGGGAAGGGGCATCATGGGCATGGAGGAGGGCATTTGTGGGGATGAGCACTGAGTGTTATTTGGAAACCAACTTGACAATAAACTATTTATAAAAGAACATTTTAGAATTTTTATTAAATAAATAAAAACTCTTATCATATTTTACTACATGATTTTATTCTCAGTCCCACATATACAATGTTTATTTATCTTCCTCAGTTGGATATTTATCACATTGTTTTGTACCTTCCCTTGACGCGATACAGTTATTTCTGCTCTTGCTTTACCTTTTTTTATAGATGGTAAATTCTTAAGGTAAAGAGATATGCAGGGCGCAAGGGTGGCTCAGTCGGTTGAGTGTCCGACTTTGGCTCAGGTCATGATCTCACGCCATGGATTTGAGCCCCTCGTCAAGCTCTGTGCTGGCAGCTCAAAGCCTGGAACCTGCTTCGGATTCTACACCTCCCTCTCTCTGCCTGTCCCCTGCTCATGTTCTGTCTGTCTGTCTCTCTCTCAAAAATAAATAAACATTAATTTTTTTAAAAAAGGTAAAGAGATATGCTTTCTTTATCTTATATTCTCTACAGACCTAATCAAATTCCTTGGACTTAGTAGTTACATAATATTTATTGAAATGCATAGTGATGCCCCACAATATCACCTAATGGCTTTTCCTTTCTGAACCAAATAGATTATGATGGCATGCCCTAAACCAATACAGAAGAGAGCAATGTAAGCCTAAAATGCAAATATTTCTGAAAGATCTTCACAGAGTGTAAAAGAAAGTGGTATCCCAGTATAAAATAAATCAAATAAGGAATAATCTTTCTATTTCTATGAGATTTCTTGGAAATATCATCTGTCAGCCATATGGCTAAAATATAATTAGTTCTAGTCTGAAGCCCAGAGTAATTACATGGCTCCACAAACTAAACGTTGGCTTTGTCTTTTATCAAGCATGCAAGAGAAAAAGTGAAGTAGATTCAGGTTTAGCAAAGTTTATGACAGGTATAAGATTTAAAAATTACTCTATATC
>NW_027529189.1:12153-13382 GCF_008692635.1 Crocuta crocuta | reverse complement strand
CTGAACCAGGCTCCAGGCTCTGAGCTGGCAGTCAGCACAGAGCCCGACGCGGGGCTCGAACCCACGAACCGCGAGATCACGACCCAAGCGAAAGTCGGACGGTTAACCGACTAAGCCACCCAGGCGCCCCCAGAAAAGCCTATATCTTGTAGGTCGAAAATGCAGTAGAATCTGATGTTAAATTGAAAATCAGCTAAAGAATTAGGTAGTAACTTGGCAAGAACATTGATATGACAATCAATAGATTTGTGGACTAGACTTGGTTTAATACCAACTAGGTGCTTGAGACAGAGTTTCTTTATCATCTCATGAAATTATGTGATTACAATAAAAAACTTCTCTCTTGTATTAATNTCTCTTGTATTAATATTTTAAGCGTCAAATTGTATATATTAAAGCTTGTCAGAAAGATGACACACAGATGCAAGTTATTGTTGGGAGAGTTATTTAATATATTTGTAATAACAGTAACCAACACTTACTATGTGCCATTTTCCTAGATGCTTTACATAAAATACCTTTACTTAAAATATATTTACATAAATCCCATGAGATAGTTATTATTACAATCATCCCAATTTTACAAGAGAGGAAACTGAAGTAGAGAAACGTTTTGTACCTTTCCAGAGGTGCCACAGATAAGTTTAGCAGAACTGGAATTTGACCCGTGGATCACCCACCACATTATACTGTTGCTCCTTCTAATCTCCCACTCTTTCTGTATATGCTGTATATTCTAGACATTCAAACTTTTTCTCTGTTGCTCAATCACATTATCATATCAGTGTATCTGGATTTAATGTTTGTTCTTCATAAAAGAATTTTCTCCTTTTTGGCTGTCTAATTCTGCTTGTTGTTCAGGTCTCAGAATATATAACACACTTACAGAAATCATATCTCAATTTTGATTAGGTGTTCCTCTCATATACTGTCAAAAGACTCAGTATGTAATTCCCTCTTAGCGTGTCTCACACTTATAATACAAATTATTATAATTATATTCCATATGTATATATACATATATTCATTTTCAATCTTCCCTTCTAGAATTTCAGCTTTATAAGCATAAGAAATTTGATTTGCTTACAGCTATATCCACTGGGCATAGAATGGTTCCAAGGACAAAGTATGTGCTCATAACATTTGCTGAACAGACCAATAAATATATAAAATGTGCTTGCACACATTATATGTGTGTTTAGAGAAAAAATGATACATTTTTATTAGAG
>NW_027529189.1:9919-11934 GCF_008692635.1 Crocuta crocuta | reverse complement strand
GATTTGGCATATAGAAAAAGAGGGAAAATGCAGTACTGGCTAGACATCGTTACTAAAAACATTCACCACATCTTCTCCAATGGATTAAATATTTACACAGAGAAAATTCGTTTAATTTTGTTTTGGGGCACCTGGGTGGCTCAGTCGGTTAAGCGTCCGACTTTGGCTCAGGTCATGATCTCACGGTTCATCGGTTCAAGCCCCACGTCGGGCTCTTTTCTGACAGGTAGCTCAGAGCCTGGAGCTTGTCTTCTGTGACTCCCTCTCTCTCTCTGACCCTCCTCTGCTCACGGCGTCTCTATCTCTCTCTCAGAAANGAACAAGGTTTTTGAGGAATGAGGTATAGGATGAATGCATGCCCATTAAGAAAGAGGAAAAGTGAAAGAAGAGTAAAAATAAAAATAATCATCCCAAAGATAAAAAGAACCATCCTATGACAAGCCACAGACATGTAACAATTTTAACCCCCTTATTAGAGTAAATCCTACAATTTTCCATATTACAATTCTTGAAGAAGAAGGAAACAACATAATTGCTTCCACCAACAATGTGATTTCAAAGTCATAGTACTATAAGTTTGAGTTTAATTGTTAATTGACATGGAGTAAATATTTATAATTATTTACAACACATTTAACGTAGAAATTTTATCATTTATTCTTATATTTACAATTACTTATTAGTAAACTTTCTATTATATATTTTCAGCAAGATTAGGTTTTTCTAAATATGTTTACAACTGGGAAACTAGTAGAGTTGTTTTCTAAAGAAGTTCTTCTGATAACACTCAGTGCTCATCCCCACAAGTGCCCTCCTCCATGCCCATCTACCCCCCCACACCCCCGCACACCCATGAGTCCTCAGTTTGTTCTCAGCATTCAAGAGTCTCTCATGGTTTGTCTCTCTCCCTCTCCCGCACTATTTCCCCCCTTCTTCTTCCCCATGGTCCTCCGTTAAGTTCTTCCTAATCCTCCTATACGTGCAAACATATGGTATCTGTCCTTCTCTGCCTGACTTATTTCGTTCAGCATAACACCCTCAAGGTCCGTCCTTGTTGCTACACATGGCCAGATTTCATTCTTTCTCATTGCCATGTAGTATTCCATCGTATAGATAAACCACATCTTCTTGATCCATTCTTCTGTGGATGGACACTTAGGCTCTTTCCATGTTTTAGCTATTGTGGAGAGTGCTGCTATGAACATTGGGGTCCGTGTGCTCCTATGCATCAGCACTCCTATATCCCTTGGGTAAATTCCTAGCAGTGCTATTGCTAGGTCATAGGGGAGTTCTATTGTTAATTTTTTGAGGAACCACCACACTGTTTTCTAGAGGGGTTGCACCAGTTTACATTCCCACCAACAGTGTAGGAGGGTGCCCAGAAAACAGCTATTTTGAATGACACACTGGACCAACTGGATTTAAAAAATATATTCAGAACATTCCATCTTAAAATAGCAGAAAGCACATTCTTTTCAAGTGCACATGGAACATCCTCTAGAAGAGATCACATATTCGGCCACAAAACAAAACAACTCTCAACATGTTAAAAAGGATTGAAGTCATACTGTGCATCTTTTCTGACCACAATGCAATCAAACTGTGAATCAACCACAAGAAAAATTCTGGGCAGAGCACAAATACATGGAGGTTAAATAGCATGCTGATACACAATGAATGGGTCAAACAAGAAATCAAAGAATTTAAAAAATACATGGGAACAAATGAAAATAAAAACACAACTGTCCAATGTTTTGGGCATACAGTAAAGTGGTTCTAAGAGGGAAGTTCTAGCAATACAGGCTCATCTCAAGAAGCAATATAAAACTTAAAAAAAATAAAGCATAACTAACCTTATACCTAAACTGGAAAAAGAAGAATAAAAAAAAAAACAGCAAAAGGTTAATAACAAAAATTTCAGCAGAAAAAATTATATGGAAACTTAAAAAATTATAGAACAGATCAATGAAATCACGAGCTGGTTCTTTGAAAAAAAAATCAATATCAATAAATGT
>NW_027529189.1:6315-8815 GCF_008692635.1 Crocuta crocuta | reverse complement strand
GAACATTAAAAAATAAATGCAAAAAATCCTCAACATTGTAGGTTTACAGGGTACATACCTCAACATAGTAAAGTCCATATATGAAAAAACCTACAGCAGATATCATACTCAATGGAGAAAAACTGGGAGGCTTTCCTTTAAGGTCAGGAACAAAACATGTATGTCCAGTCTCACCACTTTTATTCAATTCAATACTGGAAATCCTAGCCACAAACAATCAGATGAGAAAAAGAAATTAAAGGCATCCAAATCAGTGAGAAGTAAAACTTTCACCATTTGAAGATGACATATTATATATAGAAAAATTGAAAGACTCCACAGAAAATGCCTAAAATTGATAAATGAATTCAGAAAAATAACAAGATACAAAGTCGGTGTACAAAAATACAAAAATCTGATGCATTTTTGTATGCTAATAAAGAAGCAGTGGAAAGAGAAATAAAAAAAAAAAAACATTTACATTTGCACCAAATATAATAAAGCACCCAGGAATAAGCCTTATAAAAAAAATGCAAGACCTGTACTCTGAATACTAGAAAGCATTGATGAAAACAAATTAAAGATGACACAAGGAAATAGAAAGACATTTCATGCTCATGGATTGGAAGAACAAATATTGTTAAAATGTCTGTACTACCCAAAGGAATCTATAAATTTAATGCAAACTTTATCAAAATATCAACAGCATTTTTCACAGAACTGGAAACAATGATCTTAAAATTTGTATGGAACCACAAAAGATCAAGAATAGCCAAAACAATCTTGAAAAGAAAAACAGAACTGGAAATATCACAGTTCTAGACTTCAAGTTATATTACAATATTGTAGTAATCAGTGCAACTTGGTACTGGCACAAAAATAGACACATAGATCAATTAAACCTAATAAAAAATCCATAAATAAACCCACAATTATATGAGCAATTAATCTTTGAAAAAGTAAGAAAGAATATACAATAGGAAAAGGACAGTGTTTTCACTAAGTGGCACTGGGAAAAACAGCTAAATGCAAAACAATGAAACTGGATCATTTTTGTACGCCATACAAAAATAAATGTAAAAAATATTAAAGAAATAATTGTGACACCTAAATTCATAAAAATCCTAGAAGAGTGTGCAGACAGTAATATCTTTGACATTGGTCACAGCAATCTTTATCTAGATATGTATCCTGAGGCAAGTGAAATTAAAGCAAAAGTAAACTACTGGGACATTAAAATAAAAAGCTTTTACACAGTGAAGAAAACAATCAATGAAACTAAAGGGCAACATAATGAATGAGAGAAGATATTTGCAAATGACTTATTCAATAAAGACTTCAGTATGCAAAATATATAAAGATCATATACAATAAAACACCCAAAAAATAATACAACTGAAATATGGGCAAAAGACATGAACAAACATTTCTCCAAGAAGATATCTGGATATCTAATAAACACATGAAAAGATGCTCAACATCATTCATCATCAANTGTGTGGCTCACTTGGTTAAGTGTCTGACTTCAGCTCAGGTCATGATCTCACGGTTCATGGGTTCGACTGCTGCATTGGGCTCTGCACTGACAGCTAGCTCGGAGCCTGGAGCCTGCTTCAGATTCTGTGTCTCCCTCTCTCTCTGACCCTCCCCTGCTCGCTCGCTCTCTCAGAAATAAATAAAACATTTAAAATATATTTTTCTCTATTTAGTTTATTATAAGAATACAACATTTAATACATAAACATATAAAATATGTGTTCACTTATGTTATCAAGTAAGGCTTCTGGTCAACAATAAGCTATTGGTAGTTAAATTTTGAGGGAGTCAAAACCTATATGTGGATTGTCAACTGTGCAGAAGGTCAGCACCACTATCCCCCATGTTACTTAAGGGTCAACTGTCATTTCTTTCACTACAATCTCTAGGGACCTTTGGTAATGTATATCCCTTGCTAATCAAAAGGTCTAATTTTTCAGAAATTTAATAATAATTAGTATTATGTGATAATAGAGGGAACAAAAAGTGTTTATTAAGCAAAACCAAAAATGAAACTAAACAGAGCTATATTCTTGCTGTTGTATGCTGAATATTTCAGAAGGCACAACGTAATTTCTGCACTAAAAACACACAGGGAATCTAAAATAAAAAGAAATTATATAAACAATCTAATCTTGATAAGGAAAATATTTATGGGAGCTTATTAATTTTTCATAGAAAGGAGTTAGGGGATACAATTTTTAGTGTTGACTTCTGAGAATGTGGCAGAGTAAGAGATTCCCAGCTCACTCACTCCCATAAGGACACCTAGATAAAAGCCACATCAGAGCATGAAACACAGGAAACAACCCAAATATTGACAGAACAGACTTTCCACAATAAATCATAAAAGGAGGACACATCAAAAAGTGTAGGAGGGTTGGAGACATATTTGGGAACCAAATCTCCGGTGAAACTACTCACAAATGGAAAGGACACAACAAGCCTAGAAAAGGGAAAGAAACAGGACACATACCAGGGTCGC
>NW_027529189.1:1766-6278 GCF_008692635.1 Crocuta crocuta | reverse complement strand
GAGTATGAGTCCTCATAAAATTTGGCTTTGAAAACTAGTGGGACCAAGCTTTGTAAGTTTTTATAACTGGTGGGGATTCTTTTGGGGTACTTAAAAATCAACAGGCACTCCTCTGGAAGAGCCAGAGGGTGATAGAAAACTGAGTCCCCACCCTTGTAAAGAAATATCATAGCAAATAATCCCACTGAGATATAGCAAAGAAGTAGAAGTTTATTTTTTTAAGGTTATTTATTTTGAGAGAGAGACAATGAGAGAGCAGGGGAGGAAAAGAGAGAGAGAAGAGAGAAAATCCCAAGCAGGCTCAACATGATCAACACAGAGCCCAGTGTGGGGTTTCAACTCACAAACTGTGAGATCATAACCTGAGCCAAAATTGAAAGTTGGAGGCTTAACCAATTGAGCCACCTAGGTGGCCCTAGAAGTATCAATTTAAAAAGTCTTATCTATCTATCTATCTATCTATCTATCTATCTATCTATCTATCTATCTATAAACTTCTCTAAGAACAAAAGAACTGGCAGGCATAATTTCTCTGCCTCCATCCCCAGCCTATGATAGCCAGATAGCTGCAGGAAACAGCGGAAACACTCTTCACCTAACCTGCTAACACTGTATGACCTTCTCCCATATTCTCCTGCTGATCCATCCCATCCAACTCACTTCACTAGGCAGGAGGTCCTTCCAAACTGGCTCCTACAGTATCTCATCCTGAAAGCGGCCTCAGCAGGGACCAGCACCACTCCAAAGTGACTGCTGCCCTGAGTAGAGGGGAAGATGACCACACACACCCATAAACCCACAGTCCCAACACTAGAATCATATGACCCGCACTGCAGAGCGAGTACTCAGGCTATCAGTGCATCTGCAACTCCAGCAGGCATCTGACCTGGCTGTCAACCCCATCCAACTACAAAACTGAGAGCACCTGGCAAGTCTCTGCTACTGCATTCCTAACAGTCTGAATGGGGACAGAAATTGGGATTGTCTACTAGTTCCATTCACCAACAAAGTCCTTTCAGGGGACAAGGCAGGGACAGCACCCTGTAGTTTGGTGTAACAAAGCAAAGCCTCAACATACTGCCTAAAGGCAGGCATATGGACTGATTGCCGACACTACCCAATTACAAGTCCAGGATGGCCCCAGACTAGCCCCTTATAGCACAGGGATTAAACCCTGTCCACAATAGGTAAAATGGGCCCCTGCAGCTGACTGGATTAAAGACACACAAGCTCAGACACAAGAGTAGGATGCACACAACCCACATAGAAGGCACGCCTGAGGCTTCTGGTTGTAGTGAACAGGGGACATTTTGCCATACGATACCAAAGGATCTCTTCTAATAAAACCACTACCAAGATCAGAAGACATAACCACCTTTCCTAATACACAGAAACAAACCCAGAGGACCACCTGGGTAGCTCAGTCAGTTAAGCATCTGATTCTTGGTTTCAGCTCAGGACATGATCTCACAATTTGTGAGTTCAAGATCCTGTTTGGAATGGAATTCTCTCTCTCTCCTCTCATTCTCTCTCTCAAAATAAGTAAACTTTAAAAAAGGAAACAGAAAAATAGACAAAATGAAGAAATACAACTATTTTACAAACAAAATAATAAGGCAAAACCACAGCAAAATAGCTAAATGAAATGGGGATAAGTAACAGGTCTGATAAATAATTCAAAAAATGGTCATAAAAATACATACTGAACTTGGGAAAAGAATAGAAGATCTGAGTGAGACCTTTAAAAAAGAAAAAAAATCAGACATTTAAAAAATCAATAACTGATAGTAAAAATACACCAGAGGAAATCAATTGTAGAGAAGAGGAGGCATCTGGGAGACAGAATATTGGAGAGCAACCAAGCTGAATAGCAAGTAGTAGTAATAGTAGTAGTAGTAGTCGCGGTAGTAATAGTAGTAGTAAATGACATAGGTTAAGAAACTCAGTAACCTTACCAAGTATAATAGCATTTCCATTATAGGAATTCCACAAGAAGGAGTAAAAAAAAGGGCAGAAAGTTTATTTGAAGAAATAATGGATGAAAATTTTCCTAACCAGGAAAAGGAAACAGACATCAAGATCCAGAAGGCACTGAGAGCCCCCAGCAAAATGAACCTAAGAAGAACCACACCANAAGCGAAACCACATAAAGTTATCAGCTGACTTTTCAGCCTAAACGCTGCAGGCCAGAGGAAGTGGCATGATATGCTCAAAGTGCTGGAAAGATAAAACATGCAACCAAGAATACCCATCTAGGTTATCATTCAGAATAGAAGGAACGACAGAAGTTTCTCAGACAAACAAAACTTAAAGGTGTTCATCACTGCTAAACCAGTCTTACAAGAAAGATTAGAGGGAATTCTCGGAGTGAAAAGAAAACGCCATAATCATAAGAAAATTATGAAAGGAAAAAATTCACAAGTAAATAAAAACATACTAAAAGTAGTAGAATAATCACTTCTCAAACCACTATAGAGATTAAAGTACAAATTCAGTAATATAATTTATATGTATAAAATCATAGGGATTTTAAATCTAAGAATCCATAGAATTCTTAGAAAACCATAGAATCAAGGGATTCACAGAATCAAACGATGTGAAGTATGACATCATATACAGAAAACATGAGTGAGGGAGAGTAAATATTTGGTGCTTTTAGAATGGGTTCAAACTTAAGTACCTATCAAATTAATATGGTCAGCTGTATGCATAAAATGTTATATATGAACCTAATTGTAACAACAAATCAAAAACTTATAAGTATGCAAAAAATAAAAAGAAAGGAATCCAAGCATATCACTAAAGTCATCAAAACACAAGGGAAGATATCAAAAGAAGAAAGGAACAGGAAACTATGAAAATGACCATAATACAAATTTTAAAATGGGAATAAATACATACTTATCAATAATTATTTTGAATATAAATAGACTCTATGTATCAATAGATACTTTAAGGGTAAACAGACTACATGTACCAAGCAAAAGATAAAGATACATGGAGGTACATGAGTGAATGGATAAAAACTAAAAGCAAGACCGACGTATATGCTGTCTACAAGGGACCCACTTCAGACTTAAAGTCATATGCAGATTGAAAGTTAAGGGATGGAAAAATATTTATCATGCAAATGTAAGCAAAAAGAAACTAGAGATGGCAATATTTATATCATACAAAATAGACTATAAAATAAACACTGTAACAAGTGGGGGGAGGGGTAAGATGGCAGAGAAGTAAGGAGCTCCGTACTTGCACTCGCGCCCATACATCACAAGGAAAAGATCTGAAGCCACTGGAAACCTTACAAAACCTGAGAGATTGGGAGAAAACGGACGCAGAATCCACTGAGAAAGCCTTCTAAAGTGAGTGTGAACTGGGGAAGATAAAATCGGGCCGGATCGAGAATCCAGGGTTGGAGGCTATCCCTCTCTACCCTCTATGGGGAGTGAGAGGGGAAAAAGAGAGAGTCCGAAACAGAAAAACCTCCACTCGGGGGAAAACCCTCTGTGCGGGGCATAGAAAGACCGTACTTGCCAAATACCTAGACGCCAGGTCCCCTTGCGCCAACGGGTCTCGGAGGGGCTGAGTGCACAGACTGCTTCTTTGTGCTGGCTCCTGGCTGGCTGGACTTTTAGAGTAGCGGCGCAACTGCCACCATTGTCCTCCTGGCAGGCTTGGGCCCCTGAAAGAGCTGCGCATACATCGGGCGTCCGTGCTCCTGGCTGGCTGGAACTCTAGAGGGAAGGCAAAGAGCTAAAAACTGGGACATTTGCCTGTGAGTTCGTGTTTTGGTGACATAGAGGGACCTGGTTTTCCTCACTCCAGCGGGCTCGGGCTCAGCGCACCCGGCAGGCAAGCTCCTGCCCATACTCACCAGCTCTACCCAGAGAAGGAAGCAGTAATTCTGACTCCACCACCAGAGCCAGGCAGGAGACCTGGAATTGCCCCGAGGGGATTGCCTGGGAAGTTGTGTCTAAGGAAATTTCAGCGGGGCGCGCGGACTGGGATTTGGAGATTGGGACTGGCCTGAGTTGAAGAGTGCAACCAACTTTGGCTGCGACCCCAGTACGGGGACATTATACGCCCAAAAAAGCGAGGTGCAGCGCTTGGCTCAGGAAGGGACTGGAGCACCATCACTCTCCTCCCCACAACCGCCAAGGCAGAACTCCCGCCTGAGGCATTGGATCTCGCCACGCCCATCCCTGCTTGAGAGCTGCCCTCTTCCCTTTTTTTTTTTTCTTCTTCTTTCTCTTTTCTTTCTTTTTTTCCCCAGAACACTGACCTGATGAACTCTGGTCACCGGCTTGCTTAAACAATCACAAGGAGTCCTTTCTGTAGAAGTAAATTCTACACCTACCGACATTTTCAGCTCTTTCTCTCAGGAGTAATTAGACTATATAGTTTCTCTGGATAATTCCAGCATCTTTCTCTCACCTATCCAACCATAATCTACCCTTTACCTCTTTGAAAAAAGCTTCTTATCCCTTCTGCCTGTTCATTCTATTTCCAATT
>NW_027529189.1:0-1120 GCF_008692635.1 Crocuta crocuta | reverse complement strand
TATCATAGGAATCCCAGAAAAGAGGAAGAGAGGGAAAGGTGCTGAAGGAGTCCTGGAACAAATTATAGCAGAGAACTTCCCCGACCTAGGGAAGGAAGAAAATATTGAAATACTAGAGGCTCCGAGGACTCCCCTCAGATGTAACTTGTATCAATCTTCTGCACGGCATATCATACTAAAAATCGCAAAATACAAGGACAAAGCGAGAGTTTTGAAAGCAGCTAGGCAGAAAAGGGCCCTAACATACAAAGGCAAACCTATCAGAGTGGTGACAGACCTATCTACTGAAACTTGGCAGGTCAGAAAGGAATAGCAAGAGATCTTCAATGTGATGAACAGTAAAAATATGCAACCAAGAATCTTCTATCCAGCAAGGCTGTCACTCAAAATAGAAGGAAAGATAAAAACCTTTCCAAATAAACGGAAATTGAAAGAATTTCTCACCACTAAGCCAGCCCTATAAGAAATCCTGAGGGGGACGCTCTGAAGGAAAGGTTGCAAGAAACAAAGATACCAGAGACACCACCACAAACATGAACCCTACAAAAGATACAAAGACTCTAAACCCACATATTTCAATAATAACACTGACTGTAAATGGGCTGAAGGCTCCAATCAAAAGATATAGGGTACAGAATGGATAAAAAAACAATATCCATCCATATGCTATCTACAAGAAACTCACTAAGACTGGAAGATACCTTCAGATTAAAAGTAAGGGGATGGAGAAATATATATCATGCTACTGGNCTTTTCCAGGGCTACCTCAAGAAACAAGCTAGAGTACACAAGGTGGAGAGTCCCAAATATCACTACGAATAGGAAAATAAAATAACCAAGGTCCCAACAAGAGAGACCAAGAGATACCTTTCAAAAACACTCTCTGAAAGGATAGGCCCTGGACTGTCAAAGAGTCTTATTGGATACAGCAGCGCTCATAGATACAGAGAGCATAACAGGTCTATAAAACCAACAAGAGCCAGAAAGCTAATGAAAATGACGAAACGAAAGAGCTCTCATCCAAAGAAACTCCAAGAAAAATTACAGCTAATGAACTGCTCAAAACAGATATAAACAGCATAACTGAGCAAGATTTTAGAATAATAATGGTAAAATTAAT
>NW_027529188.1:0-785 GCF_008692635.1 Crocuta crocuta | reverse complement strand
ATTTTAAAATAAAAATTAAAGCAAATAGTGTAATAAGTAATAAATGATAAAGGATAATTTCAACTTTTAGTGTTTGCAGGCCCTGCTCCAGAGCTCCCAGGGAAGCTATCTTGAACATTTATCAAGATCAAAATGACTCCACAAAACCTCAATGCATGGACTCTTTTTCTGCCCTGAACACACATTGTGGTCTGCTTCGTTNTACAGAAAACAGTATCACAACAAGACAAAAAGGAGCATCCAAACATAAAGATAAGGGAGAAAAACCCTCCCTGGGTCCCATAAGATTAAAGTCATACAGCCTGGGACTCGCACAACTGAGAACATAAGATAACATTTGTAATTTTCTGGAATTTCCTTCATCATGATGATTTGGTACTGCTTATGTAAAAGACATATATAACCGTGCACCAATGTTCCTCCCCTGGAGCACACTCATCTTTGTGAAGACTAGGTACCTTGGGCACCAACCTGGGCTTGCATAAAATGTTTTTCTTTGTCTTGAAAAATAACTTTTTAAAAAAATTTTGAGGGCTTTATTTTTGAGAGACAGAGAGGGCGAGCGTGAGCAGGGGAGGGGCGGAGAGAGAGGGAGACACAGAATGTGAGGCAGGCTCCAGGCTCTGAGCTGTCAGCACAGAGCCCGACGTGGGGCTCGAACCCGCGAACCCATGTGATCATGACCTGAGCCAAAGTTGGCCGCTTAACCAACTGAGCCACCCAGGTGCCCTGAGAAAGAACTTAGAGGGCACCTGGATGGCTCAGTCAGTTAAGCATCCAACTTC
>NW_027529187.1:67551-87210 GCF_008692635.1 Crocuta crocuta | reverse complement strand
ACCTCTGCAGGCCTCTGTCCGCCGTCCCCAGGCCCGCTGCCCCCCCCAGCAAGGCCCTCTCGGCCCCGAGAAGCAGGAGCGAAGGCTGAGGACGTCCCACAAGGCGACAAAGTCCGGGGAGTCCCGGGGCTGATGACAGGGGCTGCGATGGGTTCCTTGGTCCCTCCGCACTATCCTCTCGTCCCCGTCTGGAGTNACCAGTGGCCTCCACCCCCGGCCCCACTGCCGGACTGATATCCTTCTGGGTCCCGGGTCCCTTGGTCCTCCATCTGGTCCTCCCTCGACGCCTAGTAGGCTCTGGGCCCTTCCCACGGCCGACCTGACTGGACGTGCCGCTCGAAAGATGCCAAGGCCTCCTGCCCAGCCAGTCTCTTGAGACCCAGATGTGGAAGTCCAGATGTGCTGCAGAAGTCTGGCCACACTCGCCCATGAGAGTGCCCGTCCTGCCCACAGCCCTTCCAGGAAGGACGCGAGGGCCCGAACTCTGGGAGGTCCCCTCTCTGTGTCCTGGGGACATGAGTCCCTCGGTCCTCCCTCCGACCCCCACCTGGACTCCCTGACGCGGCTCTTGCCCCTGCCCTTTCCCGCCCTGGGATCCTGACCCTGTCCCCATGGTCCTCAGCTCCCTCAAACCCGCGAGGTTCAGTTGAGTGGATGCAGCCTGCGGCGGCCCTCCCCAGGTACCACAGGGCTGTGGTAGGGGTGTGCGCCTCTCCCTGAGGCAGGGTGGGACCCGTGGCTCTTCCCCAGGTCCCTACACTGGATCCTGGGAGAGCCTGGGCACGTCCCTTTGGGACACCAAGTCTCAGCTGAGAGAGGGTCCCTGCCTGATGACCCTGCAGGGATCTCTAAGGAATGCAGGCAGGGCTGACCTGGATTGCGAGGTCGGGGGGCCCGCCTTGCTCCCTCACGGGTCAACGTGCATGACTCGCTGCTGGCCTTGGGCCTCTTCTCTTGGCCGACCCTACTCAAACCTCCCAGATCGAGGCCCCCACCTGTGTAACCCCTGCCTGCCAGGCCGACAGCGGTGGACATCACATCGGACCCCGTGGCCAGGGGTCCCCAGGCTCCGGCAGCATCGGGCAGGGACTCGTTCTGGAGGCGGGGCTGGGGGTGGTGTGTGTCCTTTCGTCCTTCCTGGTATCCTCATCATGACTCTGGAGGGTCCGGGCAGGGGCTCTGCCCTCTGCACAGCTGAGTCTGTGTGCCTCAGAAGCAGGCTCTCACTCCCTGAGGTCCCGGAGACAGAGGCAGAGAGTGCAGTGTGGCCACTGTCCCCTCCTCACTTTATTGTGGTCGGCTTCCCAGAAGGCATCTCCCTGAACAGAGACCGCAGGCCAGCCTGGCTGGGGCGGGGCATCTCCACTGCAGGGCCGCCCCAGGAGCCCCACGCTCTCAGCCTTCCTTCACTTGTTCTGCTCCTCTCTGGGACTCTTCCCTGCCTTCCCTCTGAGGCTTGGGCTGCTAGGCAGTCACCTGTGGATGAAGTGTGCCCTTCCTCTCCTAGGGTCCTCACTGCTAACACAGGGCCCTTCCGAGAGCGAGCAGAGCTCAGCGAATGTCTGGCAACATATGTACCAGGAAGGTGGGGTCCTCTGTGCCCAGATGCACTGGCTCCTCCTTTCATGGGGACCCAAGCCAATGCAGGCACACATACCTATGTCACTTGTACAGAATGACGGTCCCCCCCCAAATTCATATGCTGTAACCATACCCCCAGAACCTAAGAATGTGGCTGTTGCTGGAGATAGGCCCTTTCAAGTGGTTTCTGAGTTAAAAGGTCACCAGGAAAAATGAGGTCTAATCCAATATGGCTGGTGTTCTCAGGAGAAGGATAGATTAAGACATATAGAAGGAGATAACTCGGTGTGGGGTATGCATGCATGCAGGGTGGCCCTGTGGAGAGGCAGTAAGAGGGTGGCCACCTGCAAGCTAAGGAGAGAGGCTGCCAGAAGAACTCAATCCTTCCAGCACCTCGATGTTGGACTCAAGTCTTCAGAACTGTTAGGGCATAAATGTCTTTTGTTCAAGCCAGCCGGTCTGGTCTTTCGTTCTGGCAGCTGTGGAAGACAAACGTGGTTGTTTGGGAATGCGCTACTTTCCTTCTATGTATTTGTAAATCTCCCACATTTCCTTCTGTTATTGATGTGTGCTTTCATTCCATCATGGCCCGAGAACATACCTTGTATGGTGGTACTTTTTTTTTTGGTGGGGGGGATGTCTTGTGGTCAGGTACGTAGGCTTTCCTGGCGAAAGTGCACCTGAGAAGCACATTTATTCTGTGGCTGGGGGGAGTTGTGCACAGGTGTGTTTAGATCCAGTTGTTTCACAGTGCTCTTCGAGTCTTTGGTTCCATTACTGTGCCTCCATCTGGTCCTTCTCTCCTTTATTTTAAGTGGGGTGTGTTTGCCAGCTAGGGCTGCTTAACAAAATGCCGCACACTGGGCAGTTTACACAGCAGGCCTTTATTTTCTCACAGTTCTGGAGGCTAGAAAAATACAGGCCAAGCGTTGTCAAATTTGGTTTCCAGTGAAGGAAAGCCTCTCTTCCTGGCTTGTTGAAGACAGTTGTCTCACTGTGTCCCTCATGTGGCCTCATTTCTGTTCACAGGTGGGGCAGGGAGAGAGATCTCCGCTGTGTCTTCCTCTTCTCATGAGGACACTAGTGCCATCAGCATTAGGGCTTATGAACCCGATGACCTCATTCACCCTTAGCCACCTCCCTAATGACCCTCTCTCCAGATCCGGTCACGTCGGGAGTTGGGGCTGCAGCATATGAGTCTGAAAGAGGACACTCAATTCAGTCCGTCACACGGGGTAGCAAAGTCTCCAACTTGTACGGGAGAAGCCCCTGTTTCTTCCTTCAGTTCCATCTGTGCTTGCATTNCTGGCTTCTCTCCTAGCCAGGCTCAGCTCTCCTCTCACCCCTGCCCCAGCTGTATTTGTGAATGGGTCTGTGCTGTCACCCTGCCCCGGGGAAAGCCAAGGAGACCCGCCCAGGTCTTGTCCTCCCCTCTGTGCACCCTGGAGGCAGCACGTGGCTCGCTGTCAGTGCGCCCTCTCCTCCAGTGCTCTCGAAACGTCCACCATGCAGAGATTCTGATACTCGGTGTCCTCACAGAGCAGACAGGCTCAGGACCATCCAGTCCCACTCAGTGGGGACCCAGCACCTTTTTAGAACACACGCCATTGAACAGTGAGAGCTCAATCAGTTGAGGCTTTGGAGACATTGTGCTGAATGCTCAGGGGCCCTGTCCCTTCTTGTATGAGAACTGCAGCCACTGAGGGAGGCATGACAGCATCTGACAGAAAGGCCTGGCACCCTGGGACGACATCAGGGCAACATGCTGATCTGTCTCCTCAGGTGGTTGCTGAGGGGATCGCTGAACCATCATTGCCCCAAAGAAACTCAGCGTTTCTTGTGAGTGAGGGTCCCATGCCATCAAGGAGCGAGTGTGTCGCGGACTGTTGCTCCTACTTAAGACAGCAAGTTGTGCAAATGGTTCAGAAAAGTGTCCTGCAGCCTCAGCTCGCTCTCCCACATCTGTCGCTTAGTAATGTACTCCGTGTTCCTGTCTCCCAGGTGCATCCTGGCTCCCTTGTGCTCCTCACGCGCACGTAAGGTGGGAGGACGGTGTCCCTGGTATGTGACAAGGTGGTCAGTAAGGGTGGTGGAAGACCACGTTCACGCCGGCCTGAGTCAGCAAGAATATGCCAAGCTGTGTCTCGGGTCCTCCAAGGGGCCTGTGACTCTAACGCTGCACTTGGGAAGAAGAAAGGGTGAATCCCCTGAGTGTGTCCTTCCCTAATGATCTGGAGAGACTATTTTCCTGCCACTCTTGTACATAATGACCTGAGGTGGTCTCAGGTGTGGGGGAGGGGTGCAAGAACAGGTGAGCGGCCCAGTTCCAAATCCCCGTTCGTCCCATTCTCCCCTTCGGGAAGGCAGGAGCCCTAGGAGGTGGGCACGTGGCGGCCCTGTGCCCATCCACAGGGAGGTTCCTAGGAGGCCGAGCTGCATATGGCCCAGATCCCGGCCTAGCCCTGAAAGTACTGTCCTTGTAGTGACCTGGGCCCTCACTCCTCTTGCTGGATCCCAGTGCCATCACAGTTGTCAGAGGTACTCGAGAATCCGGAGGTCTCCAGAAGAGCAGCTTGGACCTCTTTGCCAGGACCACTCGAGTGGGAAAAAGGCTCATCTGCCAGTTGGGCGGGGGGTGTTTGTACAGGGTGCCAGGGACAAGAGGATGGGTAGCACACTGGCCCAGACCTGCAGGGGGCCTCCCTGTGAGATCTGTCACTGGCAATGTGGACCACCCCTGCCAGTGTCTGAGGTTTTGCCCCAGGCTGAAGGCGGCGACCCCGACCCCATCTCTGCATGTTGTCTCCGTGACAAAGACTTTGCTTGCGCTGGAGGCGTGGACAAGACTCAGGCTGTGGCCTATAATCAGCCTTATCTGCCCATCTGCTGAGCGTGATTCCTTTCAGTGTCTTTCCTCAACATGTTCACAGCGAACCCCAACAGCCTTCCCCCACAGAGACCTCGACGCCAAAGCACCGGTGAGTGTCAGTCACAAGAGGCTAAGTCCAGTTTGGCCAAAAGGCTGATGTGGTTTGACTACAAATTCAGCTTTTATTTTTTTTTATGTTTTATTTATTTCTAGGAGAGAGAGAGAGACAGCGTGAGCAGGGGAGGGTCAGAGAGAGAGGGAGACACAGAGTCTGAAGCAGGCTCCAGGCTCTGAGCTGGCAGTCAGCACGGAGCCCGACGCGGGGCTCGAACCCACGAACAGCGAGATCATGACCTAAGCGAAAGTCAGACGCTTAACCGACTAAGCCATCCAGGCGCCCCGCAAATTCAGCTTTTAAACTGAGCTGAAGCGCTAAGAACGTCAGAGTTTAAGAAGCTGAGAAATTTAGGTAAGAACCAAGGAACCCATGTTTCCCTGCCACCTGAAACTTGGCTGTTTCCTAGGAGCTGTTGGGTCACTCCTCACACTTTCAAGTGCCACCCTCCTGTGTTTTCAGGAGTGCCAGTATGTCTCTGAAATGGCATTCCTAACAGTGACATTGATTCTGTCATCATGGTGACAGAACTCTCACGTGAACAGTCATCATGGTTAGAAGACCTTTCCAGTTGGCTTTTATTTTTTAAAATTATTTTTTAATGCTTATTTCTGAGAGAGAGAGAGACAGAGTGCGAGATGGGGAGAGACACAGAGAGGGGGAGACACAGAATCCAATGCAAGCTCTGGGCTCTGAGCTGTCAGCACAGAGCCTGATGCGGGGCTCCAAATCACGGACTGTGAGATCATGACCTGAACCAAAGTCGGACGCTTAACCGACTGAGCCACCCAGGCGCCCCTCAGTTGGTTTTTATATTTGGGAAGGGGATAGTGAATTCCTTCCTCCCAATCCTGCCTTGACGCCTTGTGGGCAGTGTCTGGTGGAAGCACGAGGAAATCGGTTGAGAGGGGTGGGTGTGCGGGCCATGGTCTGGGCCAGGGTCTGTGCATGGGTCTGTGCACAGTGCCATTGTCCACACTGGGGGCTCGGTCATCCTGGGTGTGCGGGCTGGGCGCTGCAGGCTGTTTAGCAGTATACCTGATCTCTACCCCTGGGTGGCAGTAGCATCCCCTGCCTGCGCCACTCCCCAGTTGGGACAAATGAAATGGGTCCAGACCCTGCCACTTGTCCCCCTGAAGGGGACCACCCTGGTGTGAGGGAGTGTGAGGGGTTACCCTAGGTGAGAACCACTCTCCTTGGGGACTTATTGAGGCCACTTCTTTTATTTTTTTACATTTATTTGTTTTGAGAGAGAGAGAGAGAAAGAGGAGAGGGTGCCAGCTTGAGTGGGGGAGGGACAGAGAGAGGGAGAGAGAACCCCAAGCAGACTCCACGCTGAATGTGGAACCCGACACAGGACTCAGTCTCCTGACCATGAAATCATAACCTGGGCTGAAATCAAGGATCTGATGTTCAACCGACTAGGCCACCCAGGTGCCCCTAAACAGGTGATTTCTAAGGCTTTGCTGGGGAATAAGATCTCAACTCTTGGTGCCCCTCTAAGAAAGCTCTCTTGTGGGTGGCTGCTTCATCTGATGTTACCTAACCACATGAGAGCTGATGTCCATCTTTGGGGTGATGACCCAGAGCACCCGGTCAGTCTCTGTGGCATTGGTGTATCCGTGTTTCATTCAGCGACTCTTGTGATGAGTGTGAACCACAATCATCCCCAAGCCCTAAAGGGCACTCAGGCAGAAAGTGGTGTGCATGCTTCCATGGAACATGCCGTCCAGATGAGACCGTGATAGTGCTTCTTTTCCTGGGATTGGCCAGTCAGTGGGTGAAAGGCTCCAAGTCTTCCACCCTCCCTCCTGTCACTGTTTGGCACCTTCCCCCAAGAAGGGACCAAGGGAAATGTACCCTAGAAGAGATGTTGGGGGTCCACTGAAGAACAGAGCTGACCCCAGCCCAAGGTGAAGGAGGTTTGGGCAATGCTTTGTGGGGAGTGAGTCCACGCACTCCGAATCACCTGGCCCCACACCACATCTCATACTTTGGAGCACACTTCGCACAGCCCTCCCTATGCAACCCTTGCTGGTTGCATTGCATTTTCACTTTCCTAGACACACTCACCTTTGATGGTGCCCTGGGAAGGAAAGTAAAATCCAGTGTTCTGGGCCAGCGTGGTGTCTCCTCTGGTTCTGTGAGAAGGGGTTGTTTCTAAGACTTTATCCGGCCAGCCCAGCCCAGCCCATACAAGACTATATTGCTGCTCAGTTCAGCCTCGCTTGAGCTCAGACTGCTGCCAGGTGCCCAGCCCAGGAGGGCTGGAGGCCAGCCACTTTCCATCCACAGAGGGAAGGGTCAACACATAGGCATGACTGAGTGGTGTGAAGGAAGCGTGGGATTGGTCTGCTAATGACATCATGCTGTCTAGGTTTTGTAAATGGGACCATACCCTTTTTGAAAAGCAGACACTGTGATACTACAGTTCCATACATCCACCCCTTTCTGGATAGATTGACATGTCAGTGAGTTTCACACGGGTTTAAGTTTACAGGAAAGTGGTTCTCAAATCAGGATGGATTTTGGGATCAGGATGCATATGGAAGTCCAAGATAAACATAAAAAAAAAGTCCCTTTTAAGGGCTCAGGATTTCACAGGTTACTTAATCTTAGAAAGGGGACAAGCACCCATTTGGTAGCATCAGTTTATAAGGGAGCAGGCTGGGGCAGGATAAATTTGCTGCAGCCACATCAGGGCTAGACTCAGGGTGATGGGGGTTCCTGTCATCCATCGCCATGTGTCCATCCATTGTGGGCTGTTCCCCCTTCTCAGGGGGACTCTGGGCCTGATGTTCAGAAAGGAAAACGGTCGGTGTCTTTCGGTTCTCGTGGATGGCTGCTTGTGCAGACAGACGCTCCCCCTCCACCTGACTTCGGAGCCCGTCTCGTGTCTATGCCCAATTATTGCTATGGTGAGAGCATGGACACTTGTTTCCTATGCTCCTTAAGACCAACACCCTTTAACGGAGCTCCTGGATAAGAGCGTGCATTACTTATAAGCTGGACGGCCCAGCAACCAGAGGTTTCTTCTCAAGTTGAACCATGACACGCTGAAATGTTTAGTTCAAATCGAAGGAGGAGAAAACGAAGAAAGGGAAAAATTCACCAGATCCTGTACCTGCAGTGAAAGCCGAACACAAATCCTGTCGTCCAGGCACCAGGGAGCAGCCCCTTAAACTGGAAACCTGTAGGACTCTGGCAGCGACTGTCCACACCCACATCTGGGTGTTGGAGACCAGTGAGGGTGCTTTTAGCCCTCTTGCGAGGTGAGACTTGATCTCTTCTCGTGTATAAAGTGAAGATCCTGTTATCTAAGGACACCAACAGGACAGGGAAATGTGCCTGGATGTCTGGAAAAACATTGTCACTGTCATCCTTAGGCCACTGACGCTAGGTTCTTGGACCTGTCCAGTGCCTTAAGAAGTCTTTTTAACGAGTGGATGTTGAACACGGGAGCGGATTAACTGACTACCCACTGGGTAATGCATTATGCCAGGAGTGGTGTTCCATTCAATTCTTTACCGCGCAAGCAAAAGAGGGCTACCCAACCGCTAAGAAAGAAACATCACAGAGGCCACAAGCACTGGCATTCAGCAGGAAATGGCTCCTTTTCTGATACATTTTATCCACCTGCCTGTTTTCTGACAAAATGATCGCCTGCAGGAGTTGTAGTGTGCTTAGATGGGGCACCCTGAGGGCCATCAGTAGGTGGCAGGTAATCCGGGAAACAGTGGCAGTCCCAATAGCTATGGAATGGACCCGGGTGATGAGGAATCACAGTCACAGAGGCGGCAGGCCCAGCAGCCACGACAGACACCCAGGGGTGGCACAAGGGTAGCATCCCAGCCACGGAGAGGGGTGCAGTTGGCACATGGAGGAGCGCAGGAGGCACGACAGCAAAGCCCACCGCTGGCCCATAGGAGTGCACGTGGGCAGAAGGCAGTGTGAAACAGACCAGGGGGAAGGCTGCAGGCATGGCCGCGTCAGCGATGAGAGGGTCAGGAGCCTGGGCGCCCTCGGGCTGGCCATTAGAGAGCCAGCCTCCTGCAGCATCTGGATCAGTCAAGCTGGGCCTGGCTGCAGTCCCTGGATTGCCTGGAGGCGCAGACTCACTCTTGACCAGGGGCAGTAGGGCTGTCAAACTCTAGGCTGCTTGCTGGCTCCATCCTGTCCTCATGAGAGGTGGGGAGTTCCTCTGGTGGCCTGGTGGCTACAGGTGCTGGGGGAATTCAGGCCTGCTCTCTGCCTGCCTTAATGCAGATTTAATGCCCACTCTCCTCTTCATCCTCACAAAGTGAGGGCAGTCTCTCTTAAGCAAGGGACTGCTGTAGAACTGTAACTGAGGTGTAAAATTGAAAGAGGAAAAGAAACCCCCAGTCACAACAGAGTTGATCACAACCAGCACCAACATCCTAGGCCCCTGTGCTGCCTAAGCCAGCCATCCGGAGACCTCTTTGGAGAAGGTCACACAGTCCCAACAGAAAGCTGTACGCTAGCCTGCCTGTCACCATTCGCTAACTTACGACCCACAAGTCACCCTGGGACAAGGACTACAAGGGGCCAACCAGGCTAAGAGTACAAGTTGGACAAAGGGCGACTTGGAGTCTGCAGACCGGGAGAGATGTGGAGGCTCTATGAGCAAGTGTCAGCTGGCAACAGAATCGCCCCGTTGCCAGGCGTCACTGGCTCTTGGCCCGCAGGGGCCCACTAACCTTGGGAAGCATGCCCATTTAGCCAACCTTCAGGAGGCCTCCAAGAGTGCTTGGGGGCTGGCACCCCCAGACCACCCTGGGGACACTGCTTTCACCAAAACAGACCAGTACACACCCTTCCCCCCCAGGTACACTTTAGAGCTATGGGCGTCATGCGTGCACACATCTCCTGGTGACACTTGTCCCTGAGCAGGAGGGTGTGAAGATAGAGTTTCCCTGTTTTGGCTATTGAGACTGCTGCTATGAACATTGGGGTACATGTGCCCCTCTGCATTAACACTCCTGTATCCCTTGGGTAAATTCCTAGCAGTGCTATTGCTGGGTCATAGGGGAGTTCTAGTGTTAATTCTTTGAGGAATCTCCACACTGTTTTCCAGAGGAGCTGTACCAGTTGACATTCCCAACAGTGTAGCAATATGGATGTAACTAGAGGGTGTTATGCTGAGTGAAATAAGTCAGGAAGAGAAGGACAGATACCATATGTTTGCACGTACAGGATGATTAGGAGGAACTTAATNAATGACTTCACTTACATGTACTGTGGAGTGATGGCCACAGTACACTCAGGGGATGCCCATCACCTCACATAGATGCCAAACCAAAAGAAAAAATAAACAGGAATAAAGAAAAAAGAAAAAGAAAGGCAAAAAGGAATGGCCGTTTTCCCTTGTGATGAGAACTCTCGGGACTTACTCTGTTAAATCACGTGCCAGCACCCCACCTTGCAGCGTGTGCCCTCATCATCACGTGCTGTGTCTTTGAAGAAAGCGCCAGGGACACACTTGGCACTATCTGGAGCACTTTCCCCATATTCAGTCTCCACCACTGCTGTCACCGCCGCCGCCCAGAGGGGGACATGTGCACCAAATTCCCCTTCAGGGGTCCTTGAATTTCCAGCACATCGGACCTCACCACCCCAGAGCCTAGTGGCTCAGCCCCTGTCAGGGGTGGGGTCACCCACCCTTACCTTGATCAGTACCTAGATGGGGTCTCCAGGGAATAAGTTGGTCAGGCATGCAGATGGCAGGACATCCTGGTAAATTTTGCTGAATCAATAGAGGTTGAGCTGGAGGATGAATTTCTTCATACAGTCTGTTTCAATCACTTTGTTCAGGCCAGGCCTCTGCAAAATCTCCTTCTGAACAGTTTCTTGTTGATGCCTATGCAAATCCCATTGTCCCACCAAACTAATGCAAACTGATTGCTGTTGACAATCTTCCACAGCTTCTTGGGGAAGGGCAGGCTGAGGAGATTGCCTGCTCCCAAGGACAGGGCATCACAGACGGCGTGTGATTGCTGTTGACAATCTTCCACAGCTTCTTGGGGAAGGGCAGGCTGAGGAGATTGCCTGCTCCCAAGGACAGGGCATCACAGACGGCGTGTGGTCTTTTGAACAAAGGCTCCTGGGTCAAAGCTTGCAACGTGTTTCCTTCAAGCAGCAGCAGGAAGCCAGGGGGCCCAGCTGATACCAGCTGGGCCAGGGTGAGGGGAGGGTCTGCTGGGGGAGCATAGCTCTCTGAGCCAGTTGCGAGAACCCCTATTTCTGGAGGAAATGGTACCATCCCAAAGCTGGGACCCTGACCTGTCAGATGATTTTTCTAGAGAGCCATCCTCAGTGGTGGCATGTCCTTCCTTCCTGTAAACATGAGAGTGTGGCATGGCCAGCAGCACCCCTTGGTAAGAGTGCAGCTGGGGACATCACAAAGGTTCTCAGGTTACTTGGGGGTGACATCGTAACACAGCTAGCAGGTGACCTGATCAAGGGTGAGCCACACAAGTGACCTGTCAGCACACCAGCATTCTGGTCACACAAAGTCATTCACCCAGAAAACCAACACTCATCTACAGGTTTAAAGTAACAATGTCAAACATGGGGCACAAGCCAACAACTCTCTTTGTGTTCTTGATCTCCCGGGGCCCAGCTGACCCACACTGACATGCTGCCCAAAGAAAGTCAGAGCTCGTTTTCTGAGGCCATGAGCCTTGAGAGCCCCAAACAAGGTGCATGCTTTCAAACACACAGCAAAGGCCAACACGGGTGTCCACGGCCAAGGGAGTGGCCACATGGTCCTTTCAGCATTGTCACAGCCAGCATGGTGAGGTCCTCAGAGACCCTCCCAATTCACCCATGCCTGGGTCACCTGAAGGCACATGGAGATTGCTGCTTAGGTGAATGGATTAGCCAAATGTCCCACTACTATCCTGCACACTGATGAGGGGAAGGAGGCTTTCTTCTTGCCTTTCCTCAGCCTGTATGTTGCCCCCCTCCACACCCCACCAATGCCTCCCAGGCAGATTCCCGGGCCCATCAGGACAGGGCATGAGCCACTGGACTCATGCCAGCTTACTTTCCTTGACTGACGTCTGCAGGGACACCGTCCTGGTTTGTGCCCAGGGTTTGAGCTCTGCAATCCTTCTCTGGGCTGTGGGGCTGGAGAATCAGTAAGAGGCGGCCATGCAGAGAAGCCTCTATTGCACATTCTCTCCACGTGCAGGGCTACCTACGCTGAAGACCCATCACACACTCTCAATTCTGGGCAGGAACTCAATGATCTTCCAGAGATTTCCATGAAGCAGAAATATCTCCAAACTCAAGGGCATTTTGTCTAACAGCAAGTCTGAAATATGGTCTGTTGACTTTGGCTACTTGCAGGCAAACCATGGGCTGAAAAGCCATCTGAGTTAAGTGCCCGGTAAAATGCAGAGACAGCTAGGTGAGCAAGACAGAAATCACAAGGTATTTTAAATGTAAGCAATACTCAGCTGCTGGTGTCACCGAGCAATGCCTCAGGACCACTAAAAAGCCCATTTCAGTTTTAGACTCTCTTGGGACTCAAGAGTACTCTCGTAGGGCTCCTAAGCTATAACAATGATGGCATGGGTTTACCCAGCCAACAGCCGAGTCTCCATGATGTCCGTCTCCCTCTACACTCTCTATGTTCAGGCTGTGCCTGAAGACTCATTAGAGATGTTCACCCTCCCGCATGCGCCGTGGCCACCTGTGACCACTACAGGGTGTTTCATGCTGGCTGAGAAGAATCCAAGCATCCTGGGCCATATCTCATGGAAGATGCACACAGTACCATCGAAAAGGAGGAACCAGTTTATTGAATAACTGCAGGGGGCAAAAATAGTGGGTTGAGCTACATTTGTTACACAGCAAGCAGGAAAGGCTTTGCCATTCCCATTCCCCCTGTCCCCTAGAGACAACAGGCTTGCTGACAGCCGCTGCCAGGCAGTCTTGTGTGCTGAACACTGGTTGAGCCTGATTGGGACACGTTATCAGCTACCCCCATTAAACCCTTCCCTCTCTGGGGCAACGATGCCAGTGCCCCTTTTCCCTCCTTTCACAAACGGCTACTTTTTCTCAGGCCAAAGACTCTTTTCCTGGAAGATCTGCTTTCTTCTGCTTTGCCTGGGGCTCTACCAGCAGCTCTTGGAACAAGTGTACTCCTAGTCAAAAGCACGGGCCAGCTGGAATGGCTTATGTTGGGGGGCCAACAAAAGGACTCAGACCTTAACAAATACACAATTCCAGTGGCTATTTCCAGTTTCAGCAACTTTCTCCAGTATTCTAGTTTCAGCTCATGCAAATCTTCCCAGAATGTAGGAAAAGCCCAAACCATCTCTTGCTTATTGTGGCCGTTCTGGCAGTAGCAGCTACCATGTGTGTGGAGAATTTCAACGGGGGGTGATGATGATGGCCCATTAAGGGGTGACACCCCCTGGGCAGGACACGTGTGCCAGCAGCTTCTGCTTCTGCAAGAGAACACGCATGTCTCCCAAACAAGCTTGTAAAAAAATACTTTAACAGAATATACTGTACAGAACTAGGATTTAACACGGTATATTACAATGCTAAAATATTTGTATAAATACTATACAGGCACAGAGTCACTCCATTGGAAAGGGCTCACCGATGGGGCTGTTAAAAACTGCTGTCAGCATTGCCCAAAGAGAAACGACTTCCACAGCAGGAACACAAACAGTAATGACGGTGTGGGTACACGTACGTGGTGCCACAGAGGTGTATTTACAGTTCCTATGGACTACACTGCAACAGGAGAATCTAAGCTATGTGGTGAGGCTGGCTTGGTTTAAAAAACCATTTTCAAAGAACACCTTCAATAGGAATTTTAGCACTTTGAAAACCAGTTCATTCTCTGGCCTAAGCGGCCAATCCCTAACAGATTTAAGTCAGCTCCTAAGGCGCCTGCCCAGAGGGGATGGCTTTCCCTTTCTCACGCACGCTTCCTCCATCACGCCCATGTCCACGTCCACTGACATATGCCCGAGCCCAACCCACACTGCGGGTGCCAGTCACCTGCCATTTGTGCATCCCATCAGGGTGTCACTGGTAGGCATTGAGTGCAAACAAGGCATGAGATGGAAGTCCCCGGAGTCCCAGCTCAGGCTCCAGTTCTGGGTGGGGTCAACAAAGAGGCAGAGGAGGGTAGGAGACAGCGTGCGTCCCAGTGGTCCGCTTGCATTCTGTTCAAGGAAGTGGTGTCTAATCTGGCATTTCAATATTCAGTTTGGGAGGTGGCAGGACATACTTCCCAGGGCTCTGGGTGATAACTACCCTGGTCTTCTTCCGAAACATTGGAGCAATTTTAGGAGGTTCTGGAACTGGGGTTTCTTCGGTTTCCTCGTTATCTTCATGATGGAGGTCATATGAAATGTTTCCATATTCTCTCAAAAATGGGAAGATTTCAAGCAGAAACTGACAGAAATCCTTGCGAATACCAAACCACCCTGAAAAAAGAAGTTTGAAAAAACTTTTTCAAACACTAGCCTCCACTGAATTTCATGTAACTTTTCTTTCCTGAATGTGATGTTTTACTTGTACAGGTTAATGCTTCATCCTGACATCTTACAAATGAAGACAGAGCAAGGCCTGAATACCCACTAAGGACAAGAAGAAAGGCCTGTGGTTCTGTGGCTCTCCAAGTGGGGCTCTCAGACCAGCAGCAACCACAGGTTGCAGGTTGTATCCCTGCAACCTTGTCAGAGATGGGCATGGGCCTCCCGGGACTCCCATGGCTGCTCCAGTGAGAGGGCTGCTCTAGCAAGTGTCAAATCTCTATGGCATCAAGACTATGTCAACAACCTCTCATCTTCCCTGCCTGGGATACACTCACATGTGACAAAGAATGTCAAGGATGTCATTCAAGAAAGGGACTTCTGTCAGCATCTGGCAGGCATGTTGGTCCAGGCCGGCAGGCAGCCTGAGCTACTTCTCTAAGTTACTTCTCTGAGACCTGCTCTTGCTGTCTGTACCACGGGACCATCCATCGGCTCAGTACTGGCTTTCCATAGGGCACAACGCCTCCCACCCCCCAGTTCCCCTGGCTTCTAGAATGGTGTGCTCTGGGGCTACCTGCAAAGGGGCTCACAGTCTAGTGAGGAGGGAACTTTTGTCAAGGGTCACTTCAAAACCGAATGTGCCATCGTGCAGGTGGAGAAAAGAGAAAGTAGAGCACCTCTGACAAGACACAGCAATGTGTCACTGCGGAGAATGAGGAGGACACAGAACCTAAAAGGACTCCCAGGGTTTGGTGGGTGACATGGATCTTCGTCTAATCCTTGGGAGCCCCTGAAAAGCAGGTATCTTGATCCCCATGTTGGAGCAGAGGGGACAGGGCTGAGATGCTACCTACCATGGTAAGTCCTACCTCAAATGGCAGAGTGGACCACTAAGAAGGCCATGGTGCGAGGCAGGGAAAGCAAGGTTGAAAGCTCACCTTTTCCTTTAAAAATTCCAGGCCTTTCTCAGGTCTAGATTTCTCATGCAACCTCCCTTAGCTCAGACCCTCAGGCTCATCTTTTCACAGAGTGGAACACACACACACACACACACACACCACAGGTCAAGGGCTTCTGAAGTGCTGAGTACATACAGTGGTTTCCTCCCTTCTGTCCAAATGTGGTTGCCATCAGAGTGATCAAGGAGAGCCAAAGGGGGACAAATATTGGGATACAAGAGAATGCGTTGTGGCCATCCAGTTTGTGAACCAACAGGATCTAATAAGGAAAGAGAAATAGTTGAGCTTCTATTGGTAAAGCATCTGAGAGTGGACGATGTCTGAAGCCAGTCCACCCTTCCCTTGTCAGGTCTCAGAAGGGGGAAAATCAGCTCCACAGGAGACTATGAAACCCTCTATTCTGCAGGGCAGAATTAGACAAACTTTCATATCCTTCTTCAGGACTAAGCAAAATCTATCCACTTGGGACGTTTCTAGCACCAACATTGTTACAGGAGGCTCCTCCTGGTGTTTGTTCGAAAGAGTCAACAGTGCCAATTCTATAATTCTGCACATAACTCAAATATGAAAAATACCCAACTTTCTCTTTCTACATGTAAACAAATCAGTACATACCCATGCATCATGGCTAGAGAGACTTCTCACTGCCAGCCCCTCAAGAGACAGGTCATTCTAATTTGACCATCATCCTCTCCATGTGCTCATGGTACTCCATGCTCCAGGTAGAGCAGGCCATCTTGACAGGCATGCAGAGTACAGTTGCAGGGAAGGGTGGGACTCGGGGACTGAAGAGTTTTGGTATCAAAGGCTTACCTCAAAAGTAAGGAGAGGCACGACAATGGTCATCCAGCTCAGTGCCATTGTTATGTGTGTCCTTCGCTGTTCCGCAATCACATCCATGGAACGCAGGAACAGGACAGACCACACAATGTAATAGAGAACCACCAGGCACAGAAAGGACATGAGAATCCACAAGGGGACACACACGACCTGAGGGAAGGAGAGAAAAAAATCTTTATAGCTTGTGCCCAGCACCTGAAGGGGGGCATAGCCAAGCCCTTACTGGATCTCTGTGGTAAGATAACGCATGCACGAATGAGGACAGCCACTCCGCACTGCAGGGGTGCTGTGAAGGACAGCGTGGAGCCTGCCACCCTCTCTGGGACATGTTCTGTTCTGGGCCACTCTTGGGGGGGAGGAGCCCGACAGCTGCCTTTCCTAAGATATGATCTCACTCAGCCTGCCTCAGGCTCTGCCCTGTGGAAAGGGCAGCCCGCCACTCTGGGCATACTCGCCCCACCTGCCCCTGACATCCCTGACATGCCCTCACCACGGGCTGCTTCCCCATCCAACTGGAGGCACTCTGGCTAGAGACTCTGGGGGGATGTACCCCTGGGAACTTTTCGCTGCCCAGGTTGCAGAGGCCCTCCACTCACATGCATGCCGACACTGACAGGGCTCTGCCACCCGGTCCCTGCCACCTCACCCAGGCAGGTTACACGTCTGCTGCCATTGCACTGGAAAGACCTGGCTTCACCTCTCTATGAGCCCACAGGAGAGCTCCTCTCCTCCCCACCCCAGGCTCCCCTGTGTGATCCTTCTCCCTCCTGCACTGCCCCTTGGATCCATCTGTCATCCCTCTATCCCATGTTATCAAACAGTAAACTGACTGTTTCCTTTTGGTGTATACTTCTAGGATTTGTCACCCATGCACGTGTAGAACTATGTATCCCCTGGCAGGACACAGGACAGCTCCTTCACACCACAGGACTCCTTTGTGTGATCCCTTCAGTGTCATACCCTCACCCCACCCCTAACCCCAGGCAACCACTGATCTGTCCTCTATCACTAACACTTTCATCTTTCCAAGAGCGTGATGTACATGGTGCCACAGAGCAAGTCACCATCTGAGACTACGCTCTCTCAATCTGTACAATGTCTGGGAGGTTCCTCCGAGCTGCTGCGTGTAACGACAGGTCATTTTTAGTGCCAAGTAGTGTTCTGTTGGATAGATGCACCACTGCCTGTTTATCCAGCCACCTGTGGAAGGAGATCTGGGTGCTTTCTTGTTTTTGGCTGTCACAAATAAAGCTGCTATAAACACTTGCGCATGGCTTTTGTGTGGCTGTATGTATTCATCTCTCTAGGGCAAATAACCACGATTGCACTGCTAAATTTTATGGTGACTCCATGTTTAAGTCTGTGAAATTGCCCAACTGTTTCTCGGAGTGCCTATATAGTTCAGTATTCCCACTGTCGGGGTGCAAGTGCCCCGGCCCCTCTGCACCCTCCCCTGTGCTTGGCATGGCTTTCTTTATCCCTGCCATTCTGGTGAGTGGGTTGTGGGGCCTCATCCTGATTTTCCTTTGCCTTTCCCTGATGGGAGATGACATCCTGTCCATGTGCATACTTGCCACATGTATATCCTCTTTGTGAACTATCTTTCCAAGTCTTCTGTCAGTTTTAAAATTAGGTTGTTTTTTGAGTTTTGAGAGTTCTTTAGATGTTTTGGATACAAGTCCTTGGCTGGACATGTGCTTTGCAAATATTTTCTGCTGGTCTGTGGCCTGTCTTTTCACTAATTCCATTTCAGTTCTGAGCTTCTTTTACGGACCTTGTTGTTAGTGTCACTTGTAGGGACTCCTCATCTACCCCAGGTCTCAAAGATTTTCTCCTACATTTTCTTCAAACAGTACTTTGGTTTTCCATTTTGTTTTTAGACCTATGATTTGAGTTGGTGTGTGATTTTTAATCCTCTTGAATCGCTTGAGTTTATGACGGTAGGTCTGGCCAAAAAGTCTATGGAGAGCCTCTTCCCGTGTCCTCTCGTCATGCAGCCGCTCTCACTTGGGGCCTCCGTGGGTGGAATGTCCGTGATCATAGCAGCTTCACTCGGTCTCTCTTGATCATTGTGGGAAGTATGCAATCAGACTGCTCCACCTGCTGGGACCTGCACAGGACTGAGGTCGGAAAAATCCCTCCGTTCACCTATAGAAAATATTCTTAGTTCCTAATCTTTTTTTCTCTGATTGCACTTTATACTAAAATTTTGGTCTTACTCAGATTTGTTTCCTCATGTCACAACAGAAAATTCTGAACCCAATTACAATTCTCCAGAGACAGCATCCTAAAAGTACGTACCCAAACATTTTTTATTATGACTGTTTTATCAGACTTTGGGCAGAAGTGAAGAGTCTTGTCTCTATTCACTATGGAGGTGACTTATGTTCCCTTATTTTCTTCCCTGTCACCAAATGAATATTTTCTTTTTTCAAATATTTTTCTATTTTTGTTACTTTTCTTAAGGTAAACCATGTTCATTACAGAAAAATGTTTTATGTGCAAAAGTACACATCAAACAGCAGAGGGAAAGAAAACAGAACAAAACACTGGCATGACCTCATCTCCCAGAGGCAACGCACCTCTTCTACTTCTGCTCTCTGCATCAGTAGTTGGAAGTCCTACTGTATTCTTTAATTTGTAGCTTGCCATGTGTACATAGTTACATATGTATGTATCCCTACTGATCCATCCACCCACTCTTCTATCCATCTATGTAGTCAATTTTAACCAAACATCCAATAACTGAAGCCACAGGTTATACGCATGGCTTACACCTCATCCCTGGAAGGAGTGTAAACTGGCACAACTCTTTTAAAAAGCAAATTGGTAGGGCAGTTTGTATTTCGAAATCTCAGAAAGCTCCCACCTTCTGGCCCCGTAATACTGTTTCTAGAGTCTTTCCTACAGAAACAATGAAAAAAAATCAGGCAAAGATTTTTGTTATGCACAAAAATATATGTTACATCATGATTTAGACTCACATTTGTATCAACTTCAATATTTGGAAATAAGGGATGGTTTAGTAAATGCATTTGAAGAATATTGCATCAATTAGACTTTAGGTTATGTTCATCAAGACCTTTTATTGACACAGGAAAATGCTTATGATGCATTAGAATGAGAAAGCAGCACACAAAATTATATACACGGTATGTTCTCAACTATCTGTATGAGACAACCTCCAGCACAGGAAACAGAAACCACTAACCATGTAATCTCCCAGTGGATTACAGGTGATTATCCTTCTATTACCTAAGCTTCTCTGTCTTTTCCAAGTTTTCTACAATGAACACAAATTACTTTTATAATTAAAAAAAAAGAAAAGTTTATTTTAGGATTTTAAAAGTTACATACAAGCCAGGGCCAGTGGATGATCTTGTCCAGTCTTAAGGCAATGAATATAAACTGCAGGATGTTGACAGAACACAGTATTTCTAGCTAAAAATGAAGAGAAGAGTCAATTAAACAAAGTAAAAGTTGTATTCAATACTGCAATTATTTGGTTAACACACTAAAAAGCAATGTAAATTATAATATGGTAAAATTTTTAGTAAGTTATATTGGGACCTCCAGGGGCACCTTGGTGGCTCAGATGCTTAAGTGTGACTTTGGCTTAGGTCACGATCTCACTGTTCACGAGTATGAACCCCACATTGGGCTCTGTGCTGATAGTGTGGAGCCTGCTTAGGACTCTGTCTCTCTTCCTCTCTCTCTGCTTCTCCCCCATTTGCACTCTCTCTATATATTTTGAGAGAGAGTTTATTTATT
>NW_027529187.1:66095-67498 GCF_008692635.1 Crocuta crocuta | reverse complement strand
AAGCAAAACACTGCAGAGGCAAACAGAAAGCTGACCCCAGTCTCCTGCCTCAGCCCCTCTGCTTAGTTGTTTCCCTGTCCTTTATGTTCTTACCACACAATAACCTTGCTTCCAGGCTTGCTGACTACAGGCAATCTATGGCAGACACCTCAAGCATCCTTCCTGCCCCTACCCACAAACTTCTTGATTTCTAACCATACCTGGACTTCCTTCTTCTTGTACCCAGGATGCAGATCTGCATCCTACCCCTTCCTTTCTGGCTCACTGAGAACCCTGTCACATCAAGACATCAATTACAGATTCCTTACTGCATCTTTTTTTTTTTTTAATGTTTATTTTTGAGAGAGAGAGAGAGAGGAACAGAGTGCAAGTGGGAGAGGGTCAGAGAGAGGGAGACACAGAATCCAAAGCAGGGTCCAGACTCTGAGTTGTTAGCATAGAGCCCGATGCGGGGCTCGAACCCACGAGCAGTAAGATCATGACCTGAGCCAAAGTCGGATGCTCAACCAACTGAGCCACCCAGGCGCCCCTCCTTACTGCATCTTTAACCCTGCCTATCCCACTGAGCCCTCCCAGAAGCACACAAAAAAGTTCAACTCATTCCCATTAAACAGAAAACAACCGCAAGACTAAATGACCCCATCCACCCCTTGAGTCAGTATGTCCTTCCAGCCGTAGCTTTGTTACCATCAAGCTTTGTAAGACCTCGCGGATGCACAAGCCCCCCTGGCCTCCCTTGCCATTCTGAGCTCCCAGCACTGTGATCTGATCCCCAGCTCTGACCAACTGGCGAATACTTCTGTCAAGGTTGCCAGTAACCTCTATAGCATGAGACCACCTATGTCAGATCATCCTATGGGCCAACTATGCAGCATGTCTTTCCAGGAGCCCAATGGAGTCTTGCCCTCCTCCTCATGCTCTTGCAGCTCCTTTTCAGTCTCTTGCTCTCCTTGAACCCTGATGCCCCCCAGAGACTTCAACTCAGTTTTCTGTCCCCACTAGAGAGACACAGATGCAAACACACGTGCTTACACTCGCTCGCTTGCCCTGTCATCCACAGCCCTGGCCTGTATGACCTCCAGTTGGTGGTTTCTCCCAATCCTGTTTCTGGCCTGGCCTTCCTGCTGTGGTCCAGACCCAGCCCTGCTAGAAGTGCCTTGGCCAGAGTCAGCCCCAGACTGAGTCCATCACCCCCTCGCACCTTTACAACTTTATCCCACCCCACTCCCTTCCATAGCCTCCTGCCTTGAAGGCAAGATGGTAAGGCACCATGGTAGCCCAATTACCCAAGCTACACTGCCAGCAAGCACCCTATATTCCTTTTCCCACTGTTGCATGTTCAGTCACCATGTCCTGTCCTCTCTACCACCCCGAGGGCCAGTGCCTAGTCAGGACTTTCCCCT
>NW_027529187.1:60401-65956 GCF_008692635.1 Crocuta crocuta | reverse complement strand
GGACTTTCCCCTCACCAGCCCCCACCCCCCCCACTGCCTCCAACAGCCCCCTAACTAGCTTCCCAGCCTCTAGTCTGGAAGGCTCTCTGTTGCCAAATATCCAGGCTGTCTTCCTTCTGGCTGTGGCACTCGCTGCTCTTCAATTCGCTGCCTACAAAATGAAAGTCACAGGAAGCCATCTGATCTGGCCCAGAACTTCCCCAAAGTTCTCAGCTCTCAGGGCATTTAGTGAGGTAGCAATTCTTTCACAGGCCGCTGGGCTGAAAGAAATCCTTAGCAGTTCCATTGGGTTAAGTATTTAGTTCTAAAATAACTAAAAGTAGCCATCTAAAAAAATAACTCACATAAGTTGAAAGAAAAATATGATTTTTATTTCATTCTTAAACAACCACAACTGTTCCCTAAGAGGATGTGCATGCCTGTTGGCTACTGCACCATTTCTTAAAACAGTGCCTCCCTCATTCATTACCTGTTCTCCAGGTGGATTTCTGCAAAGGACTACCTTCTCATCATGGCAACTGCCAACAACCTAGCTTCTTATATGTTATCGTCAAAATCAATGAGGCGTGACCTAAAAATAAAACTGTAAACTACTTGGAGGTAGTAGTTCATAGCACATCCCCACAGCCGGTTGGTATCATTGCTTCTCCCTCAAAAATGTCCAATATCCCATGGTGCCCTGTGAGTTCACTATGGCGCCCTGGGACAGCTCAGTGCACGCTCTGAGGACTGAGGATCTGGGCCCTACTCAGCTCTTCTCTACAGCCTTCCTTACCCCAACTCCCACCACTCACTCCTTCCCATTTCATGCTTCAGGCAATTTTTTTTTTTTTTACCATGGTAAAATATACACACAATGGAAAACTTACCATCTTCCATCTTAACCACTTTATCTGTACAGCGTGGTGGCATTAAGTCCATTAGTACTATTGTGCAGCTTCATCAGCATCTACCTCTAGAAGTCTCTGCATCTCGCCAAACTATGCTCCAGTCATACTGGAGTCACCACAGTTCACTCAGCATGATGACAGATTTTCTTCTGCCTCTACGCCTTTGTGTGTTATTCCCTCTGCCCGGAAAACACCATCCCGTGCCCCACCTGCATAGGCACCCTGGCAAACCCTGCTCTTCCTTCACATCTCTGTGTAAGCCTATCCCCAGTCACTCTCTAGCAAATGTTATACTCTTGCTCCCGGGACATAAGAACCGAGAGGGAGGGAGTTCAACTGCCTGCATGGTGCTTCTTCTTGTAGGCAGGAAGGCCAAGAGTGTGACTATATGAACTTATGTTTGTAACTCCACATTAGGAAAATATGGTTTCATGCCCAATGCAGTCCTAACCCTTGTATATACTTTTACTTTCTAAGAAACAAAGTTCCAAAATTTTAGTTATCTTAAACTTCCTCCTCTGTCCCTATCCAACTATATTTAGATAACTCTCCCAGTGCTTTGCAACCTGGGCAGCCAGGAAAAGGCTACGAAACGTGCAGCGGTACTGCTGGATATCACAAATACCTGTCGTGGGGAGCCTCTCCACTACCATTTCATGGGCAGAGGTCAGACATAAGCATCCTGCAGTGCAGAAGACAGTCCTGTTCAACACAACATTTCCTATCCAAAAGGCCAACAGCACATGTCCCTCCCTCACTGAGAAATGTTGAGCCAAATAGGGAATATCTAGAATGTGGGCTCTCAGTGATTTTGTGTAATGTAAACTTTGGCAAATGATTTTTAAAGCTTGGTTTTGCTCCATCTGTCCAGGTACTAGAGAGAACATGCAAAGCAACAGAGGCATAAAGTCAAATGGTAAGGGTGACTGGATGGAAATGGTGCCTTTAACCAGCACAGGGAATACAGATTCAGGTGAGGTTGGATGAGGCATCTGGAGCTAATGCAGAAATCAGAGTTTTGTGGTGTGAATTTAGGGGATCACAGAACATAAGTGGCAGTGGAGACAGGAAGTATAAACAAGATCAAGATCATTCCAAGGAAGTATGCAAGGTGAGCACAGAAAATGCTCCCAAGCCTAGAATCCTAAGAAGCAGTGAGGGAGCCAAAGCAGAGGTGATCAGAATAGTCAAAGGCCAGTGGAGTGTCAGGAGCTACAGAAAAGAGGGGACGGAAAGGGCCCACTGGATCTGCCAGCTTCTGGGGAGCACAGGGAGGAGCAGGGAGCACGAGGTCAGAAGAGCACTACGGCAGGGAGCCTTTCTGTGGACTCAGGAGCAAAAGCTCAGAGGAACCAGCAGGGGAGAGGGTCTGCTTACCCCTGGGAAGGAGTGCTGTGCAGAGGTGGACAGGTGGTAGATTGCATGGGGACAAGGGGAGTCTCAGTGTTTCCCAACCTTTCTCCCATTACTATCCTCCAAGGAGTCTTTTACACGTCTTTTTCCTAACTACACTCCCTCATGAAGTGTTCATACAGCTGGCAAGCAGCCAGGGAGCCATGCGAAGTAGCCGGGTTGATGAAGGCTGGGATGACTGCAGGGAGGGGAAAGTGGGTCCTCAGATACCATGGTCACTCCAGCCTACCAGTCACACTGCTCTGTGCCCTTGCCTCCAATGCCAGGATCGGGGATGCTCTCCCTGGTCCAGACCAAGCCCTTCCTGGTGCTCAGGGTCCTGTACCCATGGGTTCCCTCAGGGTCTCATTCTCTCACCACCACCCACCCACCCCCCGTGGGTGCCTTCTTCTCAAGTTCACATACCCTGAGCCTTCTAGCTCAACTGCCACTCTCCTTCCTCCATGTTTTACTCACCTAAATCAAAACAGAGCATCCCTAGCCATCTCATTCTCTCCTCAACCCATCGTATATAGGGCTCTGGGCCCTCAGCCTCCATGTGGTTTGGTGTGCAGGCTCTGGAGTCAGGCTGACTGACATGGGATCCTGGCCCCGGCCCTGCCCCTTAACCAAAAGCCAGGAACAAATTCCTTCCTCTCTCTGGAAAACAGCGGTGGTGACTGCATCTACTTCACAGGGTTGATGTGAATCTTTAAGAAGACACCACTGCATTGGAAAGGACTAGCCCAATGTCCAGCACACAGTAAGTGCTCAGTAAATGTGATCAGCAATCATTTTCAATACTAGTATTAGTATTGCTAGTATTACTTTTTAAATTAATCTGTGTATCCTCTATGCCTAGGCAAAAAGGGCTTAAAGCTAACTAGAGAGCAGATGAAGTGTTCGATCACGGGGTCTGAGACAGGAAGGTGGTTTGTTTTATGTGTCCACTTGGCTGGGCTACGTGGTACCCAATTATTTATCAAGCACGAGTCTAGGTATTGCTGCAAAAGTATTGCCTTTCAGTAAAGAAGGTCGTCCTCAATATTGTGGGTTGGTTTTGCCAATTAGTTAGAAGCCCTGAGGTTCCCTGGAGAGGAAGAAATTCTGTGTCAAGACCATAGCATCAAGTAAGTCTGCATCTTCAGCATTCTGGCACGGCCTATGAAAGTCAAACTTGCGAGCGCCACAACTACATGAGCCAGCTCCCTACAACCAACCAACCAACCAACCAACCAATCAATCAATCAATCTCTCTCTCCCTCCCTCCCTCCCTTGTTCCCTTCCTGAATCCCTCCCTTCTCCCCTTCCCCACCTCTCTTATTGGTTCTGTTTCTCAGGAGAAGCCTGACTAACAGGGGTGTCTGGGGTGAGCCGTGATGCTGGATGAAGCTTGATGGCCTGGGTGAAGAGCCAGTGTTCTAAGTCAAGAAAGAGAACCATGATTATTTCCATCATCCTTTTGTTTCCTCACACACCATCACCTAGAGTTAATGATTCCTCTCTTCCTAACAAAGGGCAAGAGATCTTCAGTACAGTAAGTGACCAAAAGATTTTACTTTTTAAAACATTCTCAAATAAATGAAATCTCACCTCCAGGGACCGGTCGTGTCGAAAGCCCCAAACACAAGCTGCCACAGATACCGGGGAAACAAAGAACAGCGGCATGAAGACCAGGAGCCAAAAATGGCTTCCTCTTTCAATCCTGTCACAGACCAGAACTTCAAACATCAACAGGAGCAAGTGGATGCCCACTGCAATTAACATAGCTTTAAACTCCACACATGTTTCTCCTTCTGCTCTAAAAAGGGACACAAGAAGAGGAAGAAGAGAAATACTCTCAGTTCAGAATCTCCAAAACAAGCAAGCAGTCCAAGGCAAATACAAACTTATGTTGATACCATGAAATATAGTTATAAATTTGACAAAAAGCAAAGTAAGTTAGGTAGAAAACTAACTTAATCTTTAATATGTAATCTTCCAAACACCAAAGAACTATATGACATGAACATTACAGGGGCGCCTGGGTGGCTCAGTCGGTTGAGCGTCCGACTTCAGCTCAGGTCATGATCTCGCGGTTCGTGGGTTCGAGCCCCGTGTCGGGTTCTGTGCTGACAGCTTAGAGCCTGGAGCCTGTTTCAGATTCTGTGTCCCTCTCTCGCTCTGCTCCTTCCCTGCTCATTCTCTGTCTCTCTCACTCTCTCAAGGATAAATAAACATTAAAAAATTAAAAAAAAAAGAAATGAACATTACAATCAAACCAAAGTTTTAACTGTGTGACGATATTCTCAGAAGTAATAGGCAGTTATTATTTCTCTGACGGTGTACATAAATGGTTTAATTCATAACTTTAAATTTAGCTGCTTCCAAGATTATTCAAGCTGGTTGCTTCTACTACTAAAATCTGACAAATATCCCCTAAATCTCATGATCCTCATCCCTCAATGAATTAAAAACCATGTATTTAAAAATTTATGTCATGTCTTACTCTATTTGGGACCTTTGTTTTGCCACCTTAAGTCACTGTTTTCTTATTCAAGTATAATTAACATACAGTGTTATATTAGTTTCAATGTATGATGTAATAATTTGACAATTTTATGTATTTCTCTATGCTCATCAAGGTAAGTGTACTATTAATCCCCATTTTGGACTCCTGAAAAAATTTCAACTACAGAAATAAGTAATGTCAGACATAAATTTATAGTCTAATATAACTTTTCTATTAAAAAGTAATCACACTACATTTTACTCTTTTAACTAATTCCCCAGTCCTGTGTGCATCTGCACATATGGGATTCTTCCGTATGTTTCTATTCATCGATTCATGTGTACCATGGCTTATATATACAAGTGCATTGCCATATAGTAAGAAAAATAATAAACCTATAACTTAATAAGGTTTGCTACAAGCAGGGCCCCCAAATTTTTAAGGTTCTCATTGGCCATTCTCAGTCGCATATCATATATTTGGACACATACTTCCTTTTCTAGATGATAGACTTTTGAACAAGAAATGGTATAATTTAAGTAGAGTGCAGGCATTAAAATGTGAGTCACTGCATGTTGGAGATCTGAGAGGAATGACACAGGTCATTGTTCAACTTATGACTTTAATACATTTTTAAATAAAAATATATACTTTTGTTGGCACATTTTATTCAAAGCTACATACATACAGTATTTTAAAGGCATTAATACTTCTGTCTTTAGTGTTTGTTAGAAACAGATTTGTCATAGGGTAATTTTCAAAAGCTTCAAGACGGCCAGAAA
>NW_027529187.1:48731-60046 GCF_008692635.1 Crocuta crocuta | reverse complement strand
GGTTTTTCCAATTTTTCTGTTTATCTTTTCTTATATTTTGTGAAAAAATAAACACACTAACGATAAAAAAATAAAATAGGGGCGCCTGGGTGGCTTAGTCGGTTAAGCATCCGACTTTTGCTTAGGTCATGGTCTCGCGGTTCATGGGTTCGGGCCCCGTGTCGGGCTCTGTGCTGACTGCCAGCTCAGAGCCTGGAGCCTGTTTCAGTCTGTGACTCCCTCTCTCTCTGACCCTCCCCTGCTCACGCTGTCTCTCTCTCTCAGAAATAAATAAAACATTTAAAAAAATAAAATAAAATAAAAACCATGTAAATCACACTTCATGCAATACTATAAAAATAACTAGCTTTATGAATAAGTGTGGGTTATATTTCAAGAAAATATAGGAACTATTGTTAGGTGCTATTTTAAAATGCAAATAAAATTATGAATGCCTTTTTATTTTCCTTTCTATCACATTACGNAAGCCTATAATGTTTCACTGGAATACAGATAAACATTTACTTTTTTTTCTTTTATAGTTTATTGTCAAGTTGGTTTCCATATAACACCCAATGCTCATCCCAACAAATGCCCTCCTCCATGCCCCATCACCCCCCTTCTCCTCTCCCCCACCCCCATATGATGTATCTTCTTGGTGAAAATACACCTGAGTTTAGGACAGAGAGAAAATGAAGCCAGTGGTTACTTCTATAGAACCCAAGCATGTTCCACTGGATAATGTTACCACCAGAATGATCATGCCCCAACATTCACTACACTCAACCACATGCATACAATTCCTTTCCGTGCTCTAAAAACCTTAAATTAAACCACTAGGGCAAAGCTCCAATAGCTTCTAAATATCAATTAGTGGAACCTAAAATGTTTAGTTATTTAACTTTTCATTCTTTGAGACGTAAACATTGGATATCTGAAAATATCTCGTAAAAAAGAAAAGATTTGCCGGCTGCACAGGTAATCTTCAAAAATAAAGGAAGTCTATCACCCCCTTCCCTTCCTCCCCACCCCCATCAGCCCTCAGTTTGTTTTCAGCATTCAAGAGTCTCTCATGGTTTGCTTCCCTCTCTCTCCCATGGAGGAGGGCACTCGTGGGGATGAGCACTGGGTGTTATATGGAAACCAACTTGACAATAAACTATTTAAAAAATTAAAAAAATAATTTACAAATAATAAAATCTAGTGGAATGAGCATTGGGTGTTATATGGAAACCAACTTGACAATAAACTATTTTAGAAAAATAAAATAAAATCTTAGAGTTTCATCTCTCTGCTTACATTCAAAAACAAACAAACAAACACACACACATTTAAAAAATTAAAAAGAAAACAAAGAAAGTCCAAGGGCTTTTAAACAGCTGCACACAAATGTTTCCCATCTGCCAAGGCTCTTTGTAGGACTGTTTTAAAGTTCTTAGATGCATATGTGGTAATGGGCTAAAGCTTATTTTTAAAGTTGAAAGATTTAAACACCTCCTGTACTTTTCTCACACAAGCAACTGAATGTGCCCTGCCTGTCCATGGGGCACTCCTGCCCTCCCCCTCTGCCTGGGGAAGGCTGAGAACAGCGCCTCCAGTCCCCCTTTTTCCTGTCTGAAGTGCCAGTCTCTGTGAGGGAGAAGAGACTCTCCAGGCCCCAGCAGCACTAGGCTGCACAGAGAAGGGAGCCGACTCCAGGAACCTGGACTAGCTGAGGCAGCCAAGAAGAAAGCCTCAGAGGAGTTGAGAGTAGAGGTGACCCCTCTTCCTAGCCCCCAATGGCTCTGCTTTACTTCACAACATCTGGGCCTCATCTTTCCCTGTCTCAAGGACTCACTGTTTCCTGGCCAAACTACCTCCCCCACACCACTAACAGCCCTAAAACCCCACGATAAGGGGACTGGGACAAGGGGACGCCAGTTCCAGGACTGAACTGGAGACAGATATATCCGTGATGACCAAAGGCAGGCCTTTGTTTTCTAGAACTGCTCCAGGAAACATGATGGTCTTATACTTCCTAGTTTAGGATGGTATAACAGGTCGATGCTTTAGATGCATTTTAGCTTATATTTCCTATTGTAGGACTAGCTAGGACCTTAAGCACCCCACATAACACTGCTTCTATTTTTAAAAATGCATATCAAACAACTAATTTAGAAAAAAACTTAGGCTAGAACTCAGTTTGCCTCTATTATAGTTCTTATAAAACTCTAGATAGGTAGAAAAAATAGTCTTTACTTAATCAAAAGTTAAAAACAAGATCTTGCTCCCTCAGGGTGGAGACTTATCAGTTTATAAAGCAGTATTACCGATATTGGGGATTTCGTGCCCAGACTCCAGTTCCAACTGAGGCTCCAACAATGACCATCAACTTCCACAGCCATATTGGAGCAAAAACAGCCCAGTAACTCCACTGAATGATGCCATCCAAACGAAGGGCCAGCAGCACAGAGAACAGCAGGAGACAGGCATAGATGAGGAATTTACTAGGAGAAAAGTAAAATGATTAAAGAGGACTCATTTTTATAAATATATGATACCGAAAGGGAGAGTAAGAACAGTATTTTTGACCACGTGTAGAGTCACTAATTCAACAATCGTTTATTGAAAGGTTCTATTAAGTAGACATATTGTGTGTTAGGGGTAAGGGACACATAAAGAAGACTAAAATAAGTTCCCTGCTTTCCAGGGCTTCCTGGTAGGAGGGAGTCTACACAGAAACACATAATTATATGGGGCACCTGGGGGCTCAGTGGGTTAAGCGTCCGACTTCAGCTCAGGTCATGATCTCGTGATTCATCAGTTCGAGCCCCATGTCGGGCTCTGTGGTGACAGCTCAGAGCCTGAAGCCTGCTTTGGACTCTGTTTCTCCCTCTCTCTGCCCCTTCTCTGATGGCACTCTGCCTCTTTCTCTCTCTCAAATAAAAGTATTTAAAAATTTTTAAAAATGAAACACATGATTTTATGTGTGCTGGAACAGTGCTAGGGTAGAGAGTCATGGAAACCCAGAAGAGGAAATATGGATTCTNNNNGGATACTAGGAAGCTGAGAAGCTTCCAGAAGATATGTGGAAAGCTGCCAGGCAAGAAATGTTATGAAATGAGGAAGCATTTCAAGCAGAAGGAACTAGATGTACCAAGACATGGAGACTGAAAAAGGCTGACACGTTTAGGATATGTTCAAGTTTTGTCACTAATTATTTGATTGTATTTTTAAAAAGGCATGGCATTTTTAAGCTTCCATGTTCAGATACAGTAACATTTTAGTAAATGTATTATAATTTCTGTAACNATAGATCGATCTCTCTCTCTCTCTCTCTCTCTCTCTCACACACACACACACACACTTCACATAAAAGGGACTTCCTGAAGGCATGTCCTTAAAATATTAATTAGAAATTACATTGTTGAAGTCTTCTACTTCTAGCTTTGATGAAGTAAGAGGAATGGGGTTTTTCTTCCAACCTTAAATAATAGACTGGACAAAATATATGAAACAACAGTGTTCAGATACTGGACAACAGACAACTAAGGACTGTGATGACAGGGAGGGAGGAAGGGAGGGAGGAAGGAAGGAAAGAAGGAAGGAAGGAAGAAAATAATGCTGAGAACAAACTGAAGGTTGATGGGGGTGGGGGGGAGGGGAAGTGGGTGATGGGCATGGAGAAGGGCACCTGTTGGGATGAGCACTGGGTGTTATATGTAAACCAATTTGACAATAAAGTATTTAAGTAGATAAATAAATAAATAAAAGAAAATAAAATGAACTTATTAATGCTCCAGCTTACTGCTAGAGGCAGTTCCCAGTATTCAGCAAGAGGTAGTTAAAACCCAACACTATNTCTACAAGAAACCAACTTCATCAATAAATAAAATCACAGATTAAACCTAAAAGGACAGAGAAAAGTTATACCAAGCAAATACCGACCAAAAGAAAGCTGCAGTGGTGTATTAGTATCTGTTTTAGTCTTCTATTGTTGCTATAATACATTATCACAAACTTAGCAGGTTAAAACAATACAAATTTATTATCTCACAGTTGTGTATGTCAGAAGTCCAGAAAGGCTTGGTTGCTTTCACTGCTCAGATGTTCATAAGGCTGAAATCAACATGTCAGTTGGCTGGGCTCTTATCAAGTGATTCTGGGAAGAATCTGCTTCCAAGTTCATTCAGGTTGCTCCAAATTTGGTTTCTTGTGGTTGTAGAACGGAGATCCCAGTTTCTTCACTGACTGTCAGCTTGGGGCTGCCCTTCAGATCCTAGAGGTCTCTCTCTGATCCCTGCCCATAAGCCTTTACATCTCAAAGAAAGCAACAGCATAGTGAATCTTTCTCATGTTTAGAATTCTTCTGACCTCCCCTTCTGCCATACTGCTCCTGCTTCCAGAGAAAGTTCTCTGCTTAAGAGCTCATGTGATTAGATTGGGTCCACTTGGACAATCCAGGATACTATTCCTGTCATCAAGTCCATAACTTTAGTAGGCAGATTTTTTTTAAATTTTTTTAAATTTTATTTCTGAGAGAGGGAGAGGGAGAGAGACAGTTTGAGCAGGGGAGGGTCAGAGAGAGAGGGAGACACAGAATCTGAAGCAGGCTCCAGGCTCTGAGCTGGCTGTCAGCACAGAGCCCAACACGGGGCTCGAACCCACAAACTGTGAGATCATGACCTGAGCGAAAGTCGGACGCTTAACTATTCTAAAGATGTTCCCAAAGATTCCTGTCCTCTGGTTATTCAGTCAAACACTAATCGGGTACTACCATGCAAAGACTTTGTAGATGGAATTACTAATCAGGTGACCTTAAAATAGGGAGATTATCCTAGATTATCCAGGTGAGCCCAGTGTGATCATATTAATCCTTAAAAGCAGAAAAATGGAGGCATAAGGGTGAGTCAGAGAGAGGTAGCAGAAAAGGGGAGACAAGGCAGAAGGGGAAGTCAGAAAGATTCTACACACAAGAAGAACTCAACCTGCCTTTGCTGGCTTTGAAGATGGAGGAAGGGAGCCACGAGCCAAGAAATGCAGGCAGATTCGAGAAGTTGAAAATGACTCCTGCTGATAGCCAGCAAGAAAAATGGGAGTCCTCAGCCATATAAATGCAAGGAACTAAATTCTGACAACAACCCAAAATGAATCTGGAAGCAGATTAATCCCCAAAGCACCAGAAAGGAATGTGGCCCTGCCAGCACCTTGATTTTGGCCTTGTGAGACTCTAAGCAGAAAATCCAACTTAGCCCTGCTGTACCTGTACTTATGACCCACAGAAATGTGAGATAATGAGTTCTGTGTGGTTTTAAGAAGTGTCTTAAACTTCTTAGTTTAAGAAGTGTGGCGATTTGTCGTGGAAATAACAGAAACTAATACTGTCACCTTAGATACTTCTGCAACGTCCCCCTTACCATGTAACATAATAGTCACAGGTTCCAGGGTTTAGGGCCTGTATATCTTTGGGGAGCTACTCTGCCTGCCAAAATATAAGACAAGGTATATTTTTGAACAAGGAATATTACCAAGGACAAATAGGGACAGTTCTTGATGATAAAGAGGTCAATTTGTCAAAGAAGATCTAACAACTGTAAATATTTATGTACCTAATAACAAAGCTTTAAAATACGTGTAGAAAATAATAAAGAAAAAATAGAAAAATCCACAATTATTATTGGAAATTAACACTTATCTCTCAATAACTGAGAGAACACATAGAAATTACTAAGGTTACACAAGATTGCAATAATGCTATCAACAAACATGACTTAAATGATACTGATAAAGCATCCCTCCCACAACAGCAGAATACAAATCCCTTTCTAACACACATGGAATATTCACCAAGATGGGCTGAAATGTGGGTCATGAAACAAGACTCAACAAATTTAAAAGGATCAAAATTATACAAAGTAAATCTCTAGAGGCTCCTGGGTAGCTCAGTTGGTTAAGTGTCCAACAATTAGTTTCAGCTCAAGTTATGATCTCATGGTTCATGAGTTCAAACCCTGCATTGGGTTCTGTGCTGACAGTGTGGAGCCTACTTGGGATTCTCTCTCTCCTCTCTCTGCCCTTCCCCTGTTAGCCCTCTTTCTCTCTCTCAAAATAAATAAACTTAAAATTTTTTTTAAAAATGAAAAACAAAGTAACTCACTATACACAATGAAATTAAACTAAAAATCAACAACAGAAAGATACCTTGAAAATTCTCAAAATGATTGCAAATTAAACACAGTTCTAAATAATCTATAGGTAAAATAAAAAACCACAAGGAGAATTTGAAAAATTCTGTAATAAATGAAAAGTGGAAACACAACTAAAATCTGTGAGATATGGCTAAAGTAGTACTTAAGGGGAATTTATAGCATCTAATGCTTTCGTTAGATAAGATATAAAGTCAATGCTCTAAGGTGCACCTTATGAAACTAGGAAGAGAAGGAAAATTTTAAAGTAAGCAGAAGGAAGGAAATGATAAATATGAGTGCAGAAAAATCAATGAAACTAAATCCTGGTTCTTTGAAAAGATCAAGAAAAAGAGCAAACCTATAGTCAGAGTAATCAGAAAAAAACAGTGGGCAAAAATCACCAATACCAGAAATGAAAGCAGGGACATTACTACAAATCCTACAAACATTACGGGGATTAGAAGGGGATATTATGAACATCTTTATGCAAGTAAATTTCTTGAGACATTATCAAAGTTCACACCAGAAGAAATATCACATCCCAATAACTATTGAATAAACTAAAACTGTAGTTAAAATTCTTCTCACAAAGAAAACGTCAGGCTCTGAAAAAAAAATCTATCAAATACATAAAGAAATAATACCAATTTTTCACAAATTCTTACAGAGAAAGATGGGAGAAGGATATTTCCTAATTTATTTTATGAGGCTAGCATTACCCTGATACCAACACTGACCAAGAAAGAAAACTATAAACCAATATCCTTTATGAACATAGATGCAAAATCCTTAAAATTTTATCAAATTGAATCCAGCGCTATACAAAAAGGATATTACAGTATGGCCAAGTGTGGTTTAGTCAGGATTGAAAACTTGGCTTAACGTTTGAAACCAATTAATGTAATTCATTGCATGAATAGAATTTAAAAAAAAGTAAAAACATGATTATCTCAATAGTTCCAGAAAAAGCACTTGGCATAAATTAGGAAGAGAAGGATATCTATGAAAATAATGTTTAATTGTGCAAGACTAAATACTTTCCCCTAAGATTAGAAACAAGGCAAAAATGTCCACTTCAATACATCTATTCAACCTTGTACTGGAGGTCCCTGCCATAACCATAATTCATGAAAAAGAACTGAAGGGGTAAAGAGTTGAAAGGAAGGAGTACATCTAATATTTGCAGACAACATAACTATCTATGTAAAAAATCTTAGCTACTTACCAAAAACAAAACAAAACACTTCCAAATCAAATAAGTGAATTTACCAAGGTTGCAGGATACCAAGTAATTTATACAAAAAATATTACTACATTTCTTTATGCCAGCAATGAAAAAGTGGATCCTGAAATTTTTTTAAACCTATCATTTACTACAATTTTCCTATAAATCTAAAACTATTCTAAAATTAAAAGTTCATGAAAAAAACTGCCATTTACAAACATCATCAAAATATGAAATACTGAAATAAATATAACAAAATATGTGCAAGACTTGTATGCTGAAACCTACCAAACACTACCAAGAAAAATTAAAGATCTAAATAAGTGGAGAGAGAGATCATGCTTATAGATTAGAAAATTCAATATTGTTAAGATTTGCACACACTGTGTATTAATTTCCTATGGTTGTTATAACAAAAGACCACCAACTCAGTGGCTTAAAACAACACACATTTATTCTCTTATAGTTGTGGATAGAGGCCAGAGGTCCAAAATGGGTTTCATTGGGTTAAAACTAAGGTGTCACTGGGCCCACTCCCTCTGGAGACTAAGGAATAATCCATTCCTTGCCTTTCCCTGTTTCTATAACTGTAGTCCTTTCACTCCTTAGGCCCCTTCCTCCATCATTAAAACCAGCAGTGTAGCATCTTCAAATCTTTTTCTCTGCTCACATCACACTGCCTTCTTGTATTAATATAATATATGTCCTTCTACCTATCTCTTATATGGAAACCCATGGCTGCATTTAGGACTCAACTGAGATAATCCAGGATACTCTCCCCATCTCAAGATCTTTAACTTAATCACATCTTATAGGACATAAGCTAATATTCACCTTTTGTCTTAGAAGGTAATATTCACAGGTTCCATGGATTAGGAAAGTGGTTATCTTTGGCAATCATTAATTAGCTCACCATGCTCATCAAATTATTCTAAAGATTCAACACAATCTCAATGAAAATCCCTCTATATAAACTGATACACTGATTCTAGAAGTTAAGTGAAAACGAAAGGACTAACAATGGTGAGAAAGAACAAAGTTGAAGAACCTATACTATGTGCTTTTAAGGCTTATTGTAAAACTACAATAATCAAGACAATGTGGTATTAGCATCAGAAGAGACACAGAGAACAGAAAAGAATATAGAAACAGACTCATACATATATGGTCAGTTAATTTTTGACAAAGCTGCTAAGGCAATTCAATGGAGTAAGGACGGTGTTCCAACAAATAGGCTGAAACAACTGGAAAGACGAGGAAAATGCACCTAGACTCTTACCCTCACAGCATATACAAGCATTTATGTGAAATGGATCACAGACCTCCATGTAATAGCCAAAACTATAAAACGTCTAGAAAACACAGGAGGAAAAACTATTTGCCACCTAGGGTTAGGAAAAGATTTCCTGGATGGAATACAAAACAAGACTTCTTCCAAATTAAAAACTCTTAATCTCCAAAAAAGACAATTAAAGGGGCGCCTGATTGGCTCAGTTGATTAAGCGTCCAACTTCAGCTCAGGTCATGATCTCATGGTTCGTGGGTTCAAGCCCCGTGTTGGGCTTTGGCCTGACAGCTCAGAGTCTAGAGCCTGCTTCAGATTCTGTGTCTCCCTCTCTCTCTCTCTCTGCCCTTCCACGGTGTGCTCTGTTTCTCTCAAAAATAAAATAAACATTTAAAAAAATTTTAAAAGACAACTTAAAAAATGAAAACCCAAGCCACAACCTGGGAGAACATATTCCAAAAACCTATATCGGACAAAGTACCTGAATCCAGTATATATAAAGAACTTTTATAACTAAAAAATGAGAAAACAATCTGATTAAAAATGGCAAAAAAAAAAAATAAGGACAGACACTCCATCAGAGAAGTTATACAAAAGGCAAATACATGAAAAGATATTCAATATTTTCAGACACTAAAGAAATACAATATCAATGCAATACAACAAGATAAAACTATACACTCCCCATAATGGCTAAAATTAAAACCACCAACTTTGACAACTGTTGCAAAGGATGTAGAACAACTGGGACCCTCAAATATTGCGTGCTGGTGGGAATGCAAAACAGCACAGCCACTTTAGAAAACATTTGGGCAGTTTCTTATAAAGTTAAGTACACACTTATTCTATGGCCCGGCAATTCCATGCCTAGGTATTTACTCAAGAAAAAGAAAAGCAAATGTCCACACAAAGACTTGTATTCAAGTGCTCAAAGCAGCTTTATTTATAATAGCCACTAGCACCAACCCAAATGTCCATCAACTGGTGAATGGTTAAACCAACTGTGGTATATCTGTTCACTGGAATACTAATCAGCAGTAAAAGGGAATGAAGTAGGGATGCATGCAACAATGTGCCTAAGCCTCAAATGCACTCTGCTAAGTAAAATAACTCAAACTGAAAACACAACATACCGCATGACTCCATTTAGTTGATGTTCTAGAAAAGGCAAAAGTATAGATACAGAAAATATATCAGTCTGGTGACCAGTGATTGTGTTGGCGGGGAAATCTGACTAAAAAGGGACATGAGGGAATTTTTTGCAGTGATGGAACTGTTCTAAATCTTTGGGTTATCCATATATCCACAAATATATGGATTTATTAAAATGCACAAAACTGCACTACAAAAGGGGAAATTTTTGATGGGGGTGGGGGGAGGAAAAGGGGGGTGATGGGCATGGAGGAGGGTACTTGTGGGGATGAGCACTGGGTGTTATATGGAAACCAACTTGACGATAAACTATGCTAAAAAAATAATAAAAAATAAAATAAAAAAGGGGACATTTTACTGCATGTAAAATATACTTTAGTAAACCCAGCATATCTATTGATCTATCTGCGCATGCAAAACAACATCAATAGCTGATATTTACTAGATGTTTATGACATATCAATACTGCACTGCTTTTCATGCATTATCTCGCTTAAGCCTCATAGCACCTCTGAGAAGGAGGCGCTTTCACTACTCCCATTTTACAGATAAGGAACTAAGGCTTAGATATAAAACAACTTGTCTAAGCAGCTCGCAACTCACAGGGCTATGATTCAAACTAAGATCTATTTGATATTTGACACCAGAATCCTTTTAATACTGACATCATACCAATAATTCAACATTCTTGGAAAGCATCTGGATAGATACACACTGAGAATGAACAATGATCTCCAGCGGGGAGGATTAAGGGCAGCCTTTACATTCTTGTTTATGATTACTGACTTTTCTTCAAGGTACATTTACTGCACCTGCATTATGAAAAGCAACATAAGAAACTTCAATTGGATGAAAAGGGGGAGGCTGTAAGGAGATGGGACCTATAAAACTCAACTCAGAAGCAAACCTCCAAGAATGTAAACTATAGTGGGAGGGCCATCAGATTTGGGAAGGTTGCTAACTAGAGTATGTATACAGCCTTTTTGTGTCACAGTATTCTTGTCTATAAAATCAGTAATACGTGCCTCATAAGGTGGTCGTGAATACAACAAATGAATCCGAAAAGCACTTGGTGTAAAGCACTATATTCGTGGCTCTCAAAATCATTTTAATTTAAAAAATTAACATTTATTCATTTCTGAGAGACAGAGACAAAGTGCAAGCGGGGGAGGGGCATAGACAGAGAGGGAGACACAGAATCTGAAGCGGGCTCCAGGCTCTGAGCTGTTAGCACAGAGCCCGACGCGGGGCTCAAACTCAGGAACCATCACCTGAGCCAAAGTCAGATGCTTAACCAACCGAGCCACCCAGGTGCCCCTCTCAAATTGTTTGTATCAGGATTCCTTTACTTTCTTAAAAATTACTGAGGAACCCAATGAGCTTTGTTTCTATCCATTATACCTATTGTTATTTATTTATTGTATCAGATTTTGAAACTGTTATTTTTGAAATACTTATTAATTTAAAAATCACAATAAACTCATTACATATTAACATAAGTAACATA
>NW_027529187.1:41645-48535 GCF_008692635.1 Crocuta crocuta | reverse complement strand
TAACATAATTTTAATGAAAAAAACCCTGTTTTCCAAAATTTGTACATTTTTGAAAATGTTATAAATGTCTGGCTTCATAAAAGACACCTAGATTTTCATATCCACATCTGCATTCATTGTTACAATATTCTGCTTGGGCTCAAGCATATGAAGAAAATCTGGCCTCACAGAGATTTGTAGTTAGAAAGAATGGAGTGTTTTAACAGCTCTTTCAGATAATGGCGGATATTCTTTGACAGGATACCAAAAGTCAACTAGTGGTAGTTTCCTGAAGGTTAACTGTGACATGGACTCTGAAACCCTGTCAGTGAACTTCCTGTAGTCTGCTACATTAAAATCCACTGGACTCTCTTGTACTTCCGAATGTTTTATCCCTGCAAAATTATAATACCATGTAGGCTGATTGAAAAACAGTCGTTCACTGAGTAATAAGGATCTTTCAAATGTTGACACATTTCACTATAACAAGGCAAGAAATCACATTAGTTATTGTCACAAGCCATTTCGTCAGAAATATGTAGGTACCGGGAGGCTGTCAAGTTCATGGAGGTCGATAAAACTTTTTAAAAATTATGATTTTCCCTTGAAAGCTCAAATTTTACTATTTGCAAAAATACTATCAGTTGTTTTCCTTGTTGAAAACATTGAAGGCATTCCAACATTTTTTTTACATTTTAACTTAGATTTGTGTTTATTGTGTTATCAGTGCTATTTCCAAGTTACAGGTTCACTTGCATTTTCAAGAAAAGTGACAAATGCCCTAATACAAATAGCCATAATCTTGTGTGTTAGCTGTCCTTCCAGGTAAAAATGGTGTTCCATGACAAAAGGCAGCTTGCAGCCCAGGCACACAAGTGCTGTTCCTTGAGTCAAGCACTGTATTTCAGCATACAGCAGATGGCCTTTCTGCATTCTTCCTATTTTGTCGCACAGAATATTAAAATGGATGTGTACTCAAGGGTCACTATTTAGTGAGACTGGTATTTCTGTACGCTTTATTAAGGACATCCTTATGTGACGCTGGCTGTTTGAACTGCAAGCATACTGCAGTGAAGACTCCAATGACTACTAATACAGCTTCATGGCACCAGCTTGATTTATGCTCAGGTGCCAGGAGTCTTCCCACCACTGCTTTTGTAACATCAGTGCAAATGTCAACCCAGAGAGAGCCAAAGAACATCTTAGTATTATGAAAACAGTTGTGACCTCACAGACCCCTAGAAAAGTTCTCAAGGACCCCCTCCCAAGGTATCTATGAAAAATGGTTTGATAACTGCTGCACTAAATACATGTTAGTTATGATCAATGCTCGAAACCAAAGGATGCTTTTCCAAGCTGCCACAAAGACAAGAGAGCTGCCACTGAAAGATGCCAAGGCAAGAATGACCTCACCACTAGACTCTGGAGAAGGAAAGGGCCTGAAGGGGACTCATGAGCTCACAGAAACGGAGTGATCACCACAAAGAAAGAGACCAGGAGAGGCAACTTTTTCCCTCTAAAGCACAGGAGGATAGGGCAAAACCTAGAAAACCAGAACCAATTTGTCAGCCAAAGCTTGTGGCTATACCTACCATTACCAGAACAATGGACTTGAAAACAGAATATTTTCATTTTCTTATTTATTTTTACAATCTTATTCCATTTATTTAAACTGAAGAAAAAGAAAAAACTTTACCCATTTCTCCCAACCTCCCCCTGCCTCCTACAAGGACTACTTGGTTCTCTGTATCTATAAGCATGGTATTTTTCTTTGTCAGCTGGTTTAGAGTCCACATATAAGAGAGATAATGCAGTATGTCTTTTTCTGTCTGACTTATTTAACATAATGTCTCAAGCTCCACCCATGTTATCACAAATGGCAAGATTTCATGTTTTCTGGCTGAATAATATTCCATTGTGTCTGCATACCACATCTGTTTCATCCACCAATAGACACTTAGGTTGTTTCCATATCTTGGCTATTGTAGATAATGCTGCAGTGAACTCAGGGCTGTATATATCTTTTCAAATTAAAAGGTTCTGGGGGTGATGGCATGGGGAAGGGCACTTGTTGGGATGAGCACTGGGTGTTATATGGAAACCAATTTGACAATAAACTATTTAAGAGAAAAAAAGGCTTCTACACAACAACACTAAAAATCAATAAAGTGAAAAGGCAACTTACTGCATGGGAGAAAATAATTACAAATCACATACCTGACAATGGGGCTAATATCCAAAATATATAAAGAACTCCACTCAATACCAAACAAAAACAACCTCCCAAACAATCTGTTTAAAAATTGAGCAGAAGTTCTGTATATTTCCCAAAAATATACATGTGGCCAACATGTACACGAGAAGATGCTCAGCATAACTAATAATCAGGGAAGTGCAAATAAAAACCATGAGATAACAATGAGTAACACCTCACACCTGCTAGAATTGCTATTATCAAAAAGACAAGAAATAACAAGTTTTGGTGAGGATGTGGAGAAAACAGAACCCTCTTGCACTGTTGGTGGATGCAGCCACGTGGAAAACAGGGTGGAGATTCCTCAAAAAATTAAAAATAGAAATACCATATGATCCAGCAATTCCACCACTGCCTATTTATTTATCCAAAGAAAACAAAAACTAATTTGAACGGAGTATTTTTCAAAAAAATAAGTGAATTTGAACATTAACAAACATGAGGATAATGATAAACACAGGATTCATAAGTAAATTAAATAATATGTAGAGGTAAAATTTTTCTAAAGGAGTTTCAAACTACAAACAAAAAATACTACATGGCAATGAGAAAACATGAAATCTGGCCATTTGTAGCAACATGGATGGAACTAGAGGGTGTTATGCTGAGCAAAATAAGTCAGGCAGAGAAGGACAGATACCATATGTTTGCACATATAGGTGGATTAGGAGGAACTTAACGGAGGACGAAGCGGGAGAAGCAGGGAGAAAATAGTCAGGGAGAGGGAGGGAGGCAAACCATGAAAGACTCTTGAATGCTAAGAACAAACTGAGGGCTGGGGGGGGGAGGGGAAGGGGGGTGATGGGCATGGAGGAGGGCACTGGTTGGGATGAGCACTGGGTGTTATATGGAAACCAACTTGACAATAAACTATAAAAAAATTAAAAAAAAAATAATGTTGGTTGAGAGTAAACTCTCTAAGCTAAATTCATGATTTTCCCCAAAGGAGAGGGATTTTTTATTTAATTGAAGAAAATAGTAGAAATAATGAATACAGAAGTACTAAAATGTTTAAAATGTTGGGAAAGTAACGTTTTATAACTTTTGATGTAATTTAAAAGGAAATTAAGAGTTCTGGGTCTCTTACATGAAAAATGAAAATTAGAAACAAGATAACCTTGCAAGTGGACAAATAATAATACAAAAATATAATTCCTAATTCAAATACTGGGGATGCAAAAATACAAATAGGAAGAAATATTCTTGTATTACTCTTCTATGTTGTCATGCAAAGTTACTACCAACCTAGTGGCTTAAAATGCATAAATTTATTATCTTCACTGTTCCTGACATCAAAAGTCTGAAGTGGTTCCCACCGGGTTAAAATCAAGGAGTCACCAGAGCTGTGATCCTTCTGGAGGAAGGATTGCCTTACCAGCTTCTGGAGGCTGTGGTGTAGCCCCTTGGCTCATGGCCCCTTGCTCCGGTTTCAAAGCCAGCAGTGGAGAGCCCAGTCCTCCTTACTCACTTACTTACTCACTCTGACCCCCTCTTCCGCTTCTTTCTTCCACATTTAAGACCTGTGATTATGGGCCTAGTCAGAGAATCCAGAATAATCTCCTTATTTTCAGGTCAGTTGATAAGTAACCTCAATCCCATCTGCTACATTAATTCCTCTTTTCCATATGATGGAATATATTCCCATGTTCCTAGAATTAGGATGTAGGCATACTTGGGGGATCATTATTCTGCTTACCACAGACCTAAAATAAGAAAGTTCATTTACTGGATTAAAAAATAAAATCTAAATCTGTTGCATTCAAGAGTCACATTTGCAACCAATATCAAAAGTCAAACCAACTACAAGAAAGGAGATGATAAAGGTTTTATCATGTCTATATAAGGACAAGAGAAGCAGTTTACTAGTATAGTAATTTGGTAGATTTCAAAGATAAAGTATTAAAATACAAAAATGACTAATAATGAAAATGTAAACAATGAGAACCTAGCAACATGGCCATAGAGTATGGCAATAATCTGACAATTTTTCTTTTAAGAATATACAGAGATATTTTCACTGTCGGCTTCTACACTGCTACTGCTAAATCATCACTGATNTTTACATACATAGTTTTTTTCAGAGAGGGAGAAAAAGATCACAGTGCACTGACACACAAATAAGCACAAATCTAATTTAAAATGTAAACTGCTTGAGTGCTTTCAATGTATTGAATGTATAAAAATGAGAAAGTGAAGGTGCCTGGGTGGCCCAGTCGGTTACGTGTCCATATCCAGCTCAGGTCATGACTTCAGGGTTTGTGAGTTCCAGCCCCACATCAGGTTCATTGCGGTCAGCACAGAGCCAGCTTTGGATCCTCTGTCCCCCCCTCTCTCCCCCCCTCCCCTGCTTGTACACTCTCAAAAAATAAATACATTTTTTAATTAAAAAAAAAAAGAAAAAAAATGAGAAAGGAAGTCTCTGTCCTCAAGTTGTTCAAGGTTAATGGGAACAGAGGGAGGTGATCTACAAGTAACTACATATCATCATAAACTGGTACATGGAAAATTGATTTTCCTGGGAGAGTTGGGAAGGCAGGTAGGATTTGGGCAGAAGGTTGGGGACAGGGAATTCCAGACAAAGGGATAATATTCTTTAAAGTATGAAACATTTTTTTGTATCCCATGAGACTGGAACACCCAGAATAAATTCTGTAAGTCTTGGGCAGTGGGGTATGGAGACAGGAAAAAAGGTACCAGAGGATATCAGGGGGAAAAAATAGGCTTGGGTAAGAAGGTAGTGGGATTTGAATATTAAGGTTAAGTCCGTGGAATTTATTAATAGGCAATGGGGAACCACTGGAGATTTTCTGAGCAAAAGGTATAGATGGCATAGAAAAATATGTAAATTATATTGCAACTGGCAGAGACTAGAGGCAGCAGTTCTACACAATTCATAATAAACTGACAACAATGGACTGAACACTGCCTAACCATATGGATCTTTTTCAATGCTCACTTGTTGAGCAGTGCAGCAGAGCTGAAGAGATTATTTGTGCAACTTTATCTGAACCTTCACTTCTTCATGAGCAGAATGCAGATAATACTACCTCTACCAGCCAGTGCTGAGATCAGAATTAAGTTAACTTGTCAGAAAGCACCTATTGCAGGGCTTGGTGCCAAGCAGGTAACACTCAATAAATGTTAGTTTCTTTCCTTAAATAATGACTAAATCCAGGATGAAACAGAACGCTACTGGAGAATATTCAAATACTGCCAAAGCACAATGGAAACATCAAAACACCCAGACTGTTGCCAAAGCAAAACTTGGAGAAAACGTATCCACTGCAAAAGGGGAACTAAAGCAAAAAAGAAAAGAAAGAAAAAAGAGACAAAGGGAAAACTAGAAATTTAGGGGTGATAAAAAACCCCAAGGGAACCAAAATATGGAAATAATAAAACTGAAAGTGGTAATATAGATACCAAAGTGGAATTATTTGACAAGTAACACCAACAGCTGGTTCTTTGAAAAAATGAACACCTACAAAGTTGATTGAATAAGTTAATGCACTCAAATTTTTGAAGATGTAATTGATACATTTGTAATTGGGGGAAGAAGGAATAGTCCATCACATATACCAATACATTTGAGAGCCAAATAAAAAAGATGACTGCATATCAAATAGGAAATTTTAAGCCTGACTGGCAATAAGAGAATATGATGCAGTAATAACATAGTGACAAGAAAATTTATTAAAAAAAAAGTTGGGGCCCCTGGGTGGCTCAGTAGATTAAGCATCAGACTCTTGATTTCGGCTCAGGCTGTGATCTCACAGTCGTGGGATCTATCCCTGTATCAGACTCTGCTGACAGCACAGACCCTGCATGGGATTCTCTCTCTCCCTCTCCTTCCTCTCTGCCTCCCTCTCTCTCTCTCAAAATAAATAAACATTAAAAAAAAGTCAAAAAGCCTAAACTACTTTGAATCACTTTTCAAGAAATGTTTAGACCAGAGTCCAAGTATAAAAATACATTTTGCTTAATTCTCCACAAACCAGCAAATGGAGGTTCCACTGGATATTGTGGCATCAATCACTATTTCCTAAATTTCACTTTTGCAATTACACATTTAAAATGAGTGTATTCCACTGTATGAATCTGTAATGCTAGTACATGATCACAGAGTAGTATCACGTGGGTCTAACTACAAAGCTAGTGTCATCTCTGAAATGTATACTCCAGCTTCCTGCTGGAGGCTCAAATTCCCTCTCTCCACTTTGCAAGAGAAGGGAAGGGGACGAGAGGAGGAGGGAGAACACACCTAGTGAAGAGAGGAATATGGGTATAAAAGTTCTAACATCCGTTTTCTGCAAATCAAAAGAATGCAACTGGACTCGTGTTAGACCCATCAGTCTTCTCCAGTTAAATGCAGTAGGTGCACATGCAAACACACACATGCACGAGCACACACACAAACGCATGCTCTTGCATGACACATCCCTGTGGTTGCCTCTTGTCTACAACTTCAGAGAATGGCTCCAACTGACAAACTGCTAACTGACACGCTCCCAAACTGTTAAAGGGACTGTATTTCTGACATTAAGCAGAACCTTAGTGACAAAATTTAAATTCTTTTAGTGGTGATTTTAACTGGCTTTATTAAGATAACAAATGTTCAAGATCATCTAACCAATAGATATAAGAAAGCAGAAAAGCCCAA
>NW_027529187.1:40193-41467 GCF_008692635.1 Crocuta crocuta | reverse complement strand
ACCCAATAAAAACAAATCACTCTTTTTTAAATTTTTATTTATTTATTTATTTTAAATAATTTATTGTCAAGTTGGTTTCCATATAACACCCAGTGCTCATCCCCACTCTTAAGGAGGACTAGAAAGGGGCCAGGCTGGAAGTTTATCAGCTGTGCAATCGTCAGGGGGTTACTCTCTCCCTAAGCCCGTCTCCTCCTGGGGTTGCTCACATATTATTTCACTAATATTAGGGGATGTGAAAGCCCTGTGTAAACAATCAATTTTACCTATTTTTTCTGCTACTCATATTATAAAAAGAAAAGTTGTAACAATCTCTCACTTCACAATCCTTTTTCTCACTATTAGGCTATAGCTGACAAAGTATGAATCATTAGTTATAAAGAGCCTATCTTAAGTTCAACTCAAGGCTTTCATCTTATATTCGAGTATAGGTACAACCTGTGATCAGGCAAGGCAATTAGAAACCCCAAGCTCAATATGGGGAATCTTAACTCCTGGAGTCCTAAGAAACCATCTAAAACTCCTCCAATCTACCGACTCTCCCCTACAACAGCAGAGTCTCCAATGGTACATGTCTATTTGTACTCAACATCCGCTCATTCAGCACATTTATTTAATGCCTCAGCATCCTGGACTTCAAAGAGCTCACAGCCAAGAAAAACATGTATGTAATTATCAAGTAATGGGAATGATATTTTTAAAACCAGAAATTATGCATTCAAATGAGACTTGTCTCCTTTACACAGTCTCCCTGGGAGGCAAAGAGCTAATTCTACTTCATTGCTCAAACCACCTTTGGAGCTTTCCTCCTGGAATCGCCTTGAGAGCCTGTAGTCTGTTCTTCTGAATATCCTAAATGGTGCCAAGTCTTCACTGAGAGTGAATGTGATTTTTGGAAATGGCCAAAAGTCAGTCAGAGCCAAGTTTAGTGACTAACATGTATGATCAAACTAGGTGGCACTATTTTGTTCAAAAATGATACATGACTATAAAGCAATGAGATGCATTTCCTTATATGATTTGTAATCTGACTCCAAAGGAAATTTCAGATGAGTAACAATGTGTATGAGCAGTGAAATAGGGTGTGTGTGTGTGCGCGCGTTCGTGCGTGCGTGCGTGTGTGTGTGTGTGTGTGTGTATTTCTCTTTCCTAAGGAACTTCTTGGCGGGATAGCACTCATTTGGATGTGTAAGCTCAGATAAAAGGTTTATTTTGTTTAATCACAACACATAAATAGAAGGCTCCTTAGGATATTGGACCCATTGTGGCATGGT
>NW_027529187.1:39743-40097 GCF_008692635.1 Crocuta crocuta | reverse complement strand
TAAAGAGGGAGGAGGGCATGCAGGAAGGAGCACAGGCTTCAGAAGGAGATTGACTCACATTAGAATCCTGCTTTGGCTCCTTGCTGCCTGTACAGCTTTAGGAAAATCACAAGTTCTCTAAGACTCTGCAAAGCAATGCTGATAATCTAACTTGCAGGGTTGTTGCACAGATGGGAGATAATGACCCCCCACTGTGCCTAACATATGGTAGGGGCCCCATAAGTCACACCTATTATTAAGAAACTCAGTATAATCAAGAGGTTTTTCTTACTCTAGGTGGCTTGAGATGACAGAACGAAAGATAAACTGACATTTGAGTGGTGGGTGAGTAGTTCATTAACATTACCAGCATAC
>NW_027529187.1:35032-36358 GCF_008692635.1 Crocuta crocuta | reverse complement strand
ATTGTCAAGTTGGTTTCCATATAACACCCAGTGCTCATCCCCACTCTTAAGGAGGACTAGAAAGGGGCCAGGCTGGAAGTTTATCAGCTGTGCAATCGTCAGGGGGTTACTCTCTCCCTAAGCCCGTCTCCTCCTGGGGTTGCTCACATATTATTTCACTAATATTAGGGGATGTGAAAGCCCTGTGTAAACAATCAATTTTACCTATTTTTTCTGCTACTCATATTATAAAAAGAAAAGTTGTAACAATCTCTCACTTCACAATCCTTTTTCTCACTATTAGGCTATAGCTGACAAAGTATGAATCATTAGTTATAAAGAGCCTATCTTAAGTTCAACTCAAGGCTTTCATCTTATATTCGAGTATAGGTACAACCTGTGATCAGGCAAGGCAATTAGAAACCCCAAGCTCAATATGGGGAATCTTAACTCCTGGAGTCCTAAGAAACCATCTAAAACTCCTCCAATCTACCGACTCTCCCCTACAACAGCAGAGTCTCCAATGGTACATGTCTATTTGTACTCAACATCCGCTCATTCAGCACATTTATTTAATGCCTCAGCATCCTGGACTTCAAAGAGCTCACAGCCAAGAAAAACATGTATGTAATTATCAAGTAATGGGAATGATATTTTTAAAACCAGAAATTATGCATTCAAATGAGACTTGTCTCCTTTACACAGTCTCCCTGGGAGGCAAAGAGCTAATTCTACTTCATTGCTCAAACCACCTTTGGAGCTTTCCTCCTGGAATCGCCTTGAGAGCCTGTAGTCTGTTCTTCTGAATATCCTAAATGGTGCCAAGTCTTCACTGAGAGTGAATGTGATTTTTGGAAATGGCCAAAAGTCAGTCAGAGCCAAGTTTAGTGACTAACATGTATGATCAAACTAGGTGGCACTATTTTGTTCAAAAATGATACATGACTATAAAGCAATGAGATGCATTTCCTTATATGATTTGTANCACTAAATTAAAGAGGGAGGAGGGCATGCAGGAAGGAGCACAGGCTTCAGAAGGAGATTGACTCACATTAGAATCCTGCTTTGGCTCCTTGCTGCCTGTACAGCTTTAGGAAAATCACAAGTTCTCTAAGACTCTGCAAAGCAATGCTGATAATCTAACTTGCAGGGTTGTTGCACAGATGGGAGATAATGACCCCCCACTGTGCCTAACATATGGTAGGGGCCCCATAAGTCACACCTATTATTAAGAAACTCAGTATAATCAAGAGGTTTTTCTTACTCTAGGTGGCTTGAGATGACAGAACGAAAGATAAACTGACATTTGAGTGGTGGGTGAGTAGTTCATTAACATTACCAGCATAC
>NW_027529187.1:30263-34804 GCF_008692635.1 Crocuta crocuta | reverse complement strand
AAAAAAAAAACCACTGTAGGGACGCCTGGGTGGCTTAGTCGGTTAAGCATCCGACTTTCGCTTAGGTCATGATCTCGCGGTTCGTGGGTTCGAGCCCCGCGTCGGGCTCTGTGCTGACTGCCGGCTCAGAACCTGGAGCCTATTTCAGAGTCTGTGTCTCCCTCTCTCTCTGACCCTCCCCTGCTCACGCTGTCTCTCTCTCCTAGAAATAAATAAAAATATTTAAAAAACCCACAGTAATATGTAAATACTATTTGCAATAGTTAATAACACCGCATGTACTATTTTTAAATCCTATGACATTTGCCACCTGCAGCGCTCCTACCACACTGACTTTTCACAACTTTCTGAGCATACCAGGCGCTCTTATGAACTCTTTGCATCCTCTGTCCCTCCTAATTTGCCTTTCCTGCCCTCTGGTCTGACAAAACCGTACAATTACATCCTTCAAGACTGAGCTGTGGAATCTTCACTTCCCACTCTGACAGAATTGGTGGCTCTGCCCCTTGTGCTTCCACGGCATTTGGTTCCTGTCTCTGGAATGCCTCTTCCTGTGTTAAGTTTTAATTTCTCTTCCCATTTCTGCTTCTCCTGCCAGGCTTGAGCATGGAGAAGAATTACATCTCGTTCATTTTTGTACTTAGAGCATATAGCACATCTCTTGGCACACAGGAGGAACTCAGGAGATGTTTGATGAACAAATGCTTTAAAGAGAAATATTTTACAAATGATTGGTAAAGGCCAGATAGCTGCTTTTTGTTAACAATTACCAGAAATCACATCCATTTTTCCTAAATTCAGAGAGACAAGATAGCTTACATAGACCACAGAATAGCTTTAGAAGTTGCAGCATATGGGGGGCATAGGAGCACATGTACCCCAATGTTCATAGCAGCACTCTCCACAATAGCTAAAACATGGAAAGAGCCTAAGTGTCCATCAACAGATGAATGGATCAAGAAGATGTGGTTTATCTATACCATGGAATACTACACGGCAATGAGAAACAATGAAATCTGGCCATGTGTAGCAACATGGATGGACCTTGAGGGTGTTATGCTGAGCGAAATAAGTCAGGCAGAGAAGGACAAATATCATATGTTTGCACGTATAGGAGGATTAGGAGGAACTTGACGGAGGAACAAGGGGGAGAAGAAGGGCAGAAATGGTGGGGGAAAGGGAGAGAGGCAAACCATGAGAGACTCTTGAATGCTGACAAAAACTGAGGACTGATGGATGTGGGGGGGAGGGGGGGATGGGCATGGAGGAGGACACTTGTGGGGATGAGCACTGAGTGTTATGTGGAAACTAATTTGACAATAAACTATTTGTAAAAAAAAAAAAAAGAAAAAAGAAGTTGTAGCATATGGAACTTTCTAAACGCTACTGGCCTCCTCAGTACTCCATGATCACGTGACAGAACCCCCGGAGCAGCATCCCTCAGCCTTCGCACCAGTCCAGCACACCTGCAGGACATACTGCACTGTCAGGAGCTTGCTATGGATGACTCAGAGGGTCTAGCAGGGTTCTCACAGCCTTCCAGCATTGTCTGGATACCAGGGCCAAACGGTCTTCTTCCAAGCCAGCAGCTCCAAAAAGTTCAAGTTAGCAGAAAATCCCAAGGCTCTGTGGTGTGGGCAGGGTGCTGGCTCAATACCACCTATTCCCAGATCCCCACCTCACATAGGCACCTCAGAATCAGTCTGCAAATTCTGTATACTGCTAATAGCTGCCTCTTCAATGAATAAGGCTCCCTCACTGCTAAGTTAGGAAGTCTCAGGCATTCAGGGAAGGACTTGGTAGGTTCGGTGTGTCTATATCAGCAAGTCTTAACCTGTGTAACGAAAAAGTGGTTCATGATCAACCAGTTCTGGGCCATATGGAAACAGGCAGAGGGTCAGCTGGCAGCCCTGTGCATCACAGTGCTGACACTTGTGAATCATTCTCTGCTACTGCAGTTTCCCAGAGCCTTGGCGATATAGCGGTGGGTTCAGGCTCACCAAGATCAAAAGACTGGAAAGGAAACCTGGAGCCATGGCCCATGTCTTGGGACCCACAAAACCATGACAGGGACTATTTTTGTGACACACATAATCCCAAAGGCAACCACATTCTGCCTTAGCATCACCATCTTTCCTGTCTCTCCAATGGAATGGCTGCATTCTGAGGGAGGGAAGAGGTTGAGAAGAAAGAGAACCAGGTCACAGACCACCAGGAAAGCACTGATTGGAAGAATCCATTTCAAATTTCTCCTATAGGCTCTAGAGAGTAATTTATCCATTCATTCATCCATACATTCATTCCACAAATATTTATTGAGGCAGGTACTATTCTAGGTATGAGTATACCATAATGAAAGAATTATGGCCCTGGTCCCATGGAACTTATAGTTTAGTAGGGGAGACAGGCATTAATCAAATAAGCACACAAATATAAGGGTACAAGTGCTGTGATGGAAGAGTTCAGCATGCTACAAGGATTGTATAAACAGGCATTGGCAGACTTAGGGAAGTAAGAAAAGCTTCCCTAAGCAAGTAACAAGTGAGCTGAGACCTCAGGGATAAGTAAGAGTTAACTTGGTGAGGAGAAAAGAGGCAAACATTTCCAGCAAAGAGAACAGTATGTGCCAAGGTCCTGGGGTAGGAGGGAGGTGTTGAACTGGCTCTGAGTTAGAGGCAGAGAGAAAGGCAGAAGCACCAAGGTTAGAGGCCTTGGCACAAGGTATCTTCCTGTCTATACTCCTTGGTTTGTACTTCAGCTGTCTAGAAGGCCCTTCTCAGCATGGAACAAGACTAAAGAACAATGTAAAAAACTAGGTGTGCTCACGAGACATGAGATGTCACCAGCTAAAAAATTAGACTTGCCAATATTACCTGGCCACTCAGTTTGCAATCACCACTGTGAGGTAACACTGCTCACTCCCACTGAATCAACACTGCATCAGGAAAATGGCACCCTATGAAAGGTCTTTAAACTTAGAGATGCATTTTAATCCTAGTAGAATAAAAGTGTTGATAAATATGTTGATGATTACTCTAAATCCGTTTAGATACAATATTTCATTGTGATTTTCATATAACAATTTTTTAGCCGGGGTGGGGGAGAAGCTACAGGAAAAAAATGGTTGAGGATTTCTCTGTGCAGCACTGTTGTGCTTTGGCAACTCAGTTGACCGGTTAAACACTCGAGGCAGTTCTAGGGTTCTGAATTATCTGTCACCCTGAAAAATAGTCCTAGAACTTTCTATTTGTAAAACACTTTGCAATCAATCATTAATTTAGCCTCCCATCCTGCTGAGATTATACTTAATTCTACAGATAAAACAGACAAATAAGTGAGTGGCCCAAAGATACAAAACAATTCAGATTTAACTTATCTTTCTTATCACTCTTGCCAAACAATGTAGACACACAAAGCCTCTCCAACTCCAAGGCTGACACTATGCTGTGGACCAATCCTAACCCCTAAGAGAGGCAGTAGAAGGAGTCCCAGTCACTTCTCCCTTACCTATTCTCAACAAGCTCCTCTACGCAGAGGAGGCCTCCAAGGCTGACAATGACAATGACTGCACTGTGACTGGAACACTGGCACTCCAGACTAGAAATATGAACTCCAGTAGTGCCCAAAGAATAAGCACCTAGGAAGTCACGATGGCCTACTGTAGCTTAAAGCGTTACTATCCCTAGGGAGACTACACTCCCAACACTCTCAATCTCTCTTTCCCAAGACTTACTTCCCTTCATCCCCCACAAGCAGCCCAGGAAGTGGCCTCCACTGGGCTCCTGCAGTACAATACTGCACAGTGTTGTCAATCATATATTTACATGCCCCTTCTCCATCCCTAAGCTGGGACCTCCCAGCATCTGAAGGACCTAGAATACAAAAGGCTGATTGAGGGCACAGCTTCCCACCAGCAAATAAGGGAAACAGGTACTCCCTTCACAGACTAGTGGACTTAAGAGACCAGTTAGGTCAACTCCTTATTTGTCAGAATAGCAGAGAATACGTAACCCGGTTACATGGGGCCTGGTCCTCGATCCAGGTCTTCTGGCTCAGTTTAGTTCCACAAACATTTTATAAGGGCCTGCTAAGTTTCAGACCCGGTTGGGAGGTGCTAGGGATAGTGAGAAGGGCAGGAGAAGGGTCTCTGCTTCAGAGAGCTAAAGGCCCGGGGGAGGAAACAGAGTTAAAGAACACTTGGACAACTGCAAGGACAGGCACTTGATTCCTTAGTCAGTGTTCTCTCTACACTGTCCAGGGGATATTCCCCAGCTAGGAAACAGGACGGTAATACCTACTTCCTGCAAATAAACTTACAGTGAAGACCGATGAGAAACCGCATATGGAAAATCGTCAGGTTCACCCTCAGAGGCATTATGTAAGGTATTGCNGGAGGTGACTGAGAGCTGAGCCGAGCAGAGAAGTCTATCCGGTGCAGGCCTGCGGGAAAGGAGCGTGCCACCCAGGAGTCCCGTGAGGAGGTCTTCACAGACACCTGTCACCTCTGCCCACGCTGCCTTCTGGAAACTTCCCCTGAGCCT
>NW_027529187.1:15173-29713 GCF_008692635.1 Crocuta crocuta | reverse complement strand
TGAGCATGGGTGACACGATGCATGTTGGCGATCTCAGCCCAGGCTTCACCTGTTAGATCTCCCATGTCTGTGTCTCAACTTCCCTCCCAAGGCCCAGGCCCACATATGGACACGTGCTGGTGGTGCTAAACTTGGGCTACCTGTCATCTTTCCTCCCAAATGCCTTCCCCTCCTGGGTTTCCCTCTCTCTCCATTGGCAGCAGACCTATTCACGGAGCACGCCAAACTGGAAAGCTGGTAATCATCCTCCCGTTTGCCAACCTAGTCCAGAGACTTGGCCCTTGCCAAGACTTTGTGGTCACTTCACACTTGGCCTCTCCCTCCACTGCAGGCCATCCTGTTCATAACTGCCAGGTTCATCTTCCTCCGGCAAGTTAATATATTTACGCCTCAATTTTTCTCCTCTGCAAAATGGAGATGATAAAACTGACTCCCTAAACTCGGATGAGATAGCATCCATAACAGTGTGCTTGGTTCACACCAGGTGCTCAGAGAATACTGTTGCTCTCTGGCTCTCTTTCCGATGCCTACCTCCTCAAAAAGGCTATTACTTTTGGAATTGGAGAGCTAGACAAGTTCACAGCAGGTGACCTAGTCTACCTTCTTCGCTTCCAGCTGATTTAAGACTTTTCCATGAGCACAGCAATACCTTAGACATTAGTCTAGTATCATTAGGGATAATAGTTGTACTTTGTTACAATAGCAAAGTTTCATGAATGGCAATTATATATGGGTTAGCCCTGGGGGCAACTTGAGAAGTTCACAATTGCTATGATAGTCATGCCTTACCATGATGTATCACCTTTCTTCTGAGAAACTGAAAACATTTCACAAGTGGTAATTAGGCTTCCCATACCCACTGGAGAATGGATATTATTATATGAGCTGGTTTTAAGGATGAGTAATCTGAATCAGGTTTGTCAACTACTGAAGCACCAGAACTCCATCCCAGAGTTTTTGGTCCAGCTCCCTTGTCTGTCCTCTGGGTAGAGTCCAGTGTCTACCCCTGAGGAGGTTCTCAATAAACACTNAATGTGCCCTGAGCTACTCGTTTAGTAGAGGTGTAGGAGCAAAGAGGCAACCTGGGGTCCTGGCAAAACTGCAGCCCCCACTCTGCAAAAAAAAGAGGCACTTGCCAGTGGGCAGATTGGCCAGCACCATCTTAATTACTGGTGACCTCTCCACAAACAGGAATTAAGACTGAGATTGTTTGGGGGGCACCTGGGTGTCTCAGTCGGTTAAGCGTCCAACTTCGGCTCAGGTCATGATCTCGTGGTTCGTGAGTTCGAGCCCTACGTCGGGCTCATGTGCTGATAGCCAGCTCAGAGCCTGGAGCCTGTTTCAGATTCTGTGTCTCTCTCTGTCTCTGACCTGCCTCTGCTCATGCTCTCTCTCTCTCTCTCTCTCAGAAATAAATATAACATTTAAAAAATTTTAAAAAAAAGACTGAGATTGTTTGTCAGTTAAGACACTTGAACAACAGATACTGTTGCCCTTTCAAAAAATTCACAGATAGAGACCAGGCAGGCTGCTCTGAGTCCAGAGCTTTGAGGGAAGATATTACTTTGGTGAGTTCCCATGCAGTCCCAGAGCTGAACCCCTACTCTTCAGGCTCATGGTCCCCCAGATGGGACCAGGTTGTGAGGGCTGTTCACCCCAAGGAACAGAACACTAATACACAAACCAATTGTCCATGTAATCTTTTGCTCTGACAAACCAAATTGCTGAGGGGAGCTTGTAAGCCTGTCTGTGGGAACATAAGGGAAGAATCAGACTATCTCAAAGCCTCGATGACCAATCTTCACAAAGTGGATATGTCTGAAATGCCTCAGCTTCACTGGAGGCCCAGCCCTGTACTCTGCTGGTGCTCTCATGGAAATAAAAATCAGAATATCCAGGTGTCCCTCTTGTCCTCTCTCCAGCAAGTGCAAAGCCCCTGCTGCCAATCTGCTTCCCGCCTCAGACCCCTCCATCAATGTCCCACCCTGAGCAGAGGCCCGTAGCTTCATTGGCCTGTGTGCACAGACCCACAAGTGACCCAGACATTGAAAAAGACTCTGAGTCATACACAGGATGACACCCTCATCATCTCCCCTAGTAGACTTTGACTTGCCACCAAATTTCAGAGCCATCTTACTACAGACTCTCCACATTGCTTATACAAAGGCATAAAATGGCTCAGGGTCGGAAAAGCATGACCCCAAATAAACCAGAAAGCACATCCATGTGGCTTTGGAGTGGATACATGTTACAGTGTCCCAGAAGCATCATTGTATATCTGGACAATGGTTGGATGTGTACCACCCTTCTGATGAGTTGGTGGCTTGTCCAATTCAATGTTCACATTGGCTTCAATGTGATGGGGTTGAGGGCAGGCTTCTGAAGAGCAGGACTGTGAAAGAGAGAATCCTGGTACATTCAGACACTTTGGTCATGGAGCGCCTGGGTTAGGAAACAGAAGTGGCTATGGCCCAGCTCTCACACCACTGGGCTCCTCCCCTGGGCTGCAGCAGGGTGGAAAGAGCATGGAATTAGAAGACTCAGCAAGCTTCACTGCTGCTCCAGAGGAAGGAGCGATAGCTGGGATCCAATCCTGGGTAAGGCCAACAGGCCTACTAAACTTCCTGAGGAGTCAGCTTGACAATTTCTTCAGCCAGGTGACCCTCTCTCAACCCGCAGTTCTCCGCTCTAAGTTCCCCAAAGTCCACACCCTCAATGCCACCAATTAGAGAATCACTGAAGTCCTCAGGACTCCACCTGCAAAACGCACCCCTGCCTCCTGAGAGGGCGCTTTGTTTCTGGCTACTTTAAGTTGACTTGGGGGAAGTGTGTGTGGTCTTTCTGTTCCTGAGATCTCCCTGGGAGCTGGTTGGAGTCTGGGCAAGGGTGTGGTAGAATGCATAGCTGGATTGAGGGGTGCTCAAGGAACTTGGGGAGGAGGCTGGGGGCAATGGAAGGGACCAAAAAGGTAGTGCCTTGGTTCTGCTTCAATTTGCAGCTGCCCCTGTTCTTCTTCAAGAACCCAGAAAGAGCCACTCCTCATCATGGAGGTGTCCCTGAGGACTTGCAAACTGCACTGCTGAGAGACAAGAGGGAGGGAAGGCAGCCCCAAAGCCCCACTGTCCCTCTTGTCACTGAGGGTGGCCCCAGGAGCAAGTGGGTCAGTATCCCTCTTGGGGCAAGCTTCCCAGTGAAGGGAGCAGGGGCCATTTCCTGTCGGAAGGTGGAGCGAGGAGACTTTGTCTGGGCCTTCAGAGCTACCCCGGTGTCCCTGTGCTTTCTCCCCAGATCTCTCCTGCCACCAGGGGCTCCAGGAAGGCTTCCTACATGGAGAGGGAGGCTCCTGGGACCCCCTCCTCCAATAAGATGTGCCAGTAAAGCCCAGGTGAAGTACATGTGGCCAGGCCTCTTGGGCAGACAGGAAGAAACATGCCCATGAGAGGTCACCAACTAGCTGGTCCACACTATTCCCTTCTCTTCTCATCCCTGTCCTGTCCTCTTTCCTGTGTCTCCACTTACCACTTGACTTTTGACCTTTGTGTTTCTATACTGGCTTTCTGTCACTTTTCTCTGGGACCCTCTGCCCTTACTGATCAGATGGCCCCTTCTTCCCCATGTCTTCTCCTAATTCACCCTTTTGGCTGGGGCAGCCTGCAACCTTCACTTCTTCTGTTACCTTCAGCTAATGTCTTTTCTGAAGCATCTGCTTCATGCCCGGTGCTATGGGAGGCGCTGGTAACACACAGCATTGTATGTGCTAAACTACCAGGGCAGGAGAACTGCTAAGTTGAACCTGAAAGGACACAGAAGATTTCAAGCCAGGAGGAGAAGAAAGGGGATTGCAAGCCAAGGGAACAGCACTTGCAAAGGCACAGAAGTCAGCAAGTGGAGGCAGGAAGACCCTTCAGGAGAAAAACGTCATCTACATTCATTCTCTGTGGAGTCCCTGGAGAACCCTCCTTTTGGGCAGGTCCTCTAGTCTGGGCTCTGAAAACTTATCTCAAAAAATGTTTTCCTCAGACTGACTCCTGGAACAGAACAGGACTCAGCCTAGGCCATGCTAGATTCTGTGTGTCGACACAGCACCTAGAACCGGACAATGTAAAACAGCAGCTCAGTTAGGCTGTTGTATACATTTCTAATACAGGTAGATTGCCTTGTCTCAGTCTCCAGTCTATCCTCAGATCCTGTGGCCTCCTGAAATAATTGTTTTCTCCACCTCCGTTAGCAGCATGCTGCCCCTGCCCTGGCCTACTTGCAATCCTAGGCCTATGGGCAGTGAGAACTCAGCTCAGGAAGCTGTTACAGACCAGCAACCTCCCTGCATACACTAGGTGCTCAGGGAGTGCTCATGAAATGAGCACAGGTGTCAGACCATCCTCAGATCCTTTCAAACAAGCAGTTCTCCTTCCCCCACACCTCAAACTGGACCCCCAGCATCTGTCAGAACAATGATCTATTATTCCTAAGTTTATAGTAGGTGCAGGCATTATCTGTGGGCACCCACTCTCCCTTTTTCCTACCACATTCTCCAGGCCATTGACACGCTGAGGGTTTTTGAGTCTTCTGATACAAGTTATACCATGTTTGCACATTACCATCCATTTGAGATGGGCTGTCCATTTGATAGCTGATTTTCAAGGGGAAAGAAATCACTGCATCCATCAATTTGTATGTGGATTGTGAGACATATACTGATTCAACAATATTAAATGGGGGCAAAGGTACATCTTAGATGCTTAGTAATGATAGCTCCTTATCACTGACCACCTACTTTGAACCAGGCATTTTATATACAGATGACACTTGTATAGTCTTTGTTAGGGGTTAAATTATGCCCCCCACCTAAAATTATGCTGAACTACTAATCCCCAGGACCAGAGAAGGTGACCTTATTTGGACATAGGGTCTTTGCAGATATACTCAAGTTCAGATGAGGTCATTAGTGTAGGCCATAATGAATCTGACCAGTGTCCTCATAAGAAGAGGGAAAGTTGGACATATACATGTACAGAGGGAAGACAGCCTTGTGAAAAGGAAGGGACTGGAGTGATGTGTCCATGAGCCAAGAAAAACTTGGGGACACCAGATTCTGGAAGAGGCAAGGATACAATCTCCTCTAGAGACTTCAGAGGGAGCATGGCCTTACCAACACCTTGGCTACAGACTGTGAGCACCCATAAATGTGAGAGAAGAAACCCCTCACATCCAATTTGTGATAGCCTAGGCAGTCCTAGGAAATGAATACAATATCACATTAAGGCACGTGGATTGTACTGTTTTATCTTCCCCAATTTACAGAGGAGGAAACTGAGAGCCAGACACTGGGCCAGCCCATGTGCCCTCTCCCAGCCCGATCGGGTCAGTATCTGTCCTGAAATGGAGATGAGAGGTAGGCTGTAAGACAGAGGGGGTAAGGATGGATAAGGTTCCACTTGGAGGTGAGTGATGGAACTGTGGCCACTGAAGGCTATTCTAGTGTTCAAGCATGGCCCTTGCTGTCCCATTCCCCTGCCCAGCCTGGTCGCCTTCTCCCCAAGCTGGCTGAGTGGCCCAATGTTCTCCTGCAGGCTCGCTCCCTGGGCAGGCTGGATATCAGGTACACAGCAGGCCACCAGTTCAGAACACACACCCGCTGGGCTTGTGGACTCTCACTATCCCCACAGGGAGAATTTCTGAAGAGGTCTTTGGACAGACCCTTTATCTGGGTGCTTGGTAAACATGGCCTTGCCCCTGGATGCTGTCTTGTGGATGGCCTTTGGTGTCACATCCCATACCCGCTCATGAAGAACATAGGGTAGCTGCCAGCAATATTGTTTTTTTTTTTTAATTTTAAAATGTTTTTTATTTATTTCTGAGAGAGAGAGAGAGAGAGAGACAGCATGAGCAGGAGAGGGTCAGAGAGAGAGGGAGACACAGAATTCGAAGCAGGCTCCAGGCTCTGAGCTAGCCGCCAGCACAGAGCCTGATTTGGGGCTTGAACCCACGAACCGTGAGATCATGACCTGAGCTGAAGTCGGACACTTAACCAACTGAGCCACCCAGGCGCCCCTCTGCCAGCGATATTTGTCACAGGAGAGGGTAGGTGAGAGCCAGGCAGGAAGTCAAGACCTTGCCAAGGAGGCTGGAGTTCAGAGCAGGCTTTGCTGGAGAATGGGGGCTTCTCAGAGGAGCAGAACCATAAGCTAAGACCCCTCACAGCAGCATGTCAGGGGGCAGGCTCAGGGGATCTTCCTGCTAATGGTCAGAGTAGCTCCTGCCTGCTCTGCCCCACCCTGGGACAACTGCCCGGGACCTGGGTGGTGGGTGTCAGCACAGACATTGCTAGAGAGGATCTTGCACCCTGAAAATGCCTTCCTGAAAGACCCTTGTGGTGGAGCTTGGGGCATCTTGGGTGCTATATCCCAGCATCCATCCCAGCCTGGGGTGAGTACCATCTAACACCAGTCAGTTCCCTCTAAGGACGGCATGTAAGGGCCCTGCTTCAACCCTCAAGTCCCTCATGGGGTCCGGTCCTGGGACGTGTGCCGAGAGCGCCCCTCTCATGATGTCGTCCAGGGCTCCAGCTCCCCTCAGGCCACATGTACTCCCACGACCCTCCCCTGGTCAGCACAGGGCAGATCCAGATGGTGTTTGGTGGGAGGTCCTCCTTCTACCACTGCTGGGGCGGCTGACCTTCTTCATGGCCTGCTGCCTGGGAACCCCAAACCCCCTTCTGCTCGGCGGCTCTCCAAATCCTCATTTGAGTCTGGGGGTGTCTGGTCTGTGTGTGCACGAGCGTCCTGGTAACTTGCCACTGTCATCTGCTAAATCTTTCCTCTGCTCAAACTGCCTGTTTGCAGACACCAGGGTCCTAGCTGGCTCTGTGGATGGCTGACAGATACAAATCCTGTCTCCATTTCAGCATCAGAGAGTAAAACCTCAGAATCACCTTCACAAGACCTTCAGCTTAATGAAATGGTTGGTATTACATAGGGAATTATTTGAAAATATCTCATAATCCTAGCAATTTGTCACACAATCATATGGCAATAATTATTATTCACCAGCTTCTAGGAGACTCACCAAGATGCTGCATCAAATCATGCGAGCCCTACCCAAAACAGAGCAGTCATGAAAGGGCACTCCCCCCCTGCACTTTCAAGTGAAGATAATTGCTTATGAACCTGAACACTGGGAACACTGGGGGAACAGAAGTTCACAGTGGGAACAAAGCCTCAAGTTCTGCAGACTGAAGCAAGGTTCAGGGAGACTGAGCATGTGGGCAGTGAGGGAGATGGGGACTGCTAGCTGGGCCACAGGAGGAGGGCAGCCCCCTTCCCAGCATGGCCATTTGAATACCTGTCCTGAACCTTGCTGGACATTATGGCTCTCAGGAGACTGATGAGTGCAGCTCTGGTCCCTAGAGAGTATGGATAGTACCCCACCAATTCCTGCAGGCAGCATCCTGTGGGGAACCCCCTTTTCTGAACACCTCCACCCCTGTCCTGTGCCTTAAAGGTGAAGGATCTTGAGTCTCATGCCTTAAAAAGCACATATGCATGACTTAAGTCCCTGAGTATTAGAATATGGTGGACTGTGGTCTGTGATCTCATGGTGTGGTAATGAAACCTACAGCTCCTGAGGTTTCTTCTATAGAAACAGCTTTATGCAGCTTTCCATGCCCCCAAGCTTCATGCTTACCATTCTCCAACTGTCAGGACCCAGTTCCCCATCCTTGTCACTCATTTTTTTTCTAACCAGGGTGGAGAGGATGCTTGGTTCTGCAATAAGGAAGGTGGGGGGAGGAGAGGAATGCCCTGTCCTCATGGGTGGTCTTGTGTTTGCAGCTCATCCATAGACTCCTGTACGTGTCCTGTTTGGGCACCTGCATATGTCCCGAGTGATGGTAGAGTTGGAGGGACCATAGTGGCTAAGACCCCTGGGAGCAAAAGGGCAGGGGTGTGCCCTTTTTCTTTCTAACTCAGGATGCCACATTACCTATAGTCATTATGTTCCCTTAATGTCCTCCAATCTATGATCATTTCTTAGTATTTCCTGTTTCATTGAACCTGTATTACTTTCCTATTGCTTATGTAACAAACTACCACAAACTTAGAGGTACAACATAAATTTGTTAGTGGAACAACATACATGTATTCTGTAGCAATTCTGGAAGTCAAAAGTCCAAAAAGAGTGTCACCGGGCTAAAATCAAGCTATCAGCAGGGCTGTGATCCTTTTGGAAGTCGCTAGGGAGAAATATGTTTTCATGACTTTTCCAGCATCCAGAGGATGACCACAATCTTTGGCCCATGGACCTTTCTTCCATCTTCAAAGCCAGCAATAGACAGTTGAGTCTTTTTCACATGGCCTCCCTCTCCCACATTTGGACCATTGTATTAATATTGAGTCTACCTGGATTACCTTGGACAATCTCCCTATCTTAAGGTCAGCTGATTAGTAACTTTAATTCCATCTCCAACTTTAATTCCACTTTTATGTGTAATTTAACATATTCCAGCTCCTGGGCATTCAGATATGGACATCTCTGGGAGGCCAGTACTCTGCTTCTATCAATGGTGTTGACACTTCTGAGAACTGGTCCAGTTTTGGTAGAATGTCCCTCAGTTTGAGTGTGTCTGATGCCTTCTCACAATTAGGCTGGCCTTTGGCATTATCATGAAGGACAGCACAGGGAGGAAGAGCACTTCTCATTGCAGGCACAATATCTCCAACACTTCAAGATATAAGGAACAGTATGTGCAAAGTCAGGGAAGACACCTGTATTCTGGCAATGGGGAGAAATCCTAGTGGTTGGAGTATTTGGGTTTTGAAAGTAACTTCACAAACCATCTTGACTAACCCCCTCTTCTAATTTCTCCAGAGAAGTATCATCAAGGTGAATGGTGAATATGGGTGTGTTCTCCAGATCAGGCCCAGGAATCAGTGGGCAAGTGCTATTTGAACCAGCTCTTTGTAAAACTCTTTGTGGCCCAGGCCAATGCCAAAGGCATGTGAGTCCTTGATTGTAGCAACTTATAAATCCAGGCCAACCAAAAATAGGAGCAGAGCATAGGAGTGAAGGTCATAGCCGCCTGCTGGCAGGAAAGCGTGTGCAATTAGTCATAGGTGTTTGGAGTCCTGTGATGCTGACGTCCCCAGAATACCAACAGCACAGACCAGGGGCTGGGGGAAGGGGTCTCAAGAGTCCCCAGTAAGCTCAGTTCCTTGTCTCATCCATGATCCAATAATTAGAGGATGGTGGGAAGCATTTAAACTTTGCCTGTTTGAGTAGTTGTGGGGGTTAGAAATGACAAAAGGGTTTAGGAAAGTAGGCTCCAAATACTGAGACCTTGGAGCTGGCAGTTCTTTATTCATTCTCAAAATGAGTAGTGAGCATGTACTATGTTCCAGGTACTGCTTGAGGCTCTAAGAATACAGCATTGAGAAAATTCCCTGCCTCTGCAGTATGTATACTCTAGTGTGTGTAGGGGTGTAGAGTGAAATGAACCATGGAACAAAGTAAAAAGGTGAAGTAAGTTGAACAGTGATAAATATTATGGAAACAAATTGAATCCACAGAACTGAATAAGGAGTCTTGGGGATGGAGTGGGAGGAGGGATTGCAATTTAGGATCGAGTATTCATAGGACACATGGAGAAGGTGACACTGAAGGAAAGGCTTGAGGATGTCTCAGGAGGAGTACTAGCAGCATGACAAATCCAATGCCTAGGGAAGAACAATGGCATGCAACAGAAAGCAGGAGGCAGGAGGCAGGAGGCAGAGGTCTAGAAAGGCCATGTGGAGGGCCTGATCCTCTGAGCCAAGGGTAGCCTTGCAGTAATATCAGTGGCACTGGCACCATGAACTGGGTTTTTGGATTCCAGTTTGTACCCCAGGTATGTGACTTGACCTAGGGAATACGGAGCAAATGCAGATCTAAGCATCTGGGGACCATTCTCCCAGGATGAAGGAAAGGGAAGGCACCACTGACTTGGAATAGGCAAGGCTCTTGGTCTGTGTTGCAGCACCACTGTGGTAGGCAGGAAAATGGTGCCTTTCCTGAGCAGACTGGGTGCAGAACAAAACAGATACCTTTCTGTGGATGTCTAGAGCTCTTGTCACAGAGAAGACCCTGTGCCTTCACAGAGGGACACAGTCGCTTTAACAGAGAGCTGTATTCCCTGTCACTGGAAGTTCACCCCAGCAGGAGGCCAGAGGCAAGTTCAACTTTCTTGGGAGAAAAAGACTCCTAGGTGGTATTGTGTGCTTCTTAGTGCATTCCAACAGAGGGCGTGTCACTTCTGGTTCTTCCATTGTTGGTGAGACTGGCACTAAACAAAGGATTGAGGTGGTGATAGCTCATGCTTCCATTGTAGAGTGCCTGATCAACCTTTCATCAAATGGTCGCATCCATCAATTATCATGGACTAACCAGTTACATTAATAGGATTGCAAACACCCTGCACTTTCCCCACCTGGAATCTTCCAGTAAGAACTCTGCTGCATTTACTACAACTATTGCGGTATCTGGGAATATAGGTTGTAGGGAAAAAAAAGCAAGATAAAACCTTAACTCTTTCCCTTGGAGGACCAATTCTCAGAGGAAGAAGTGGTTGCCCTTGTTACTTCCTATGGAGTCCAATGCATCACATTTATTAATTTTTTTAATTTTAGATGTTTTCAATTTATAAAATTACTGTGAAGATGGTACAGAGAATTCTCATATACCTTGCATTCAATTTCCCCTATTGTCATCATCTTAAGTTATTATTGTACATTTGTCATAATACAAGAGAGAAGACATAAACAAGAACACTGGGGGAATTAAAGCCTCTGACACCTATAGCTACAAGAAATAAAACCCAACGTCTAGCCATATTAACATAAAACTTTACACCTGAGGGATAAGTAGCTCTGCTCCTACTACCTGACACAACATATTCAACTCTAAACCAAAAATTACAAAACACACAAAAAGACAAGAAAATATACAAGTTGGATAAATAATAAAAGCATCAGAACTAGACTCAAATATGACCCATATGTTGGAATTAATAGACTCAAATATGACAATGATGTTGGAATTAACAGAGAATTTACTAATAGGCAACTGACAGAATGGGAAAAGATAGTTGCAAATGACATATCAGATAAAGGGCTAGTATACAAAATCTATAAGGAACTCACCAAACTCCACACCCAAAAAACAAACAATCCAGTGAAGAAATGGGCAGAAGATATGAACAGACACTTCTCCAAAGAGGACATCCAGATGGCCAACAGACACATGAAACGATGCTCAGCATCCCTCCTCATCAGGGAAATACAAATCAAAACCACACTGAGATACCACCTCACACCAGTCAGAGTGGCTAAAATGAGCAAATCAGAGAGCTCTAGATGCTGGCGAGGATGTGGAGAAACGGGCACCCTCCTACACTGTTGGTGGGAATGTAAACTTCTTTTAGATTTTTTGTTTTTTGTCTCTGTTTGTTTTAGTTATTTGTGGGTTTGCATGTTTTTGTTTCCTATTTGTGTGTCTGTTTGTTTTTGTTTCCAGGGCTACTTCAAGGAACAAATCAGAGCACACCAGGTGGAGGGTCCAAAACATCACTAGGAGTAGGAAAATAAAGTAACCAAAGTCACCACAGAGAACAAGCAACACTCTCCAAAAAAAACCTCCTAAACGGCCAGGCTCTGGACAGTGTATGACTCCCCTTTAATATAGCAGAACTTACAGGTGCAGAGCACATAACAAGATTTTAAAACTTAAATGAGAAAGAATGAAATTNGGGTGTTACATGGAAACCAACTTGACAATAAACTATTTGTAAAAAAATAAATAAATAAATAAAACTTACCAGAGACAGAAAGCTAGCAAAAATGACAAAATGGAAGAATTCTCCTCAAAAGAAATTCCAGGAAGAAGTGACAGCTAAAAAATTTATCAAAACAGATATATGCAACATAAATGAACAACNCAATCAAATGGAACAATATCTGTATCATAGGAATTCCAGAAGAAGAAGAAGAAGAAGGAGAAGGAGAAGGAGAACAACAACAACAACAACAACAACAAGGGAGAAAGGGACTGAAGGGGTACTTGAAAAATCATAACTGAGAAANAATCACTGGGCTTGAAAAAGGCATAGAAGACATCAGAGACTCCATTGCTACAGAGATCAAGGATCTTAAAAATAGTCATGTTCAATTTTAAAAATGCTATAAATGAGGTGCAAAGTAAAATAGAGGTGGCCACAGCACGGACTGAAGAGGCAGAGAAGAGAATGGGTGAAATAGAAGATAAAATTATGGAAAAAGAGGAAGCCAAGAAATGAGAGATAAATTGATCCAGGAGCATGAAAGGAGAATTCGAGAACTGAGTGATGCAATCAAATGGAACAATATCTGTATCATAGGAATTCCAGAAGAAGAAGAAGAAGAAGGAGAAGGAGAAGGAGAACAACAACAACAACAACAACAACAAGGGAGAAAGGGACTGAAGGGGTACTTGAAAAATCATAACTGAGAAATTCCCCAACCTGGGGAAGGAAACAGACATTGAAATCCAAGAGGAACAGAGAACTCCCCTCAGATGTAACTTGAATCAATCTTCTGCACGACATATCATAGTGAAGCTGGCAAAATACAAGGATAAAGAGAGAATTCAGAAAGCAGCTAGTTATCAAAGGGCCCTAACATACAAAGGTAGACACATGACGGTAGTAGCAGACCTATCTACTGAAATGTGGCAGGCCAGAAAGGAATGGCAGGAAGTCTTCAATGTGATGAACAGAAAAAATATGCAGCCAAGAATCCTTTATCCAGCAAGCCTGTCATTTAGAAGAGAAGGAAAGATAAAGATTTTCCCAAACAAACAAAAAAAAACCTGAAGGAATTCATCACCACTAAACCACCCCTACAAGAGTTCCTAAGGGGGACTCTATGAGGGAAATGTTGCAAGGAACACAAAGTACCCGAGACATCACTATAATCATGAAATGTACAGATAACACAATGACTCTAAACCCANAGAAGGAGAACAACAACAACAACAACAACAACAAGGGAGAAAGGGACTGAAGGGGTACTTGAAAAATCATAACTGAGAAATTCACCAACCTGGGGAATGAAACAGACATTGAAATCCAAGAGGAACAGAGAACTCCCCTCAGATGTAACTTGAATCAATCTTCTGCACGACATATCATAGTGAAGCTGGCAAAATACAAGGATAAAGAGAGAATTCAGAAAGCAGCTAGTTATCAAAGGGCCCTAACATACAAAGGTAGACACATGACGGTAGTAGCAGACCTATCTACTGAAATGTGGCAGGCCAGAAAGGAATGGCAGGAAGTCTTCAATGTGATGAACAGAAAAAATATGCAGCCAAGAATCCTTTATCCAGCAAGCCTGTCATTTAGAAGAGAAGGAAAGATAAAGATTTTCCCAAACAAACAAAAAAAAACCTGAAGGAATTCATCACCACTAAACCACCCCTACAAGAGTTCCTAAGGGGGACTCTATGAGGGAAATGTTGCAAGGAACACAAAGTACCCGAGACATCACTATAATCATGAAATGTACAGATAACACAATGACTCTAAACCCATATTTGTCAATAATAGTGAATGTAAATGTAAATGCTCCAATCAAAAGACATAGGGTATCAGAATGGATAAAAAAAACACAAGACTCATCTATTTGCTGTCTACAAGAGACTCATTTTAGACCTGAGGACACCTTCATATTGAAAGTGAGCAGATGGATAACTATCTATCATGCTACTGGAAGTCAAAAGAAAGCTGGAGTAGCCATACTTATATCAGGAAAACTAGACTTTAAATTAAAAGCTGTAACAAGAGATGAAGAAGGGCATTATATAATAATTACAGTGTCTATCCATCAGGAAGAGCTACAATTATAAATTTCTACATACTGAATTTGGGAGCACCCAAATACATAAAACAATTAATCACAAACATAAACAATCTTATTGATAAGAATGTGCTATTTTCATGGGACTTTAATACTCCACTTACAGCAATGGATAGATCAACTAGACAAAAAATCACTAAAGAAAAATGGACTTGGATGACACATTGGACCAGATGGAATTGACAGATATATTTCTACATCCCAAAGCACTGGAATTAACTTTCTTCTTGAGTACACATAGTACATTCTCCAAGATAGATCATGTACTGGGTCACAAAACAGCCCTCAATAAATATAAAAGAACTGAGATCATGCCATGCACACTTTCAGATCACAATGCTATGAAACTTGAAATCAACCACAGGAAAAAGTCTAGAAAACCTCCAAAAGCATGGAGGTTAAATAACATCCTACTAAAGAATGAATGGGTCAACCAGGCAATTAGAGAAGAAATTTTAAAAAATACATGGAAACAAATGAAAATGAACATAACAATCCAAACCCTTTGGGATGCAGCAAAGGCATTCATAAGAGGAAAATACACTGCAATCCAGGCCTAACTCAAAAACAAGAAAAATCCCAAATACAAAATCTAATAGCACACCTAAAGGAACTAGA
>NW_027529187.1:10936-13247 GCF_008692635.1 Crocuta crocuta | reverse complement strand
GAAACAGACATTGAAATCCAAGAGGAACAGAGAACTCCCCTCAGATGTAACTTGAATCAATCTTCTGCACGACATATCATAGTGAAGCTGGCAAAATACAAGGATAAAGAGAGAATTCAGAAAGCAGCTAGTTATCAAAGGGCCCTAACATACAAAGGTAGACACATGACGGTAGTAGCAGACCTATCTACTGAAATGTGGCAGGCCAGAAAGGAATGGCAGGGAGTCTTCAATGTGATGAACAGAAAAAATATGCAGCCAAGAATCCTTTATCCAGCAAGCCTGTCATTTAGAAGAGAAGGAAAGATAAAGATTTTCCCAAACAAACAAAAAAAAACCTGAAGGAATTCATCACCACTAAACCACCCCTACAAGAGTTCCTAAGGGGGACTCTATGAGGGAAATGCTGCAAGGAACACAAAGTACCCGAGACATCACTATAATCATGAAATGTACAGATAACACAATGACTCTAAACCCATATTTGTCAATAATAGTGAATGTAAATGTAAATGCTCCAATCAAAAGACATAGGGTATCAGAATGGATAAAAAAAACACAAGACTCATCTATTTGCTGTCTACAAGAGACTCATTTTAGACCTGAGGACACCTTCATATTGAAAGTGAGCAGATGGATAACTATCTATCATGCTACTGGAAGTCAAAAGAAAGCTGGAGTAGCCATACTTATATCAGAAAAACTAGACTTTAAATTAAAAGCTGTAACAAGAGATGAAGAAGGGCATTATATAATAATTACAGGGTCTATCCATCAGGAAGAGCTACAATTATAAATTTCTACATACTGAATTTGGGAGCACCCAAATACATAAAACAATTAATCACAAACATAAACAATCTTATTGATAAGAATGTGCTATTTTCATGGGACTTTAATACTCCACTTACAGCAATGGATAGATCAACTAGACAAAAAATCACTAAAGAAAAATGGACTTGGATGACACATTGGACCAGATGGAATTGACAGATATATTTCTACATCCCAAAGCACTGGAATTAACTTTCTTCTTGAGTACACATAGTACATTCTCCAAGATAGATCATGTACTGGGTCACAAAACAGCCCTCAATAAATATAAAAGAACTGAGATCATGCCATGCACACTTTCAGATCACAATGCTATGAAACTTGAAATCAACCACAGGAAAAAGTCTAGAAAACCTCCAAAAGCATGGAGGTTAAAGAACACCCTACTAAAGAATGAATGGGTCACCCAGGCAATTAGAGAAGAAATTAAAAAATATATGGAAACAAATGAAAATGAAAATACAACAATCCAAACCCTTTGGGATGCTTATGAAATAAACTGAAGAAAACATAAAGAAAAACATTCCATGCTCATGGATTGGAAGAATAAATATTGTTAAAAATATCTATACTACACAAAGAAATCTACACATTCAATGCAATGCCAGTAAAAATAGCACCACCATTTGCAACTATCTTTTCCCATTCCGTTGGTTGCCTGTAAGTTTTGTGGGTTGTTTCCTTGGCTGTGCAGAAGCTTTTAATCTTGATGAGGTCCCAATCGTTGATTTTTNTTAATCTTGATGAGGTCCCAATCATTTATTTTTGCTCTTGATTCCCTTGCTTTTGGGGATGTGTCAAGTAAGAAGTTGCTGCGGTGGAGGTCAAGGAGGCTGTTTCCTGCTTTCTCCTCTAGGGTGTTGATAGTTTCCTGTCTCACATTCAGGTCCTTTATCCATTTTGAGTTGATTTTTGTGCATGGTGTGAGAAAATGATCTACTTTCATTCTTCTGCATGTTGCTGTCCAGTTCTCCCAACACCATCTGTTAAAAAGGCTGTCTTTTTTCCATTGGATATTCTTTCCTGCTTTGTCAAAGATCAGTTGGCTGTATACTTTTGGGTCCACTTCTGAGTTCTCAATTCTGTTCCATTGGTCTATGTGTCTGTTTTTGTGCCAATACCATACTGTCTTGATGATGACAGCTTTGTAGTAGAGGCTAAAGTCTGGGATGGTGATCCCTCACGTTTTGGTTTTATTTTTCAGTATTACTTTGGCTATTCGGGGTCTTTTGTGGTTCCATACAAATTTTTGGATAGTTTGTTCTAGTTTTGAGAAGTATGCTGGTGCAATTTTGATTGGAATTGCATTGAATGTGTAGAGTGCTTTAGGTAGTAATGACATCTTAACTATATTTATTCTTCCTATCCGTGAGCATGGAATGTTTTTCCATTTCTTTGTGTCTTCTTCAATTTCCTTCATAAGTTTTCTATAGTTTTCATCATACAGATCTCTTGTATCCTTGGTTAGGTTTATTCC
>NW_027529187.1:5821-9519 GCF_008692635.1 Crocuta crocuta | reverse complement strand
ATTACTTTGGCTATTCGGGGTCTTTTGTGGTTCCATACAAATTTTTGGATAGTTTGTTCTAGTTTTGAGAAGTATGCTGGTGCAATTTTGATTGGAATTGCATTGAATGTGTAGAGTGCTTTAGGTAGTAATGACATCTTAACTATATTTATTCTTCCTATCCGTGAGCATGGAATGTTTTTCCATTTCTTTGTGTCTTCTTCCATTTCCTTCATAAGTTTTCTATAGTTTTCATCATACAGATCTCTTGTATCCTTGGTTAGGTTTATTCCTAGGTATTTTATGGTTTTTTGTGCAATTGTGAATGGGATCAGTTTCTTGATTTCTCTTTCTGTCGCTTCATTGTTGGTGTATAAAAATGCAACCGGTTTCTCTACATTGATTTTGTACCCTGCAACTTGGCTGAATTCTTGGATCAGTTCTAGTAGGCTTCTGGTGGAGTCTGTCGGGTTATCGATGTAGAGTATCATGTCATCTGCGAAGAGTGAAAGTTTGACTTCCTCTTTGCCAATTCTGAAGCCTTTGATTTCCTTTTGTTATCTGATGGCTGATGCTAGGACTTCCAGCACTATGTTAAACAACAGTGGTGAGAGTGGCCATCCCTGTCGTGTTCCTCATCTCAGGGGGAAAGCTCTCAGTTTTTCCATACCATGCATATTTTCACATCACAGTGCAATGAAGGTTGAAATCAACCACCAGAAAAAATTTGGAAAGACTACAAACACTTGAATACTAAAGAAAATCCTACTAAAGAATGAACAGGTTAACCAAGAAATTAAAGAAGAAATGAACAAGTACATGGGAGCCAATGAAAATGAAAACACAACAGTCCAAAACCCTTGGGATGCAGCAGAGCAGACAGAAGAGGGACGTATATTGCATTCCAGGGCCTCCTAAAGAAGGAAGAAATGTCTCAATGATACAACGTAACCGTACACCTAATGGAGCTGGAAGAAGAACAACAAATAAAGCCCCAAACAGTAGAGGAAGGGAAATAATAAAGATCAGAGCATAAATTGAGAATACTGAAATGAAAAAATAAAGTAGAATAGATAAAACAAGGAGGTCGTTCTTTGAAAGAATTTTAAAAAATTGATAACGCCACAACCAGACCCATCAGAAAGAAAAAGGAGAGGACTCAAATCAATAAAATCACAAATGAGGGGGGAGGGGCAAGATGGCGGGGAAGTAGGGAGCTCCGTACTTGCACTCGAGCCCATGCCTCACACGGAAAAGATCGGAAGCCGTAGGAAACCTTACGGAACCCAAGAGATTGGGAGAAAAAGGACGCAGAATCCACTGAGAAAGCCTTCCACCGTGAGTGCGAACTGGGGAAGATAAAATCGGGCCTGGACTGGAGACTGCAGGGATGGGGCGATCCTCCTCTGCGGGGAATGAGAGGGGGGAAAAAGGGAGAGAGTCTGAAACAGAAAAACCTCTGCTCGGGGGCTAAACCTCCGCTCGGGGCGTAGAAAGACCTTGCGCACAAAATACCTGCGCACCAGGCCCCCACACTCCAACTCGCCCCGGAGGGGCTGCGCTCAAGGTCTGCTTCTTTGTGCTGGCTCCTGGCTGGCTGGGAGAAGCTGCGCGCCTGCCGCCATTGCCCTCCTGGTGGGCTTGGACCCCTGGAGGAGCCAGGCGCAGGCACCGGGCGTCCACGCTCCTAGCTGGCTGGAACTCTAGAGGGAAGGCAAAGAGCTAAAATCTGGGAGATTTGCCGGCGAATTCGTGTTTTGGGTGAAGAGACACAGAGGGACCTAGTTTTCCTCACTGCAGCGGGCTCAGCGCCCCCGCCCCGCCCAGGCTCCCCAGCCCGACCCGGAGGAGAAGGGAGCAGAGGCTTCTTGCTCCACTCCCAGAGCTAGGCAGGAGGCTTGGAATTGCCCTGAGGGGGTTGCCAGGGGATTGCCTGCGGCAATTTCAGCGGGGCGCTTGGACTGGGATTTGGAGGCTGGGACTGGCCTGGGTTGAAAAGCTCAACAATCTTTGGCTGCGCCCCTGGCCCTGCGAGCTTACACGCCTATAAAAGAGAGGTGGAGCGCCGCCACTCTCCTCCCTACAAGCACCAAGGCCGAACTCCCGTCTGACGCACTGGATCACACCACGCCTATCCCTGCTTAAGAGCTGCCCTCCTCCCATTTTCCTTTTTTTTTTCTTTTTCTTTTCTTTTTCTTTTTTCCTTTTTTTTCTTTTTTCCCCCCAAATGCTGACCTGATTAACTCGTCACCGGCATGCTTAAACAAACACATTTAGTCCATTCTGTAGATGTAAATTCTACACCTCCCGACCTTTTCATCTCTTTCTCTCAGGAGTAATTACACTATATAGTTTCTCTGGATAACACGAGCATCCTTCTCTCACCTAACCAACCATACTCCACCCTTTAACTCTTTGAAAGAAGCTTCTTATCCCTTCTTCCTGTTCGTTCTATTTCCAATTTTGCCTCATCCCCGCCCTGTCTTCTCTCTCTGTCTCTATACACTGTAACCAGCACTGCACACACCCGGCTATTTAATTGTAGCTGAGAAATCCGGTTATATGCTATAAACTGTTCTTTGCCCGTTGGTATTCTTCTTTTTTCCTTTTATTTTCTTCCTTTTGACCTTATTATGTTTTTTTTTTTTAATTTTCTATTATTCGCCCTCCCTCCTCCGCCTTTTATCCTAACTTTTGCGCTTTCCCTCTCGGTTTGCCTGTTAGTCGGATTTGTCTGTGCGTTTGTGGGCCCCTGCTCCCTGTGTGTTTGTCAGTCTGTTTTCCTCTCCAGGGCTACCTCAAGAAACAAGCCAAANAGAAAACTTATGAAGGAAATTGAAGAAGACACAAAGAAATGGAAAAACATTCCATGCTCACGGATAGGAAGAATAAATACAGTTAAAATGTCATTACTACCCAAACCAATCTACACATTCAATGCAACTCCAATCAAAATAACACCAGCATACTTCTCAAAGCTAGAGCAAACTATCCTAAAATTTAAATGGACCAACAAAATACCCCAAATAGCCAAAGTAATACTAAAAAATAAAACCAAAATGGGAGGTATCACCATCCCAGACTTTAGCCTCTACTACAAAGCTGTCATCATCAAGACAGTATGGTATTGGAACAAAACCAGACACATAGACCAATGGAATAGAATTGAGAACTCAGAGCTGGACCCAATGGTATACAGCCAACTAATCTTTGACAAAGCAGGAAAGAATATCCAATGGAAAAAAAGACAGCCTCTTTAACAGATGGTGTTGGGAGAAGTGGACAGGAACATACAAAAGAATGAAACTAGATCACTTTCACACACCATACACAAAAATGAGCTCAAAATGGATAAAGGGCCTGAATGTGAGACAGGAAACCATTAAAACCCTAGAGGAGAAAGCAGGAAACAACCTTCCTTGACATCCACCGTAGCAGTTTCTTACTTGCCACATCCCCAAAAGCAAAAGAATCAAGAGCAAAAATAAACAGTTGGGACCTCATCAAGATTAAAAGCTTCTGCACCGCAAAGGAAGCAATCCATAAAACTAATAGGCACCGAACGGAATGGGAAAAGATAGTTGCAAATGGCGTATCAGACAAAGGGTTAATATCCAAAATATATAAGGAACTCACCAAAATCCACACCCGAAAATCAAACAACCCAGTGAAGAAATGGGCAGAAGATATGAACAGACACTTCTCCAAAGAGGACATCC
>NW_027529187.1:0-5743 GCF_008692635.1 Crocuta crocuta | reverse complement strand
CAAACCCCGACATTTGAAGAGCTAACACGACAAAAGCGCATTCTGGGGCACATAAATTCTGATACCATTTGGCAGGGCCCTCCGCATTTCCTAGACCCTGGAGGGCCAGGTTGCTTTCATCTTGTGGCTTCCCTATCTCAACGTGGAGTGGCCGTGGTGAACCAAGGGAGACAGCACGAAGCTGACATACCGACGCACTGGCTCTCAGATACCTGGATGTGATGAAGGATGCTTTTGCTCACGTCTCCATGGCAAAGGGTCATCACACGACCCTTCCTAACCACAAGTGGACTGGAAATGGAGGGTCCCCTGTGTCCAGGAAGGAAAGCAAAGACAAGGTATGGATGAGCATTGAAATTTCTCCCACGTACTGCTACACAGTAGGTGCTCGACCAAAGGCAACTACCATCATTTGTTATGACAACCGACTGTATCAATTAGAGGCGTCTCCGAGGTCAGATTTGCTTGGTTTTCTTTGCATTTTTAAGTGCCTACCACATGACAGACGCTTTCAACTACAGGACCACATCTAACGCGAAGAGGATCCTGTACATGTCGGCAGGGAGTGTTCACCATCTTCAGGAAATAGTACTTGTCTGCATTGCCTGCACTCCCAGCATTGCAATCTGTAATCACAGTAGGCTGAGAAGTTCCTCCTTCCTTTTGAAACATGGGTAAAATCGGAACCTGGTGTCTCAGCTATCCTCCATGTGACTAACCTTGCCTGAACACCTGACGTGGACTGGTGCCATTAGGCCCACTGAATGCCAGGGCTTTTTCCGTGGGACACGTACTAGACAAGTGGCCGTGGGAGGATGGTTATTTTTTTCGGGTTCAATTTGACTCACGTGTCCACCGAGCAATCATATTGCACCACCCAGGAGGACTGTTAGGAATTTGACTTCAGTGGATGTTTCCTCCTCATCAACCAATTCTGATGAAGCATTACTATCTGACCACTTAATGAGCTCTTTCATCTGAATTCGTGTTCAGTTCCCAGCCTCAAATAAGTAAATCCTACAAGTCCTTCTGCAAACACCAGGGTGGCTTCAAAAATCTTCTGTGTAATATCAGGGTTGATCCCTAAGTCCCTTGAAGGTTATAGGTGCAATGAGACATTCCTCACATCCCACCGGGAAAACAGAGAGTGGATCGAAGACCACCTGGGGAGGATGAACAAGAGTGCTAAGGTCACAGTCCAAGTCCCATTTTCCATCAAAACAGCTTTAGCTGTCAGAGCGGTTGGAGGGTAAGCTCCAGGAGAGCCACGGAACCTGGGCAGGGAGTAGGCCTGCTCTATGTCATGGGAGGGCATGAAGCCCTTGTGCAGCCAGTAGAGGAGGCGGCAGAGATGAGCTGGTCAGCAGACCACATTCCAGAGTTGGACAGGAGGGCAATGTGGGAAGAGGGGCTGTCATGTGGGAAAGTGTGGGGACTGGACAGAAATAGCGGTGCCTGGAAGAGTCTATTCTGAACAGGACTCAGTCCCCAAATTGTGCTTCATTCTTCTTGACACCTTTCTTCCTGAGGCCTGCTTTTGCTACCTGGACCTCAGAGTCCTCCTCTTTGTCGTCTGGGAAATAACATGTTAGCGAGAAAACAAATGAAGTAGGATTCAGAAGGTCGGCCACAGGCTGGGGTGGGTGGGAACAGCGGGGACTCTACATGAATTCAGACCCGGGATCTAGTGGGTCTGGTTTCTGCTCTGTCACTTACAAGCCATGTGATCCTGGGAAAACGACCAAGCCTTGTGAGCCTCAGTTTCTTCATCTGTGAAGTAAGTGAGTTGGATAAGCCCCATCTTGCAGGAGGAATGTATGTGATGTATGTAAAGCACCTGGCACAGTGTGCTGGGCATATATCAGAACGTTGATGAATGGCAGGTGTTTCTAGTGTCGGTTTGATCCTAGACTCTTCTACTCTCTCCTATGGGATATTCTCTGTTTACAGCTCACGCTAGAGAACATGAAGCTCAATAGGACACGGAACAGCTAATAAGCCAAAGAGAATGCTTCATAAATACAACTCGATCCACTTTCTTTCTTTTTATTTTAATGAACAAAAAACGTTTTCTTTAGTTTTGAGAGAGGGACAGAACACGAGCAAGGGAGGATCAGAGAGGAAGGAGACGCAGAAAGTAAAGCAGGCTCCAGGCTCCAGGCTCCGAGCTGCAGCACAGAGATCATGACTTGAGTGGAAGTCGGACGCTTAACCGACTGAGCTGCCGAGGGTCCCCAAGGTCCATTTCATTTTCGAAGGCAGAGGACATATGTGGGATATATGAGAATATGTGTGGAATGTGGCTGTGGGGGAGTTGTCCCAGCTGGAGACAACACGAAGCTGCTAGAAGTTGAATCAAAGACCAACTTCTTCCCTTCCTGTGCACATGCTCTTCCATCCAAACCACTACTTTCATTCATTCTCCTGGACCAAAACCTAGACCTGGCTTACAGCTGTCCAATGACAATCAAGAAAATCAAATTAAAATGTCTTTTTAATGCACTGCGTTGTGGTTTTCCATGGCCAGCAACAACAGTGTCAGTCTTGATCTTCTGGGCTCCACTTTAAAGGAATATACCATTATAGGGGCGCCTGTGTGGCTCAGACAGTTCAGCGTCCCACTTTGGCTCAGGTCATGATCTTGCAGCTCTTGAGTTCCAGCCTGGCATCGGGCTCAATGCTGATGGCTCAGAATCTGGAGCCTGCTTCGGATTCTGTGTCTCCCTCTCTCTGCTCCTTCTCTGCTCTTGAGCTCTCTATCAAAGAATAAAAACACGTTAAAAAAACTTTTTAAAGGAATACCATCATATTTCTCCAGAAATCCTTGCAGATGATTGGTAGAAAACACCTGCTCTGTGTCCTGTGTTCAACTCCACAGGGACAAGAGTGCAGGACACTTTCGCTTCCTGACACAGGAGGAGATTTCTCTTTGGTTTGCTCATGATCCAAAAGGAATTTCTCGGAGCCATATTCTGTTTCAGATTTTGCTCGCACCCCTAAGGCACACCATCTGTGGGCCTGGCCACTGTCAACATTCAGCTTCGTTGTCATCAGCTGCCCAGGAGGCATCCCACTGACCAGAGACCCCAGGCCAGCCTGCCTCAGGAGGGGCATCCCCACTGCAGGGCCCGCCCCTGGAGCCCCACTGCCTCAGCCTTCTTTCACCTGTTCGGCTAGCCTTGGGGACCCCTCCCCACCTTCCCACTGGGAAGGCTGCTGCCAGACAGTCACGTATGGGTGGGGCGTGCCCTGCCTCTCCTAGTGTCCTCACTGCTAACACAGGGCCCTTCCGAGAGCGAGCAGAGCTCAGAGAATATCTGGCAACAAATGGACCAGTAAGCAGGGGTCCTCTGTGCCCAGATCCACTGGCTCCACCTTTCGTGGTGAGCGGAGCCAATGCAGGCACACATATCTATGTCACTTGTACACAATGACAGACAGCAAGGGATAAGAAGCAAAACATCTTTTATTTCTCATTTTCCTGACCCTGGCACGTTACTGCCAAGGTCTTCCAGATTTCCAAGAAATCCCTGTGCCCAGCCCACGCACTGAGATTCCCTTCAGGATCCCAGACAAGGATGGGGGTATCCCAGCTTGTTGCACCAAATGGCAAAACTCTGACTCTTGGACTGGACAAGTACAAAGAACTGTGGCGTGGATGCCACTCACACACTGAGCCTCTGAAGCTCCAGAAACCTTCTAACACAAGAAAGAACATCAGGAAGCTTCCTCAAGGAAACAAACATGGATTTCTGAGGTCGCATAGACAGAGAACAAACAGAGAGCCACCCAAACGTGATGTGGGCCCCACTTTCCCCAAGCAGCCCTGGCCCTCCCCTACTCACAGCGCCCAGTGCCCTCCCTGCTCCCAGGCACAGGGAAGAAGCGGCCTGGCCTCCTGCCCCGCAGGGGAGGCTGTTGGACCCCGGGCAGAAAGGGCCTGGCTGCCCCTCTGGCTCAAGCCCGCACTTCCTCATTGCTGGCAGCCTCGTGACAGAGGTATAGGGAGGCTCCGAGCCACCTGCAACTGACCATGAGGATGTGCTGCAGCACGTGCACGCTGCTGGTCTCCGCGTGGGCCCTGGGACCCCACAGGAACTCGTAGCATGAGGGCTCGCTGCCGGGCACCTGCCAGTACTCTGTGTACCCTTCCTGCACCCAGACTTCGGTGACCATCTCCCTGGGCTCCCCATAAAATAAGTGCTCCCTGCCAGCACACACCCCCAGGACCCCCAGCGCTTTCCACACCTCCTCCTCAGGGGCACGGTGATCCTCCAGGAGGATCACTCCCAGGACCACCACGAGGAGGCTGGTCGTGGGCATGGCCTACTTGCCACGTAGCACCCGATCACAGGTCCGGCCGAGGATGGTGACCAGGACGTAGGAGTGCTCGCCGGGGTCCACTTCCTTCACGTCAACGCCAAAGACCAGCTGCAGCTAGGCACCGGCAGGCTCGGCAGAAGGTCACGGGGCACTGGTCCGGGACATCTTTGCTGACCATGGAGAGCATCTCTGCCTGGGGGGAGGGCTATTTGGTGCGATACTTTAGGAGCAGGAATGCCACCAGTTCAGACACCTTCATGCTGAGTGCCTCTGGGAGCAAGGGCTGGGCTGTTGCCTGATGCCCCCTGGTGCTCAACCCCTCCTCATCTGGATTGCTGGGCTCCTCATCAGACCTGTTCCCTGCAGCACCTGCTATGTCAGCGGGGGAGCGGCAACGCTCTGAGGGCTCTGAGGAGGGCACGGGGCAGGACATATGGACCCAGCAGTGGACCCCTCCTCCAGGGGGACTGGGAAAAGGAGAGGGCAGGAAGAGAAGATCAAGGGGGAGGAGGAGGAGGAGGAGAAGGCAGCTGCCAAGGAGGGGGGACCAGGGAAGCTGTGGAGGAGGAGGAGGAGGAGGGAGTTGGGGTCTCCTCCCCATCCTCAGCCCCAGAGGGCTGTGCATCCACCGGGCCTCCTGCCTCTTGGGGTTTTCTTCCAATGTCCAGTGCTCACTCCTCTGCTGCAGGGGCATGATGTTTGTGAGAACCTTAGGAAAAGGAGGGGGCTCCTCAGGGGGCAGCCCAGCCCACAGAGCACGAGGTCCCTGACCTGAGAGGGGGGCCACGTAGGGGTTGGGGGTGGAGGGGTCCCCTCTGGGGTGGGATGGGCGAGCGCCCGGCTCCATACACACAGCATGCACCTCGCCTTGATCACTGGCAGCCCGGCCCTTTCTGGCCGGTGTCCAGGACCTTCCCCACTGGGGCAGAAGGCCAGGCCGCTTCTTCCCTGTGCCTGGGAGCAGGGAGGGCACTGGGCGCTGTGAGTAGGGGAGGGCCAGGGTTGCTTGGGGGAAAGCAGGCCCCACAGCACGTTTGGGTGGCTCCCTGTTTGTTCTCTGTCTATGCGACCTCGGAAATCTATCTTGGTTTCCTCACGGAAGCTTTCTCATGTTGTTGCTTGTGTTAGAATGTTTTCAGGAGCTTCGGAGGCTCAGTGTGGATAAGTGAGTGGCATCCACGCCACAATTCTTTGTACTTCTCCAGTTTAAGAGTCAAGAGTTTTGCCATTTGGTGTAAGGAGCTGGGGCCCCTTCAGTTCTCTTTTGGGATCCAGAAGGGAGTCATGGTGCCTGCGCTGGGCACAGGGGTGTCTCGAACACATGAAGACTTTGACCGTAAATTGATTGTGCCAGTACACTGAGAAATGAAAGATGTTCATTCTTGCTTCTTATCCCTTGTCATCCGTCATTCTGTACAAG
>NW_027529186.1:0-474 GCF_008692635.1 Crocuta crocuta | reverse complement strand
AAATGGAAATAGACACTGCCCAGCAGTCAGTTTGGATGCTCATCCACCTCTACCATCAGGCAAAATGTGGGGAGATGGAACCCGATTAAGGACACTGGCTTCTAGCTGCATGAGACACTGCGGAGGGAGATGTCCACGATGTTTGGGTGTCTCCCTGTGCTCGCACGCTGGTGACTCAAGTCAAAGGAAATTATAACAACTCAGTTCAGGCAGGACATGTACTGGTCGGTTCTGTGTGTAATCGAGGTGTGAATCATCCCTCAGGTGGAGTCAGAGGACCAGGTGAACGGCTNGGCCAAACGAAGATGAAATGTCTAGTAGAGAAGACAGTTCTGAATGCCAGCTACAGGCCTGGGACCCGCTGAGGAACTAGGATGGAGTGTAACCTGATGGCCTAAGGGGGTTACCCCCTTCAGGGGGAAAAATAACATACACACACACAACAAACTGGTCATTGAAACAAAATACTTAGTC
>NW_027529185.1:332-1849 GCF_008692635.1 Crocuta crocuta | reverse complement strand
GAATTTAAAAATGCTATAAATAAGGTGCATAATAAAATGGAGGCAGCCAATGCATGGATTAAAGAGGCAGAGAGGAGAATAGGTGTATTAGAAGACATAATTATAGAAAAAGAGGAAGCCAAGAAAAAGAGAGATAAACTGATTCAGGAGCATGGAAAGAGAATTCAAGAGCTGAGTGATTCAAGCAAATGGAACAATATCCATACCATAGGAATTTCAGAAGAAGAAGAGACAGAAATAAAGGAGCTGAAGGGGTACTTGAACAAAATGTAGCTGAGACCTTCCCCAATCTGGGAAATAGACATCGAAATCCAAGAGACACAGAGAACTTCCCTCAGACGTAACTTGAATCAATCTTCTGCACAACATATCAGAGTGAAACTGGCAAAATATAAGGACAAAGAGAGAATTCTGAAAGTAGCTAGGGATAAAAGGGCCCTAACATACAAAGGGAGACCTATCAAAGTAGTTGCANAATGTGTACACACTGAATTTGGAAGCACCCAAACACATAAAACAATTAATCACAAACAGAAACAATCTTATTGATAATAATGTGCTAATAGTAGGGGATTTTAATAATCCTCTTACAGCAATGGATAGATCAACTAGACAGAAAATCACTAAAGAAACAATGGACCTGAAGAACACATTGGACCAGATGGATTTGACAGATGTATTTAGAACTCTACATCCTGAGGTTAGGGAATTGACCTTCTCCAAGATAGATCACATACTGGGTCACAAAGCAGCCCTCAATATATATAAAAGAATTAAGATTATACTGTGCACACTTTCAGATCACAATGCTATGAAACTTGAAATCAATTCCAGGAAGAAGTCTGAAAAACCTCCAAAAACATAGAGATTAAAAAACACCCTACTAAAGAACGAATGGGCCAATCAGGCAATTAGAGAAGAAATTTAAAAATATATGGAAACAAATGAAAATGAAAATACAATAACCCAAACCCTTTGTGATGCAGCAAAGGCAGTCCTGAGAGGATAGTACATTGCACTCCAAGCCTCTTTCAACAAACTAGGAAAAAAAGCACAAATACAAAATCTAACAGTTCACCTAAAAGAACTAGAAGTACAGCAGCAAGAGTACCCCAAACCCAGCAGAAGAAGAGAAATAATAAAGATCAGGGGAGAAATAAAACAGTATGGAATTTAAAAAAACAAGTTGAGTAGATCAATGAAACCAAGAGTTGGTTTTTTGAAAAAATAAACAAAATTTATAAACCTCTAGCCAGGCTTCTCAAAAAGAAAAGAGAGAGCACCTAAATAAACAAAATCATGAGTGAAAATGGATTTATTATAACCATTCCCTCAGAAACACAAGCAATTATCAGGGAACTGTATGAAGAATTATATGCCAACAAGTTGCACAACTTAGAAGAAATGGACAAATTCCTAAACACACACACAATACCAAAATTCAAATGGAAAGAGATAGAAAATCAGAACAGACCTATAACTAGTGAAGAAATTGAATCAGTTATTAAATCTCACAA
>NW_027529185.1:0-143 GCF_008692635.1 Crocuta crocuta | reverse complement strand
AAAAAAAAAAGAACTATAGGCCAATATCCTTGATGAATATAGGTGCAAAAATCCTCAACAAGATACTTGCAAATCGAATACAACAGCATATAAAAAGTATTATCCAACATGACCCAGTGGGATTCATTCCTGGGTTACAGGGC
>NW_027529184.1:90389-92678 GCF_008692635.1 Crocuta crocuta | reverse complement strand
GAAGTAACACCCAGAGATGGAAATAATTATAAGAGAATATTATGAAAAACTATATGGGAACAAACTAGACAACTTAGAAGAAATGGATGAATTCCTAGAAACATACAAACCTCCAAAACTGAATAAAGATGAAATAGAAGATTTAAACAGCCTAATTCCTAGTGAAAAAATTGAATCAGTAATGAAAATGTTCTCAACAAATGAAAGTCCAGGACCATATGCCTTCACAGGCAAGTTTTACTAAACATTAAAAAAGAGTTAATACTTATTCTTCTCAGGCTATTAAAAAAAAGTAAAAGAGAAAGGAAATTTTTCAAATTTATTTTATGAGGCTAGCATTACCCTGATACCAAAACCAGACAAAACCACTACAAACAAACAAACAAACAAAACCCCCCAAACTGTAGGCCAATATCTCTGATGAACATAGATGCAAAAATCCTCAGCAAAATATGAGCAAATCAATTTAACAGTACTTTAAAAGGATCATTCTCCATGACAAAATGGGATGTATTCCAGGGAAGCAAAGATGGTGCAATATTTGCAAATCAATCTATGTGATAAAGCCCATTAATAAGAGGAAAGATAAAAACCATATAATCATCTCAGCCATTTGTTGAAATACATTTTTTCAACAAAGTGGGTTTATATGTACATAATTCAGCATAATAAAGGCCTTATATAAAAAACCGACAGCTAAAATAATTCTCAATGGTCAAAAACGGAGAGACTTTCCTTTAAGGCAAGAAAGAAGACAAGGATGTCTGATGTCACCAGTTTTATTCAACATAGCTCTGGAATTCCTAGCTGCACCAATCAGACAACAAAAATAAATAAATAAAAGTCAGTGTAGTTGGCACGGTAGAATGAAAACTTTCATTATTTGCTGGTGATGTGATACTCTGTACAGAAAACCCTAAAGACTCCACCAAAAAACTACTAGAAATGATAAATCAATTCAGATTGTTGCAGGATACAAAATCAATGTGCAAAAATGTGTTGTGTTTCTATACACTAATAATGAAGCAGCAGAAAGAGAAATTAAGAAAGAGAATCCCATTTACAACTGCACCAAAAATAATAAAACACCTAGAAATAAATTAAACCAAAGAGAAGAAAGATCTATACTCTGAAAACCATAAGTCATTGATGAAAGAATATGAAGATCGCACATACAAGTGGAAAGATATTCCATGCTCATGGATTGAAAGTATTAATATAGTTAAAATGTCTATGATAACTGTAGCAATCTACAGATTCAATGCAATTTCAATCAAAATACCAATAGTTTTTTTCCCACAGAACTAGAACAGATATTCCTAAAATGTGTATGGAACTACATATGATCCTATACAGCCAAAGCAATCTTGAGGAAGAAAGTTCTGCAGATATCAGAATCACAGATTTCAAGACATACTACTTACAAAACGATATTAATCCAAACAGCATGATGATACTGGCTCAAAACGAAGTAGATAGATCAGTAGAAAAGGATACAGATCACAGAAATAATGACACACCTGTATAGCCAATTAATCTAGGACAAAAAAGGCAAGAACATACCAGGGGGAAAAGTACAGTCTCTTCAACAAATGTTGTAGGAAACTGGTCCTCTGAATACAAAAGAATGAAACTGGACTGCTTTCGTACCCCATACACAAAAATAAACTCAATATGAATTAAAGGCCTAAATGTGAGGCATGAAACCATAACCTCCTAAAAGAAAACACATTCAGTAATCTCTTGGACTTTGAACATAGCAATATATTTATGGATATGTCTCCTCAAGCAAGGAGAACAAAAGGAAAAGTAAGTTATTGGGACTACACATAAATAGAAAGCCTTTCAAAAAAAGGCAATCTAGTAAANGAATAGGTATTTTTCCAAAGAAGACATACAGATGGCCAACAGACACATGAAAAGATACTCAATGTCACTAATCAGGAAAATGTAAATGAAAGCTGCAAGGAGATATCACTTCACACCTGTCAGGATGACTAGTATCAAAAAGAGAAGAAATAACAAATGTTGGTGAGGATGTGAAGAAAAGGAAACTCACATGTATCATTGGTGAAATGTCAATTGGTGCAACCAATTGTTGGTAGAAGACAGTAAGGAGATTTCTCAAAAAATTAAAAATAGAAATATGATATAATACAATAATTCCACTACTGAGTGTTTACCTAAAGAAAACCCTCTGTTTATTGCAACATTATTTATAATAGTGAAGATATGGAAGCAATCCAAATGTCCATTGATAGATGAATGGATAAAGAAGATATATAAACT
>NW_027529184.1:89611-90262 GCF_008692635.1 Crocuta crocuta | reverse complement strand
AATAATTCATGGAGATAAAATTACAGCATAGAGAATATAGTCAATAATATCATGAAAATGTATGCTGACAAATGGTGACTACACTTACAGTGATCATTGAATAAGATATAGAGTTGCTGAAACAATATATTGTGTACATGAAAGTAATAAAACATTGTATGTCAATTATATTTCAGTAACATAGAAAGCACAAATGGGCTTTGGCCTGGAACAGTTCCTTACTGGAAGATAAAGGCCTTTAACAGCCTGTGCTGGGATTATCAATTTGTGAGTATCTTTCCCTGTTCTGGGCTTGATGTATACTCCATTGCTCTGCTAATGTGGCACATCAGTGGCCCTCAGCCACACTCCCAGCTATCTTTATTTCAGACTCCACAATGGAGGGGTTACTTCCACAATGGCACCATGTAAGGTGCATGCAGTCACATCCCGAGTGGGCTGCAGAAGTAATCCACTGGCTATGAGGGACTTGTGCATTACAAGGGGTTGGATCTTATGCACACAATCTCTCCTCTTGCTTTAAGTAAGTGCTCTGCCACGTGATCCTGGTGTATATCTGTTATCTGTTCTCAACATTGAATCATATAGTGGTTTCTTCCCCACATGACACTACCTGAATTTTAACCTTGGCCACTTTCATGTTATATTTTA
>NW_027529184.1:86048-89448 GCF_008692635.1 Crocuta crocuta | reverse complement strand
CTTGCAGCACAGTCCAACCACACAGTTAACGACAAAAAAGTAATACATCATATTCATAGAGAATACAAATTGGATAAATCTCTCAACATGTGCAGATAAATATTTCATGAAAATCCAACAGTTTTTTATAATAATCACACTCAACAAAGGCATAGAAGAGAAATCCCTTACTTGTTAAAAGGCATCTATGAAATCCCCACAGCTATTATTATACTTAATGGTGAAAGACTGAAAGCTTTTTTCCCTAAATTCAAGAGCAGAAGATGATGCCTGCTCTTACTCTTTCTATTCAACATTATACTGGAGGTTCTAGACAGGGAAATTAGATAAGAAAAGTAAAAATATGTAGATTGGAAAAGAAGAAGTAAAATTATTTCTATTTTCAGAAGGCATAATATAATATATAGCATTCCCTAAAGAATCCATACAAAAAATTATTGTAGCTAATAAATCAATTCATCAAGGTTGCAGAATACCAGATCAACATATAAACATCAAGTTTTCCTTACATTAACAATAAACAATGCAATAATAAAATTAAGACATAAATTATATATACAGTAATATAGATGAATAAAATACTCAGAAATAAACTAACAACCCAATGTTCATCAACTGGTGGATATAGAAAATATGGTATATTTTTATGGTGGGATATTATTCAGCCATGAAAAGAAGGAAGTACTGATAAATGCTACATGTATCAGCTACAGAAATATTATGCTAAATTAAAGAAACTAGTTAATGAAATGTCAGGTACTGTGTGCTTCAATTTATATGAAATACCCTGAAAAACAAATTAATGGAGACAGAAAATATATTAATGGTTGCATGGGTCTGAGCCTGGGGTTGAGAATGTGAATTGTCTACAAATGAGCAAGAGTATTTTTTGAGGTATTGGAAATGTTCTAAACTTGAATACAATGTATAGATTGTGATGATGGTTTTATAACTATGTAACTTTAATATAAAGTCATTGAATTGTACATTTAAAACAGGTTCATGTATTAATTATGCCTCAATAAACATGGTAAAATGATCTCTACTGAGAGTGTTTTGTATAATGTTGTTGTATGAAGTAATCTATGAATTTGGTGGAAGGAAAATTTCATTTTCCCATATTACTCAGATTCTGCTTCCTCATTAGAGTTGTATCAATATTCAGACTCTAATATATCCTGATTTTTTAATGTTTAATTTATTTTTGAGAAAGAGAGAGAGAGGGAGGAAAGGAGAGAGAGGAGAGAGAGAGAGGAGAGAGAGAGAGAGAATGAGTGGGGGAGAGGCAGAGAAAGAAGGGAACAGAAGATGAGAGGCAGGCTCTGTGCTGACTGGCAGCAGAAAGTCTGATGGAGAGCTCAAAATCACCAACTATGAAATCACATCCTGAGCCAAAGTTGGACGCTTAACCAACTAAGCTACCCAGGCGCCCCGAACATATTCTGTTTTATATCATTCATTTAGTTTTAGAATTGTGAGTCACATGTGGGCCACTTAGCTGTGATACAAGCCTATGATTTTGATGGTAAATTTAAGGTATATAAACAATATCTGAATCTTGGATACCAGGTTATCTGGAGCTCTTGAGCGTTTGTACTGGATTTGGGGATTATTTGAGATCCTTTTCAGTGCAAGCACCTTTTATTTCATGTTCTAAGGTGGTCCTGAACAGTAATTGAAACAGGTTTGGTTTGTCTGCTGGGAAAGCTAGAATGATTATCCCTTTTGTCCACTTTAACCCAGTGTGTTAATTTTTATTACCCTAATAGTCATTGTTTGAGATTGGCTTTGTAACTTTTCTTATTTTATTCATTTACTGTATTTGATTCTGAGAATCAAGTTCTTTGTCTCACTTCCGCAGAAAGCTACTGTCAAGCTGATTGTTATACTAATATTCTTGTTAAATGGCAACTTGGAAAGGTTATTTAATAGCTGGAGGTATAAGCAGTTTTTAGGAATATTTAGGGACAGGAAAGGTGGCCTACCTATACATCTGTAACAGCCCTGTTGGAGAGTCTACATCGTTGTGACTCTCTTCATATGTATGTTGTATATCTATGTATGTTTGGGAAGGTGATATATTTTATTGAAGAAGCTATGTCTGAGAACTCTGTTATGTGGGATAAATTGTTATTTCCTTGTGAGTGAGGCTGGAAGTAGCTGAGTCACCAGTTATTCATTTACTTCCCTTGTTTCTGTGTCCTAAAATAGCCTGACAACTGTACAGGGAAAATCTAGCTAGCCTTTGATAATTTTTTTTAAATTTTGTAATTTTTAATAGTTTATTGTCAAGTTGGTTTCCATATAACACCTAGTGTTCATCCCCACAAGTGCCCTCCTCCATGCCCATCACCCCCGTTCCCCGCTTCCACATCCCCATCAGCCCTCAGTTTGTTCTCAACATTCAGGAGTCTCTCATGTTTTGCCTCCCTCTCTCTCCCCAACTATTTTCCCCTGTCTTGTCCCCCATGGTCCTCCGTTAAGTTCCTCCTAATCCGCCTATATGTGCAAGCATATGGTATTTGTCCTCTGCCTGACTTATTTCGCTCAGCAATAACACCCTCAAGTTCCATCCATGTTGCTACAAATGGCCAGATTTCATTCTTTCTCATTGCCATGTAGTATTCCATCGTATAGATAAACCATATCTTTTTGGTCCATTCGTCAATTGATGGACATTTAGACTCTTTCCATGTTTTGGCTATTGTTGAGAATGCTGCTATGAACATTGGGGTACATGTGCCCCTATGCATCAGCATTCCTGTGTCCCTTAGGTAAATTCCTAGCAGTACTATTGCTGGGTCATAGGGGAGTTCTACTGTTAATTTTCTGAGGAACCTCCACACTGATTTCCAGAGAAGCTGCACCAGTTTACATTCCCACCAACAGTATAGGAGTCACCCACACTGCTTTAAAGGGTAAAAGAGCAAAGAACTAAAAAAAGAAAACTCAAGCATACAAAAGTTTCACATGTATACTTCTGTCAACTACCTCTAAAGGTTATAATTTCCTAGCGCACCAATTCCCATGACTGAGGCTCAATAGAGCCTTTTGTGTATTAAAGAGAGACGCAAGGTGTACCATTATTTCATTTAAATCAGTAGGTACTTTAGGAAAGTCCTTTCACACCTGCTTATGATACATATATTACCTCACACCCTAAATACCAGTTAAATGTGCATCTCAGGTCAGTTCTGTAAGCTATACAACAGGTGCTAAGCAAGACCACATGTTAGTATGCAATGACATATACAATCATGAAAATTATCCCCTCTCTCTCTTTTTTGAGTTATATCCAACTCTTCTGTGCTCCTTACCCCCTAATAATCCATCTTATACCAAGGGGCAAGAATGTGGTGGATATTTTAGAGGCCAAATCCAAATCCAGCAGGGCTTCTCT
>NW_027529184.1:79412-85933 GCF_008692635.1 Crocuta crocuta | reverse complement strand
TTTTTCATAGTATTCCCTGATAATTGCTTGTATTTCTGAGGGGTTGGTTGTAATCAGTCTGTTTTCATTCATGATTTTGTCTAATTGAGTGCTCTCTCTTTTCTTTTTGAGAAGCCTGGCTAGAGGTTTTTCAATTTTGTTTATTTTTTCAAGAAACCAACTCTTGGTTTCATTGATCTGTTCAACTGTTTCTTTGGTTTCTATATTGTTTATTTCTCCCCTGATTTTTATCGTTTCTCTTCTTCTACTGGGTTTGTGGTGCTCTTGTTGCTCTCCCTCTAGTTGCTTTAGGTGTGCTGTTAGATTTTGCACTTGCACTTTTTCTAATTTCTTGAAATAGGCCTGGAGTGCAATGTACTTTCTTCCTAGGACTGCTTTCGCTTCATCCCATAGGGTTTGGATTGTTGTATTCTCATTTTCATTTGTTACCATATATTTTTAAGTTTCTTCTCAAACCATGAGAGACTCTTGAATTCTGACAAAAACTGAGAACTGATGGATGTAGGGGGGAGGGGGGATGGGCATGGAGGAGGGCACTCGTGGGGATGAACACTGGGTGTTATGTGGAAACTAATTTGACAATAAACTATTTGTAAAAAAAAAAAGATAATGAGTCAAGCAAAAAATAACATGATTTATTTTATGACACAGTACCTAATAAAGCAGCATATTCAATAACTATTAAATTGCCTTGAAAATGAAAAAAAAATAAAAAAATAAATTTCTTCTCTAATTGCCTGATTGGCCCATTCGTTCTTTAATAGGGTGTTCTTTGCCTCCATGTTTTTGGGTGTTTTCCAGACTTCTTCCTGTGATTGACTTCGAGTTTCCTAGCATTTTGATCTGAAAGTGTGCATGGTATGATCTCAATTCTTTTATATTTATTGAGGGCTGCTTTATGTCCCAGTATGTGGTCTATCTTGAAGAATGTGCCACGCGCACTTGAGAAGAATGTGAGTTCCTTAGCCTCAGGATGTAGAGTTCTAAATATATCTGTCAAATCCATCAGGTCCAATGTGTCATTTAAGTCCATTGTGTCTTTACTGATTTTCTGTCCCATTGATCTGTCCATTGTTGTTAGTGGAGTAGTAAAGTCCCCTGCTATTAGCACGTTCTTATCGATAAGACTATTTCTGTTTGTGATTAATTGTTTTATATATTTAGGTGCTCCCATATTTGGTGCGTATACATTTATAATTGTTAGCTCTTCCTGATGGATAGACCTTTTAATTTTTATATAGGAGGAGAGCTCTCCCATTTCTTCATTTTGGTTACCTTTCTATCTCTTGTTAGTTTTAAAAGCTTGTTATGCTCTCTGCACCTGGGAGAGCTGCTGTACCAAAGAAAGCTCTTTGTCTGTCCAGGGCCTATCAGTTCAGAAAGTCTTCTTTGAATGTATCTCTTGGTCTCTCTTGATGAGACCTCAGTTATTTTATTTTCCTACTCGTAGTAGTATTTGTGACTCTCTACCATGTGTACTTCGGCTTGTTTGTTGAGGTAGTCCTGGAGAAGAAAACAGACAGACAAACACACAGGGAGCAAAGACACACAAACGCACAGACAAATCCAGCAAACATGCAAACCGAAAGGGAAAAGAAAAAGTAAAGAGAAAAGAAGGAGGAGGGAAGGTTAATAATAAAAAATAAAAATAAATAAAAAAGAAGAAAAAAAGGAAAAAAGAAAAAACCCAATAGACAAAGAACAGTTTAAAGCATATAAGCAGATTTTCCAGCTACAAATAAATAGCTGGGTGTATGCAGTGCTGATTGAAGAGCATAGAGAAAGAGAGAAATGACAGGGCGGGGATGAGGCAAAATTTGAAATGAAATGAGCAGGCAGAAGGAATAAGAACCTTTTTTCAACGAGCAAAAGAGTGGAATATGGTTGCAGGAGAGTTGAAAGAAATGACGATTGTGTTATCCGGAGANTGCATCCCACGGGAGTCCTGCCTTGGCGGTTGTGGGGAGAAGAGTGGCGGCGCCCCAGTCCCTTCTTGAACCAAGCGCTGCAACTCACTTTTTTGGGTGTGTAAACTCCCTGTGTGGAGGGCGCAGACAAGGTGGGCCATGCTCTATATCCCAGGCCTGCCCTCATTTCCAGATATCAGTCCGCTTGCCCCAGCGAAATTACAGGAAACAAAAACTCGCAGGCGATCCACCCAGGGCAGTACCACGTCTCTTGCCTTCCTCCTGGGGATGGAGCTAGAAGCTGCTCCCATCTCCTCCAGGTCGGTTGGCGAGCAAAGAGCAGTTTCATCCTTCATCCGGGGGTCGCCTGGGACGAGTGCGTCCTGCCTAGGGTCAGCTGGAGAGCAGGAAACCAGGTCCTTCTGTATCCCTCCCCCTAAAACACAAACTCACGGGCAAATCTCCCAGTTTTAAGCGCTTCACCTCCTCTCTAGGGATCCATCCCAGCCAGAAGCACAAAGGCGCCATTGCTGCATGTCTCCTCCAGGTCGAGCTGGCTAGTGGGGAGCAGTTTCCCCCGGGGTCGCCTGGGATGAGTGCGTCCCGCCTAGGGTCAGCTGGACAGCAGGAAACCAGGTCCCTCTGTGTCCCGAGTGGAGGTTTTCTGTTCCCCAGCAACAGGGACTGTGTCTTGAGCAGTTTTGGCCACTCTCTTTCCCTTCTAAAGTCCCTGCAGAGGGGGATCCCCTCCGTCCCTCTGTGTCTCTTGTCCCGGACTGTTTTTATCTTCCCCAGTTCGCACTCACGCTAGAAGGTTTTCTCCGCGGACTCTCTCCCTTTCCTCCCAAACTCCTGGATTCTGTAAGGGTTCCTATGGCTTCAGGCCTTCTCCGTGCGAGATATGGGAGCGAGTGCAGTGTTCGGAGTTCCCTACTTCTCTGCCATCATGCCTCTCTCCGCTACAGTATTATTTAAATTCACTAGCTTACTGTGATAACTTGGTTAAGAGGGATGTACACTTGATGCAGATCTTGAGTGCAATACTGTACTGCATTGAGGATATCATGATATCAGAAACTGAAGAACAAGATACAACTTAATGCACTAGTGACACACATGACTGAAAAAGACTGACTGATAAATCCAGCAAAGATCCAAGGGCCTTTACAAGTGGTGAAATTCTTAGGAATAACATGGGCAGGAGTCACTGACATTTTATAGGTAGCTAAAAATAAAATGCTGTCATTGCCTATCCTTGGAAATAAGCAAGAAGCACGGGACTTGATAGTTTGTTGTTGTTTTTTTAATTTTAAATGATGCATATTCCACTTCTGGGAATATTGCTAGTTCCAATATATAAAACTGTCTGTAAGAAGGCCACCTGAACAACAGCAGGCTATGTCTGAAATGTGAAAAGCAGTAACTTAGTCAGTGAGTTTAAGCCTTTATGAAATACACTCAGGTATGATTCTGGAAGTATTTGCAACTGGCACTTGTGCTAAATGGAGCTTATGGCAAAGTGCATGAATACTGCTCAGCAGTGACCAGAGGAATTTTGTACTAGAAAGTTTACAGACAGGGAAGTGCACAGCACACTGACAGACAATTATTGGTTTGCCATTGGGTATTTATTGAAATTCCACTTATGACTGGATGACATAAAATAATCTTGAAATTATTATGTACAATGTCTTGGGTAATATCTGATTAAAAAGGCAGTGCCCAGAAGGAACTAGCTACTGGATGAATGGGAGAAAGTGGGAGAATATACTCATCATATTTATGACTAGGGAGATTATTTTCCCTTATGCCAACTTTGAAATCACCTAAGTAACTGCCAGATCCTCGTGTCACATGGGAGGGGCTCTATGTGCAGCTCTCAACTGAAAAAAAGTTCCTTCCTNCAGAAACAAGGTGGATGGGAAGCATCCTGTTTCGAATTCTGCTGTTTTATTACCTGCTGATGGAAGAACCCCGATTGAAGTAGGTAAGAATACGTCAGCTCAATGGCATGTTGAACTGCATGCTCTTTTTCTTGCAGTGATGGAATAATTTAAAACTTAAAAATTTAAAAGTCTGGGTTTATTCTTACACATTATTAGGACTGATGGGTTTTGGAGGTGCTAGTGGCCTGGCCATATAGTCAGGTAGATGGGCAATGGAAAATTGCTCTCTTAAAGAATTTCTGGGGCACCTGGGTGGCTCAGTCGGGTAAGCGTCTAACTTCGGCTCAGGGCATGATCTCACGGTCTGTGGTTTCGAGCCCCGCATCGGGCTCTGTGCTAACAGCTCAGAGCCTGGAGCCTGTTTCAGATTCTGTGTCTCCCTCTCTCTCTGCCCCTCCCCAGCTCGTGCTCTATCTCTCTCTGTCTCAAAAATAAACTTTAAAAAATTAAAGAGAAAAGAATTCCTGCATATGTCAAAGCCCTACGAAAATTACTATGGAAATTTAAGGAGCACATTGAATAACTTCCTTCCCAAATCAGAAGATAATTTGATTCAGCAAGTGGACTTCCTGGTGTGCTTGTTTGTAGTGGCCACCTGGTTCATAAAATGAGTGGATATGAAGTAGCTGCATCAATGCAGAAATGGGCTGATCATCAATATATTCAACTTGCACCTTCTGAGGCACAAAAACCAAGCAAAAAAAATTTTTGTCTTCCAGCCAGAGAGAGAAAAAGTACAGGTGGATATGTGACAGATTCCTTGGGAGAGAAAGTCTCCACACATAGTTGGCACATAATCTATATCAGACCACTATGAGGTATACATAGGTCTTGAGAGGAAGAGATATTATGGTGGACTAGGCTTTGCATACACAGTGGTAGATGCAAATTCTCAAAACTCTATAAAGGATTGGAACAGAAAATACTGTACCAGTTGAAACCATCAACTTACACTTCTTAAGATGAAGGGTCATATGTTACAGTCCGTAAATTCCAATAATTGTCAAAGAGATATCATATCAAGTGGACATATCATATTACATGTCATCCTAAGAGTAGTGATTTTGGTAATTAGAGTGAGAAATTAAAGCACCAGTTGTCTAAAATTAGTGGAGATAAAGACATGAAAGTTTACGCACTTTCATGAATGTGAACCCACATTCAACATGAGAAGGGGACAAAGGAAAATTCCCATTTGGAAGATTCTTGTTTTTCTAGGTGATGTGGTAGAAAAGCATGAAACAGATTGTGTATTTACACATACACCACAGAGTCAAAAATTTAGGTCAGTATAAATTGAGACATTTGGTTATTTGTGAAAATACCAAAACTAGGAATTTGGAGATAGTTTAACATACGTGGGTGTTGAGTTTCTTGTGCTAATGGTGAAATACAACAAACAGGAGAAAGAAAGAGGGAGTGAGAAACAGAGTATGAGAGAGAGTGGAAGGAGAGGAGAAATAAAGATGACAGAGAGAGGGAGAAGTGAGAGAATGAGATTTCCATGGGTATGGAAAATGAAATGACATTACTAGAAGTTTATATAAAAACTTGGCAGTAAAAGATATATTGAGAAAGGGCCACTGGGAGCTGTGCCAGTTCATTTAGATATTTTCAATGTAAGGGATCTTTTTGTTTGTTTATAGTAAGCATATATCATTTTATCAGAAAAAGCTGATTTTGAGAGTATGTGGAAAATATATCATCAACATGATACAAACTTTCTAAATAATATACAAGTATGAACAATGAAATATGTTGAAATCTGATGTGGAACTAAAAAATAGACTTTTATTTATTTTTTTAAATTTTTTTAATGTTTTATTTATTTCTAGGAGAGAGAGAGAGAGAGAGACAGCGTGAGCAGGAGAGGGTCAGAGAGAGAGGGAGTCACAGACTGAAACAGGCTCCAGGCTCCGAGCTGGCAGTCAGCACAGAGCCCGACGCGGGGCTCGAACCCACGAACCGCGAGATCATGACCTAAGTGAAAGTCGGACGCTTAACCGACTAAGCCACCCAGGCGCCCCAGACTTTTAGTTGTAGAAATAAAAAGACATAGAGAAGAGAGGCTCAAATATTGACAGTAATATTTTTACCTCTTTATTACATATTTTTGGCATTTTGAATGAGCTTTCCTATGGTGATGAATACTAAGGTGAGATACCTGCCTACTTTGGTGGTTTAGAAATCTTAGTTCCAGTTTGGACACGCCATATCCAACCTGTGGGATCTCAGGAACTAGCGACTCTTCCCTGCAGCCTCCAGGTTCCTATTTCTTCAGGCTTTGGATAATCTTATTTTGACATTCTTCTGGTTTACCAATTTGAAGAGGTGAAATATGGAATTCTTCTTCATTTTATTATTATTGTTATTGTTGTCTTTCTAGGCTCCAATACTTCATCATCTTGCTTACCACTACTTGAATAACTGAACATCACTTTGGAAACCAGTTCTCTAAAGGAATATTTATGTCTTTTTCCACTAATATTTTAAAAATCAATATGGGGGCGCCTGGGTGGCTCAGTCGATTGAGCGACTGACTTTGGCTCAGGTCACGATCTCGCAGTTCATGGGTTCGAGCCCCGCGTCAGGCTCTGTGCTGACAGCTAGCTCAGAGCCTGGAGCCTGCTTTGGATTCTGTGTCTCCCTCTCTTTCTGACCCTCCCCC
>NW_027529184.1:78163-78997 GCF_008692635.1 Crocuta crocuta | reverse complement strand
CCTTTACCTGTAGCATAAAACACAAGTCCCTAAATCAAGACTGTTTTAAGTCGGCTTGGGTGCCTTCTAGTAAATATTGTTGATGATGCAGTTAGTAATTTATTCTATCAATAATGTTTTGAAAGAGATGCATAGTTTCTTCAGTACTTATTGCTTACTTTCTTACATGAAATATTATTTAAGAAGAAGCAGATGGTATGTAAGAGATTTAAATCTCTGTGTTCAGCATTCCTTAAAGTGCATATAAATGCTGTGGTAAGGACTCTGACAGCTCTATCCTTTGCCACCTGCCTCCCATTTGGATCTGACCCTTGAGAATACCACAGAGAGATAGATCAAGGGGAGAGAGAAACAGGTTGGACTTTTTTTCTGATTCTTATTCTTTTCAATGTCACCCCATCAAAGACCCTTCACTCAGCTGTGCCATGTGGTTTCAGTAAGGCCAGTAAGAATGAGTTTGCATATTTCTTCTAGTTGCAGGGACATTGAACATAATGCGCCCTTAGAAACTTCAGCAGCATTGCCTGGTTTGCGAGCTCTTTTCCTCCTTGCATCTGAGTCTCAATTCTGAGGAAGCCTCCTCTAGATCTTGATGCTCAGCACCAGCAGAGTAGCTCACCCTCTTTAGCAATAAGTTTTCAGGTTTGTGGGACTCTAATTCCCTTAAAAAGTCATCGTTAGCTGGGCACCTCCTTTTACTCAAAAGTCTGGGTCCCAGCAGTTAGGGAGCTGTCTTCTTTTTTGTATTCTCAGAAACCACATATCTTCCATTGGTTTCCGTGCTCTGAGAGTGGGAATTCCTTCCTGTTCCTTCTATCTCTGTAAAACATTAGG
>NW_027529184.1:72825-78097 GCF_008692635.1 Crocuta crocuta | reverse complement strand
AGGAACACGATCTCAGCTTGCCTGATTGTGTCTCTGACTGGAGCCTGTCTTTGCTTTTCATGACTACTTTTTGGATCTCCTGCTTGAATATCTCCCATAATTTCGGGGGGGAAATTCTCCATTGTTTCTCTCCAAATATTGCTTCTTTCCCAATCTATCTTATTATTCTAGGAATTCAGTAACATATATGTTTGAAGTCACATTTGTCTCATAAATCTTTTATATAATTTTGCATTTTTCTCTCTTGTTTCATCTTTACTTTCTAATCTTAACTAACATACATTTCATTATTTCTTCCTTCACTATATCTAATCTATTATACAGTAGATTTTTTATTTTATCAATTTGCAGGGGGACTGAGCTTCCAGACTTTTCTGTTTGATTTGTTAAAATATTTTTGTAGTCCTTTCAGATAAATGTTAATAAGAACACAAATTTAGATCAATAGTAAATATCTTTATAAATACTTTCCAAAACTTTCTCTTGATTTTTAATTTTTCTGCCATTATTTTAGCTCAACTTGCATTATTTCTTTAACCTATGCCTAATATTTCTTTTAATACTTCTGTGTTTATAGAGAGTTATGTTTAGGTGCATAAATGTACACACTTCTTATAAAATAGTGTAATGTATTAGAACAGTAAATTTGAAAATTATAACTCTCTACAAGCTTTGACTCTGTTTCCTTTTGTTTTCACAAGAAATTTACTTCACCAGTTTTATAAATAACATTCACAATTTTCTAAGAGCTCACATGATTTTTATTCCAAGATAAAACCATATAAAATGGTTTTCCATGTTTATGGGAGTTTTACATAAATCATACAATATTAAATGTATTGGTCTGTAACCTGTTTTCTTTTCCACCTAACATTTTCATTCTACGTTAATGTTTTTAAAATACATACTATTTTTTAAAGTTTATTTATTTATTTTGAGAGAAAGAAAGAGAGGGAGAACAAGCAGGGAAGGGACAGAGAGAAAGGGAGAGAGGGAGAATCCCAAGCAGGCTCCACACTGCCAGCACAGACTCCAATGTGGGGATTTAACCCATGAAATGTGACATCATGACCTGAGCCGAAACCAAAAGTTGCATGCTCAACCAACTGAGCTACCCAGGTGCCCCGAAAATATGTCTTATTTATTAAGTGGCTGCATAATTTTATAATTTCTTCATATAAAATAAGTCATTTTGTCAATTCTCTCTAATAATACTTTGCTTTTTCTACTAGTTTTTTTATGACAAAAGAAAATGCAATGAATCATCAATACTCTGAACACGGGCACTATGTACCTGTTGGTGCATCAGGGGGCTGCACAACTGCTGAACTATGCAAGTGGTAACCTTTCCTGGAAGTTAGCAATTTTGGAGGTCTCATCTCCAAAACAAAGAGGAAGTTAACATTGGCTTTGTAACCCAAACTCAACAAATAATTCAATTACAGACGTATGGATTTTGAAGTTCTCACCTTTGATTTGTTCATAAGGCATGGAGGGCAAAACAACATCTTCTAAAATGATGTTGGGGGCTCCGGGGTGGCTCAGTCAGTTAAGCATCCGACTTTGGCTCAGGTCATGATCTCAGGGCTCATGGGTTCGAGCCCCATGTCGGGCTCTGTGCTGACAGCCAATTCAGAGCCTGGAGGCTGTTTCCAATTCTGTATCTCCCTCTCTCTCTGTCCCTCCCCCGCTCACGCTCTCTCTCTCTCTCTCTCTCTCTCTCTCTCTCTCTCTCTCTCTCTCTCAGAAATAAATAAAACATTTAAAAATTTTAAGGAAAATACAATGATGTTGGCCTACAGAACTAGAAGCATAACTATGATGTTTTTGTTGTTGTTATTGTTGAGGAAATGGATAATGAAAGAGGCAGAATCCAAAGAGGAATGAAAAAACACATAGAGAGCCCTCCCTTGTGCTCTGTGAAGCCTGCCTGACCCCTTCCACTTGGTGGGATGAAGAAGGGCATTATATAATAATTAAAGGGTCTATCCATCAGGAAGAACTAACAAACANCACCCAAATAGAGAAAATCATGAAAGAAAATGGACTTATTACAACCAATCCCTCAGAAATACTAGCACTTATCAGGGAATACTATGAAAACTTTTATGGCAACAAACTGGACAACCTAGAAGAAATGGACAAATTCCTAAACACACACACACACACACACACACACACACACACACTACCAAAATTCAAATGGGAAGAGATAGAAAATCTGAATAGACCTATAACTAGTGAAGAAATTCAATCAGTTATCAAAAATATCGAAACAGGGGTACCTGGGTGTCTCAGTCGGTTAAGCATCCGACTTTGGCTCAGGTCATGATCTCATGGTTCGTGGGTTGGAACCTCGCATCGGGCTCTGTGCTGACAGCTAGCTTAGAGCCTGGAGCCTGCCTCAGATTCTCTATCTCCCTCTCTCTGTGACCCTCCCCTGCTCACTCTGTCTCTCTCTGTCTCTCAAAAATAAATTTTTAAAAATCTCCAAACAAATTAAAGCCCTGAGCCAGATGGCTTCCCTGGGTACTTCTACCAGACATTTAAATCCAAGTTAATGCCCATTCTTCTCAAGTTACTTCAAAAAATAGAAATGGAAGGAAAAATTCCAGACTCATTCTCCGAAGCCAGCATCACTTTGATTCCCAAGCCAGACAGAGACCCAGCAAAGAAAGAGAACTACAGGCCTATATCCTTGATGAATACGGATGCAAAAATCCTCTACAAGATACTTGTAAATCGAATTCAACAGCACATGAAAAGAGTTATCCACCATGATCAAGTGGGATTAATTCCTGTGTTACAGGGTTGGTTCAGTTTTCTCAAATCAATCAATGTGTTACATCACATTAACAAAAGAAAACAATCATATGATCCTGTCGATAGATGCAGAAAAAGCTTTTGACAAAATACAGCATCCTTTCTTAATAAAGACCCTTGAGAAAGTCGGGATAGATGTAACGTACTTAAAATTCATGAAAGCCATTTATGAGAAGTCCACAGCTAATATCATCCTCAATGGGGAAAAACTGAGAGCTTTCCCCAAGCCATTTATGAGAAGCCCACAGTTAATATTATCCTCAATGGGGAAAAATAGAACTTTCCCCCTGAGATCAGGAACACGACAGGGATGTCCACTCTCACCACTTTAGTTTAACATAGTGCTGGAAGTTCTAGCATCACCAATCAGACAAAAGGGAATAAAAGGCATCAGAATTGGCAAAGATGATGTCAAAGTTTCACTTTTCACAGACGACGTGATACTCTACATGGAAAACCCGACAGACTCCACCAGAAGCCTACTAGAACTGATCCATGAATTCAGCCAAGTTGCAGGTTACAAAATCAACGTACAGAAATCGGTTGCATTTTGATACACCAACAATGAAGCAACAGAAAGAGAAATCAAAAAACTGATCCCATTCACAATTGTGCAAAAAAACATAAAATACCTAGGAACAAACCTAACCAAAGATATAAGAGATCTGTATGATGAAAACTATAGAAAACTTAAGAAGGAAATTGAAGAAGACACAAAGAAATGGAAAAACACTCCATGCTCATGGATCATAAGAATACATATTGTTAAAATGTCATTACTACCCAAAGCAATCTACACATTCAATGCAATCCCAATCAAAATTGCACCAGCATTCTTCTCAAAACCAGAACAAACTATCCTGAAATTTGTATGGAACCACAAAAGACCCAGATTAGCCAAAGTAATATTGAAGAAGAAAATCAAAATGGGAGGCATCACAATCTCAGCCTTTAGCCTCTACTACAAAGCTGTAATCATCAAGACAGTATGGTATTGGCACAAAAACACATAAACCAATAGAATAGAATGGAGAACTCAGATTTGCACCCAAAAGTGTACAGCCAACTAATCTTTGACAAAGCAGGAAAGAGTATCCAATGGAAAAAAGACAGCTTCTTTAACAGATGGCGCTGGGAGAACTGGACAGCAACATGCAGAAGAATGAAACTAGATCATTTTCTTACACCATGCACAAAAATAAACTCAAAATGGATAAAGGACCTGAATGAATGTGAGATAGGAAACTATCAAAACCCTAGAGGAGAAAGAAGGAAACAACCTCCTTGACCTCAACCACAGTAATTTCTTACATGACACATCCCCAAATTCAAGGGAATCAAGAGCAAAAATGAACTTTTGGGACCTCATGAAGATAAAACGCTTCTGCGCAGCAAGTGAAACAATCCGTAAAACTAATAGGCAACCGACGGAATGGGAAAAGATAGTTGCAAATGATATGTCAGATAAAGGGCTAGTGTCCAAAATCTGTAAGGAACTCACCAAATTCCACACCAGAAAAATAAATAATCCAGTGAAGAAATGAGCAAAAGACATGAACAGACACTTCTCCAAAGAGGACATCCAGATGGCCAACAGACACATGAAACGATGCTCAGCATCACTTACCATCAGGGAAATACAAATCAAAACCACACAGATATACCACCCCACACCAGTCAGAGTGGCTAAAATGAGCAAATCAGGAAACTCTAGTTGCTGGCAAGGATGTGGAGAAATGGGCACCCTCCTACACTGTTGGTGGGAATGTAAACTGGTGCAGTTCCTCTGGAAAACAGTGTGGAGTTTCCGGAAGTAATTAACAATAGAACTCCACTGTGACCCAGCTATAGCACTGCTAGGAATTTACCCAAGGGATACAGGAGTGCTGATGCATAGGGGCATATGTACCACAGTGTTCATAGGAGCACTGTCAACAATAGCCAAATCATGGAAAGAGCCTAAGTGTCCATCCACGGACGAATGGATCAAGAAGATGTGGTTAATCTATACGATGGAATACTACATGGCAAAGAGAACGAATAAAACCTGGTCATTTGTAGCAACATGGATGGAACTTGAGGGTGTTATGCTGAGCAAAATAAAGTCAGGCAGAGAAGGACAGATACCATATGTTTTCACTTATAAGTGGAACAGGAGGAGCTTAACAGAGGACCTTGGGGGAGGAGAAGGGGAAAAATAGTTGGGGAGAGGGAGGGAGGCAAACCATGAGAGACTTTTGAATGCTGAGAACAAACTGAGGGCTGATGGGGGTGGGGGAGAAGGGAAGGGGGGTGACAGGCATGGAGGAGGGCCCTTTTGGGAGGAGCACTGGGTGTTATATGGAAACTAACTTGATAATAAAGTATAAAAAAACCAAAACCAGAAACAAACAAACAAACAAAAAACATTTAAAAAGAAGTAAACAAAAAACACATACAGGAGCATGAT
>NW_027529184.1:70312-72686 GCF_008692635.1 Crocuta crocuta | reverse complement strand
GTGCATGATGTCAGTGAAGATGGTCAAGTAGAGAGATACAAAAGCCCATACCTCCAAAAAAGAAGCATATCAGTTGGAAACATGTCAAAATTAACTTCATAAGAGGTCTGTAAGTGAATTAATAATTTTCAGCTACCAGGAAAATGTTTAATCATGGAAAAAAAGGGGGGGGGATCTCAGTTCTGTGGCATTATATCTCACCATGGCCCCATTCCAAACTTCCGTAGGAAGCCCAGGTATTGGCCTTAATAGACAAAATCTTTGAGTCATCTATCTTAAATATGGTCACAGAGATCAATAAACCCTCTGCAAAGAAATGGAGAAAATCCTGAGAATGATGTCTCAGCAAATAGTAATATCAATAAAGAGAAATCATAGAATGGATCCAAATAGAAAATTTAAAGTCAAAAAGAATGAAATGAAAAATGCAGATGAACAGTAGATTTGAGCATGCAGACTAAAGAATCAGCAAATTAGGAGATAAGTCCAAGACCAGAATACACATTCTTTTCAAGCGCATATGGAGCATTCTTCAGGACAGACCATATGTTAAGCCACAAAACAACTCCCAATAAGTTTAGTAAAATTAAAATCATGAAAATAGTGTTCCCTGACAACAATGGAATGAATTTAGAAATCAATAATAAAAGGGAATCATGTTAATTCACAATATTTGGAAATTATATGATACACTTTTAAAAAACCAGTGAGTCAAAAAGAAATCACAAGGGATATTAGAAAACACTTTGAGACAAATGAAAACGTAATGTAACAAAACTTACAGGATGTAGCAAAAGCAGTGCTCAGAGAGATATTTATATCCATAAGCAGATACGTTTAAAGAAAAAGACAATATCAAATCAATATCCTGACTTTCCTAGTATAAAGAAATTACAAGAAATAACAAGTGTTGGTGGGGATGTGGAGAATCCACATAACATGCACGGTTATTTGGGATGTAAATTGATGCAGCCACAATAGAAAACAGTATGGAGTTTCCTCAAAAAATTAAAAATAGAAATACCATATGACTAAGTAATTTCATTTCTGAGTATTTACGCCAAAAGAACAATGACACTAATTTGAAAAGACATATGTACCCCTGTGTTTATTGCAGCATTATTTACAATAGCCAAGGTTTGAAAGCAACTTGGGTATTCACCAATGGATAGATGGATAAAAAAGATCTCTCTCTCTCTCCCTCTCTCTCTCTCACACACACACACACACACACACACACACACACACACATATGAATATAGCTCAGCCATAAGAAAGAATGAAATCTTGCCATTTGTGACAACATGGGTGGACCTAGGAGATATTAACTAAGTGAAAAAAAGATGGAAAAAGACAAATACCATATGATTGCATTTATTGAGAAAGCTAAATGAAATGAGCAAACAAACAAATAGACTCATAAATACAGAGAACAAACTGGTGGTTGCCAGAGGAGAGAGCAATGGAGGAAGTGGGTGAAATAGGTGAATGGGATTAAGAGGCACAAACTTGTAATTATAAAATATATTAGGCATGGAGATTAAAAGTACAAGAGAATATAGTCAATAATATTGTAATAATTTTGCATGGTGACAGATGTTAACTACACTTACCATGATGAGCATTTCATAATGTATATAATTGTTGAATCACTGCATTGTACATCTGAAACTAATATAATATTGTATGTCAACTGTACTTCAATTTAAAAACTCTTGAATTTCTACCTTAAAGAACTAAGAAAAAAGAAGAGCAAACTAAACCCAACCAAACAGAAGTAAGGAAATAGTAAAGATTTAAGTGGAGATTTAAAAAATAAAGAAAACAATACAGAGAATCAACAAAACTTATATTGGTTCTTATAAGATGTTAAAATTGACAAACCATTAACTATAATGACTAAAACGTTTAGATTGAAATTACTAATTCTGGGGGTGCCTGGATGGCTCAATCGGTTAAGCATCTGACTTTGGCTCAGGTCATGATCTCACGGTTTGTGGTTTCAAACCCTGCATTGGGCTCTGTGCTGACAGCTCAAAGCCTGGAGCCTGCTTCAGACTCTGTCTCCCTCTCTCTCTGCCTCTCTCCTGCTCACGCTCTGTCTCTCTATATATAAAAAATAAATTAAAAAAAAGAAATTACTAAATTCTGTAATGAAAGTGTGACATTATAACCAAACTTACAGGAAAAAGGATTATTGGTGATTACTATGAACAACTGTATTCCAGCAAATGAGATAACCTAGGCCAAATAGAAAATTTCCTAGAAAGGAATGAATATGTATATGTATATGTATATGTATATGTATATGTATATGTATATATCTATAGATATAGATGGATAGAATAAAAATGTATGGGGATAGATACAGATG
>NW_027529184.1:62472-70300 GCF_008692635.1 Crocuta crocuta | reverse complement strand
TAGATACAGATGTTTAAACTTAATTTTTCAACCACTTGTTAGAATTTTTAATGACCATTCCTGTGATGAAGGAAAAAAGGCAGAAATAATATGAAATTGTGTTATACAGAATACCGTTTTGAAAGGAGGATACACAGACATACACACTAGATTTGTCATTAGGTAATGATGGAATATCCCATGGACTGGAGAGTCTTACCTAGTCTCAAGTTGCCCTAGNTAATTTCTTCCCCTAGAAGTTTTTAAAGTATATAAATATATAAACATATGTATATTTATAAAGTATAAATAAATCATATACAATAAAAAAGGATGGTTATGATACAACATAGGGCATAATACAAACAAATGTAAATCCATACATGGAATGGAATAGTAATACAGTTTATGCAAAGTGAGATAGTATGCTATGTAGTGATAAGGAATGATATTAAGTTCATGAAAAAGAAAATTCTAGAATGACATGCACTATGACAAAAATTTGGAGGAAAATGCCACTGAACTAAGGAATACACACACTCATGCCTCCTTATTTACTGAGGAGAATGGATCTTCTTAGCATTTGTGTAGGCTGCACACAGACATGAGGGATGTAGTAGATCTTTTGATTTCTCACTACCTTGCAATGCAGATTGCATTTTGCATTCTGACCTATTACTGCATTGTAGTTTTTGTAAAGAAACAGTGAGAAAGAGTTGATGTTTTGAAAGTCAACTCATGAAACTATGAAGGAGATTTATGACCACCTTCTTGAATTCTACAATAGTTGTTATCAAAGTTTTTGTTCTAAAGACCCTAAAAAGCTTTTATTTAGGGGCTTATATCTGCCAATATTTGAAAATTAGAAAACAATGCTAAGCACTTTTAAATGTATTCACTTACTCACTTAAAATAACAAGGGTAAACCCATTTCATGCTTAAATTAAAAAACACATGCTATATAAAAAAAAACACTATATTTTTTGAAAACAAAAGGTTCAGTTTTCTTTGCACCTTTGACAACCCTTTTGGAGGTATAGACATTACCACTTTATTTCACCAGAATGGAGACTAGGTAACAGAGAAAATAAATAGCATGCTGAAAGTCATACAATTGATGACTGTCAAAGCTGAGACTCAAACCTCACCTCTTTCTGAAAGTCTCTAATTTAAAGTGAGCAACCATGAAAATACCCCACCCACAATTTCCCTTTCCTAAGAGTCATGATAATTACTTCCATTTCCTGTGCTCTAAGACCTGTTGAAATCCTGCATCTATTTTGCACACTGGTGTGTCTCTAACCCAGCATGACCCTTCTCTTGTGAGTCCCATGTAGAGTGGGATAACTTTGTTATGCCCTAGAGTGCACTGATCCTGTGGTGTGTTGGAGCTGGCTCAGACAAGCACGTGAGAGCTGATGTTCTGCATCATTTGCCAGCTCAGTGTTCAGTGACATCATCTTAGTGGCTTAAAAAGTAGACCATGGTGGATTTTTTAAACCAGAGAACCTAGAAATGCTGGATCTGAATTGTATGCCTCCTCATCTAAAGGCCTATTTCATGTACATTAGGACTGATCACACAGGTACTGCCTCTACAGAAAGTGCTACATCATTGTGCAGCTCTCTCACTCTGATGTCAATGACTGTGTGTGACAGAAATTGTGTGTTCTTGTGTACTCATTCTACAATCCTTATCAATCTTTCTGAATTTTTAAAATCTTTATATGATTATAAGAAACTTACTTCTAAGTATATTATTCAATAGCAGTGTGGTTTCAGCATTATCTGGACAAAGCAGTTCCCCAAATGTGAGATACTTAGCTTTAACTCCCCATTGCCCTAGGGGTATTTTGTGGGAGTTGTTTCTCTTCTCAAGAACGATTTTGTCCTTGCAACCATAGCAAACACATTTGTCCAAATGTAGTCCCAATTTCCTTTGACCCTGGGAAAACCTGATTTTCTAGTTTGCCTTTTCCTGAAATCCAGATGCTTTATCCTCTGCAGATCATTTTAAAGTGACCAACAATCCACAGACTTCTAACTGCACAAATGTACCTGGCCTCTTCTATAGTGACAGGCTGAAAGGTGGTTTGTAGAAGAAATTGGAACGTGAGTCTGTGGCTTTAATAGGGGAACCATACTTCTTAACCCTTCTTTCCTTCCTTCAAAACCCCTTGCATAAAAAGCTTCCTTTCTCTAAATGCCTATTCCATGGAGAACTTCAGGTATTGTCTCTAATATTTCATTTATTCGTTCATTAGATTGGACATGGTGTAATTCACTGAGATCAAGAGCAAACACTCTGCTTCTGAGGATGCATGTGCATTTCCTGGTTTTCTTAGAAAACTAATATCAACGAGAACATTTTGATGATGTTCTGGTTTCTATGACAACTGAGATAACACCATTTTATCCTGGAGAAAGAAACGTGTTGAGGACATTTACAAGCGGGAATGATACGCTAGCTGCAAAAACATGTATGTAGCCTAGTAGATGTCTACTATCACTGTGAGATAGTATATGTGTGTGTGTCTGCATATGTGAGTTTTGGGAAGGTGAGTTATTTAGTTGGGGGATTAGAGGCTATAATCCCTACTGTTTTTATTGAAGAAGCTGGGAGTTTCTATTCAAGAGACTCTGAGGTGATGAGTCATCTTTCTGTGTTTCTTTTTTTTTTAATGTTTTTTATTTATTTCTGAGAGAGAGACAGACAGCAAGAGCAGGGAAGGGTCAGAGAGAGAGAGGAAGATACAGAATCTGAAACAGGCTCCAGGCTCTGAGCTAGCTGTCAGCACAGAGCCTGACGCGGGGCTCGAACCCACAAACCGTGAGATCATGACCTGAGCTGGTCAGACGCCCAACCGACTGAGCCACCCAGGCACCCCAACTTTCTGTGTTTCTTTATCCTAAGATGACACCTGTTGTGTGAGGNAAAAAGTGTTTGTTGGGGCACCTGGGTGGCTCAGTCGGTTAAGCGTCCGACTTCTGCTCAGGTCATGATCTCACGGTTCGTGGGTTCGAGTCCCACATCGGGCTCTGTGCTGACAACTAGCTCAGAGAGTGTTTGGGGTTCTGTGTCTCCCTCTCTCTCTGACCCACCCCTGCTCATGTTGTCTCTCTCTCTCTCAGAAATAAATAAAACATTAAAATTTAAAAAAAAATTTTAATTTAAAAAAAATGTTTGTTTGGGGTGCCTGGATGGCTCAGTTGGTTAAGCAGCCAACTCTTGATTTCAGCTCAGGTCATGATCTCACGGTTCGTGAGTTCAAGTCCCATGTTGGGCTCTGTGCTGACAGCATGGGGCCTACTTGCGATTCTCTCTCCTTCTCTCTCTCTCTCTGCCTTCCCTTGCTCATGTGTCCTCTCTGTCTCAAAAATAAATAAATAAACATTCATCAAAAGGATTTTTGCTTATACCCTTAAAGATGTGCTTTATTTATTTTATTTCTATTTCTAGTAAGAGATTATTATCTGTACATTATGAAAGTGAAAGTCTGAGGCCAACATATTATGAGATAAAATGAATAGAATTGGAAGCTCTAATGTGACTTTGTGAAACTTGGGGGTTGATATGGTGCTCACTTTGAGTAGCTAACAATTGGATTAAGAAAGATCTCTTTTAAAAAAGTTTGTCTCTTATTTATTTGTTTGTTTATTTGTCTGTTTGCTTATTTTGAGCGAGACAGAGCACAGAATGGGAGATGAGTAGAGAGAGGGAGAGAGAGAATCCCAAGCAGCCTCCATGTTGCATGGAGCCCCACACAGGCCTAGATCCCATGATCCTGAGATCATGACCTTAGCCAAAATCAAGAGTCAGACACTTAACTGACTGAGACAGAAGGAACCCCAGGAAAGATCTCTTAAAAAGATAAGTTTGCCTTCATCATACCACTAATGAAAATCTGTAAATGGCTCCCCATTTATCATGTAAACATAAGGTATTAGCTACTTAACAAAGGCTCTGGTAATTGTCTTTGTTGTTTAGGAAGCAGATGTTGCTGATGTTCTAGTTTATTCTGCATTTATTATGTTTTGAAAGAAAGTCATAGAACCTAAGTCTATTCTATTTGTCATCAAGATGTGTGCTTTAGAAAGAAGTAAGACTAGGTAAAGGATATCTAAGTCTCTCTCTTGGCACCAAATCTTATACTCTGCTCTGTGGTGCTGAAACTCTTATGCTACCATTAAGTGAGCACTTATCCAAGTTATTACTTATCTCAGTAATTGATAAAGGAACCAGTAAACTATTAAGCACTTTTCAAATATGAATATGAGTTACCAATATTGTTTTTCTGTAGAACAAATTGTGCATTGCTAAAAATAGAAATCATTTACACTGCTATGGACATGAAACAATGGATTTACTATTAGTTTTCTACATGTCAACTTCTTTTGCTTAAAGATTAGTAAAATAGTGTAATTAATCAAAAACAATGAAAAGTTCATACCTCTATACGATGAGCTAATCCATGGAGGGCTGATTAGCCAAAGATCAACATTCCCTTGTAAAATCCCAATAATCTCTTGTGCCTATTTCTGAATCTTTGACATGTTTTCAAGGCATGGTGGTATTAAGAGAAGTGCTAACATTTTCAGAGAACTCCTCACTAGAAGTGTTTTGTTTTCTTTTAATCCTCTGCATAAATGTTCAAAGCAACCACATGGTCAGCAGGTGACACTTAATGATATTTTGCTCATTGGGTGTAGCTGACATACAAATTAATAAATATTCTCAGTAAGTATTCTTGGCAAAACAAGTAATCAAATTTCCTACCATTACACCATTAACTGAAATATGTAAATGAGTTTCCACTTGTATAAGCATTGAGCACAAGCTCCCTAACAAGTTTCAAATTTTTGGTTTTGCATTTTGTAAAGTGGATGTTGCTGGTGTAAGTGATAGTTATTTCTGTATTTATTATGTTTTAAAAGAAATGCATAGCATCCAAAAGACTTGCTGGTTGCATTCTTTGTCCGAATATGTGCTTTAGGAAGAAATAGATTCTAGGAAAGGGTATCTAAGTCTCTTGGCTCCATATCCTTTTTTTTTTATTTTTTTTTATTTCTAGGCGAGAGAGAGAGAGAGAGAGAGAGCGTAAGCAGGAGAGGGTCAGAGAGAGAAGGAGTCACAGACTCCGAAACAGGCTCCAGGCCCTGAGCTGGCAGTCAGCACAGAGCCCGACGCGGGGCTCGAACCCACTAACCGCGAGATCATGACCTAAGCGAAAGTCGGACGCTTAACCGACTAAGCCACCCAGGCGCCCCTCTTGGCTCCATATCCTATATTCTGTTCCATGGTGCTGGGCCTGGGAGTCTGCCAAGCCCATTTTGCTTTTACTAACTTGTTCCATGGAGTTTCTGTCAGTCAGGTATACCAAAGAGAGACAGAAAGTGTGGAGGAAGGAGGAGCAGAATTGCATTCTTCCCTGGTCTTATTTTTCTCAGTGACACCTAAAGGCCTCACATAAAAACAAGGCTATATGATTTCAGTAGGAGCATGATGTCCAAAACACAATTTTTGTCCAAATTTCAAGGACTTTCCACATCAGGTCCCCTCAGAAAGACCAGCACCAGCACACTGGTAAACTCTCTCCTGTAACTAAGCTCCAGTTCACAGCTTTCAAGGTAGCCTCCTCTGAGATCTCAATGCTCTGGCATGAGCAGAGATCAGGTCACCATCTTCAAAGGTAGGTGTCTCAGGCTTCAAGGGTTCCTCTTTTGATCATCCTTAGAAATTAATTCGAGCTGAACAGCCCCCTTTCTTTGGAATCTGAGTCCTGACTCTGAAAGGTCCATTGTCTAAACTTTTGATTCTTAGAATATCTTTACGTGGTTTGTCCAGACCTAAGAGTCCTAGCTTCTTTCCTACCATTGTTATGTCCATGTTATCTTATTGTTTTCTTTATGCCTTCTTCAGCCTCAAAACAATTCTTTAAAGTTAACTCTAATAAAAAAAAAGAAAAGAGAAAAAAGAGGACCCCTACTCAAGTTTGTATTTGATTTCTTCTCTTTCTTTTTAAGTTTTCCCCTCTGGTTTTATTTTCCAAGAATTTTACTATAACTGGCCTGGAGTGTGTGTTAGGGGATGAGTTTGTGTTTGCCTTCTGTTTGTGTGTGTATGTGAATGTTATGTTTCTTAAAAATATTTTTTTAGTTTATTCATTTATTTTCAGAGAGAGAGAGAGAGAGAGAGAGAGAGATCCCAAGCAGGCTCCACACTGTCTGTGAAGAGCCTGATATGGTGCTCGATCCCACAAACCATGAGATTATGACCTGAGCTGAAACCAAGAGTCAGACGCTTAACTGACTGAGTCAACCAGGCACCCCTGTATGTTATGGATTTTTTTTAGCCCTTTATCTGATATGTCATTTGCAACTATCTTTTCCCATTCCATAGGTTGCCTATTAGTTTTATGGATTGTTTCCCTTGCTGCGCAGAAGCTTTTTATCTTGATGAAGTCCCAATAGTTCATATTTGCTCTTGATTACCTTGCCTTTGGGGATGTGTCAAGTAAGAAATTACTATGGTTGAGTTCAAAGAGATTGTTTCCTGCTTTCGCCTCTAGGGTTTTGATGGTTTCCTGTCTCACATTCAGGTCCCTCATCCATTTTGAGTTTAGTTTTGCATATGGTGTAAGAAAATGATCTAGTTTCATTCTTCTGCACGTTGCTATACAGTACTCCAAGCACCATCTGTTAAAAAGGCTGTCTTTTGGAACTCACAAAATTCCACACCCAAAAAAACAAACAATCCAGTGAAGAAATGGGCAGAAGATATGAACAGACATTTCTCCAAAGAGGACATCCAGATGGCTAACAGACACATGAAACGCTGCTCAGCACCCCCCAATCAGGGAAATACAAATCAAACCACACTGAGATACCACCTCATGCCAGTCAGAGTGGCTAAAATGAGCAAATCAGAGGGCTCTAGATGCTGGCCCTAGATGTTGAGAAATGGGCACCCTCCTACACTGTTGGTGGGAATGTAAACTTGTACAGCACCCCTGGAAAACAGTGTAGAGGTTCCTCAAAAATTAACACTAGAACTCCANCTCATTATTGGTTTATAAAAATGCAACCGATTTCTGTACATTGATTTTGTGCCCTTCAACTTCGCTGAATTCTTGAATCAGTTCTAGTAGGCTTCTGGTGGAGTCTGTCGGGTTTTCTCTCTAGAATTTCATGTCGTCTGTGAAAAGTGAAAGTTTGACATCATCTTTGCCAATTCTGATGCTTTATTTCCTTTTGTTGTCTGATTGGTGACGCTAGGACTTCCAACACTATGTTAAACAACAGTGGTGAGAGTGGACATCCCTGTCCTGTTCCTGATCTCAGGGGTAAAGCTCTCAGTTTTTACCCATTGAGGATGATATTAGCTGTGGGTTTCTCATAGATAGCTTTCATGAATTTTAAGTAACTTCCTTCCTTCCATCATGGCTTTCTCAAGGGTCTTTATTAAGAAAGGATGCTGTATTTTGTCAAATGCTTTTTCTGCATCTATCGACAGGATCATATAGTTTTTATCTTTTCTTTTGTTAATGTGATGTATCACATTGATTGATTTGTGAAATTGAACCAGCCCTGTAACCCAGGGAAGAATCTCACTTGATCTTCGTGGATAATTCTTTTTATGTGCTGTTGAATTCGATTTGCAAGTGTCTTGTTGAGGATTTTTGAGTTTGTATTCATCAAGGATATTGGCCTGTAATTCTCTTCTTTTGCTGGGTCTTTATCTGGCTTGGGAATCAAAGTCATGATGGCTTTGTAGAGTGAGACTGGAGGTTTTCTTTCCATTCCTATTTTTTGGAATAGCTTGAGAACAATGGGTATTAACTCTGATTTAA
>NW_027529184.1:62172-62376 GCF_008692635.1 Crocuta crocuta | reverse complement strand
TATTGTTAACTTCTGCCCTGATCTTTATTATTTCTATTATTCTACTGGGTTTGGGGTGCTCTTGTTGCTCTTCTTCTAGTTCCTTTAAGTGTGTTGCTAGATTTTTTATTTGTGCTTTTTCTAGTTTCTTGAAATATGCCTCTAGTGCAATGTACTTTCCTCTTATACCTTTGCAGCATACCAAAGCATTTGGATTGTTGTATT
>NW_027529184.1:61050-62157 GCF_008692635.1 Crocuta crocuta | reverse complement strand
AACTGCAGAGGAAAGCATGAAATATCTTGGGAAATGTAAATATTAAGACAAACAGTGAATACTGTATTGCTATAATGGTGTTGGGGAAAACATTTTTAATTCCAGTAGTAAAGATAAGGGAAAAGATATTAAAAATAATTGCAATTTAAAAATATGTCAGGGAAAAGGCACCTGAGTGGCTCAGTCCGTTGAATGTCCAACTTTTTATTTTGGCTCAGGTCATCATTCCAGGGTTGTGGGATCAAGCCCTCCATTGGGCTCCTTGCTGAAAGTGGAGCTTGCTTAAGATCTTCTCTTTCTATCTCCCCTCTATCCCTTTCTCCTGCTTATGCACAATCTCTCTCTCCTAAAAAATAATAAATAAATAAATATTAAAAGATATACACTATAAATAGATGTAAATTTTAACAATAACAAAATGTGAGGATTCAATTAAAATATGGTGTTTTTGTATGTGATTAAAGCTAAGTTGTTATCAGCTTAAAATAAAGTGTTAAAAATAAGCTGTTAAGGGAGCCAAGAACACTCAATGGGGTAAGGGTAGTCTCATCAATAAATGGTCATGGAAAAACTGGATATCCACATGCAAAAAAAATAAGATTGGACCCTTACCTTACACCGCACACAAAAAACCAACTCAAAATGGTTTGAAGCCTTAAACATAAGACCTGAAACTATAAAAATCATAGAAGAAAACAGAAAAAGAGCCTCATGACATTGGTCTTGACAATTATTTCATGGATTTGACACCAAACATGCAAAAAATAAAAAATAAACTAGTAGGACTACATCAAATTAAAAGGCTTTTGCACCACAAAGGAAACAAGTAATCAACAGAGGGAAAAGGCAACCTATGAAATGGGACAAAATATGCAGAAACCATAAATCTGATGAGGTTAATCTCCAATATTTAAAAGGAACTCTTACAGCTCAATAGTAAATTAAACAGAACAAAAAAAGCAAAAAACCAAACCCTAATAACTCAGTTAAAAATGGGCTAAAAAACTGAATAGACATTCCTCCAAGGAAGACATAGATAACAACAGGTATATGAAAAAATGTTGAATGCTAATAGCCATCAAAACCACAATGAGATGTCTTTTCACA
>NW_027529184.1:59635-61014 GCF_008692635.1 Crocuta crocuta | reverse complement strand
TGTCTTTTCACACCTGTCAGGTTGGCTATTATTAAAAAAATAAAAGATAGTAAGTGTGGGTGAGGCTACAAAGAAATTGGAATCCTTGCACGGTGTTGATGGGTATGAAAAACACTGCAGCCACTATGGAAAATAATATGATGTTCCTCAAAAAATTAAGTATAGAAATATCATATAATCTAGTAATTCCATTCCAGGTACTTACCCAAAAGAATTAAATAGGATCTTGAAGAGATATTAGAAGTCCTATGTTCATTGCAGCACTATTCACAATAGCCAAGATGTGGAAACAACCTAAGTGTCCATTCACAACTGGATGAATAGAGAAAATGTGACCTCTCTCTCTCTCTCCCTCCCCCCAATGCAATATTATTCTGCTTTTAAAAAGAAGAAAATTCTGCAATATGTGAAAACATGAATGAACTTTGAGCACATGATGCTTAGTGGGAAAAGCCAGTCACAGAAAGACAAATGCTGCAAAATTCTACCTACATGAACTATCTAAAATAGTCAATTTTCTAGACCCCAAGAGTGAAATAGTGGTTTCTAGGGCTCAGGAGGAGAGGAAAATGGCAAGTTATTAACAAACATAAAGTTTAAGTAAGATGAATAAGCTCTAGAAATCTGCCATATAACATTATACCTACAGTCCATAATAATATACATTTAAAATTTTGCTAAGAGAGTAGATTTCATGTTAAATGTTCTTACCACAATAAAATAAAATTTTTTACAGTAATAAAATGTCTAAATTATGAGTTTTTTCCTATTCTTTTAAAAAATGATTCATTTTATACAGTTATGTTGAAATAAAATCACTAATCAAACAGTAGTTTTTAGTTATCCTATTGATAGTCATGCTCTACAGAAATAGTGATTTGAAACCATCCACTTTTTAAAAAATTTAAATTTTAAAAATTTTAATGTTTTTTTTAAATTTATTTTTGAGAGTCAGAGAGAGACAGTTGGAAGGGTCAGAGAGAGAGAGATACAGAATCTGAAATAGGTTCCAGGCTCTGAACTAGCTGTCAGCACAGAGCCTGATGCAGGGGTAGAACCCACAAACTGTGAGATCATGACCTGAGCCAAAGTCAGACGCTTGACTGAGCCACCCAGGCACCCTCCAGAAATAGTGATTTGGAAGCTATACTCTGATAACTATTTACCAAGTGATTAACATATTACCTCAAGGAAAAGAAATCTTCATATGGAGTTCTTTCTCAGTAAATGCACATTTCTTAAAATAACTCCCATGAACACCAACATCCATAGACTGAAATTCATTTTTTTCACTTTTATCCCAAATCCAAGTCACCAAAATTCCAACCTGTTACATTAGAGCTTCTTGTACTATGTAGCCTGTGGAAATTTAGGGGAAG
>NW_027529184.1:58122-59620 GCF_008692635.1 Crocuta crocuta | reverse complement strand
GTTATTGATTATAAAGGATAATTTAAGGAGAATTTTGATCACTTAAATTCTATTTCTTCATAAGGTATACACATTTTGTTAGGGGAATTTTAATACATAATGCTAAATTTTAAAATATTATACACAGTTTTTAAAATCATAAAATTAACTTAATCCTCTATTGGATTTCTAAATTTTATTCTATGTCCACTGACAGAATCTAAATGAAAGAATCAAGGTTAAGTTGGCTCTTCCTGCACAGGTGTCAGGCTATTTTAGGGCACAGAGAGAAGGGAATTAAATAAATAACTGGTGACTCAGCCATTTACCACTGTCTTCATGAGGAACTGACAGTCTCTGCCAAATTACAAGGGAGATCAGACCCAGGTTGTCTAATAAAATAACTCATTCCCTCAAAGACTCATGTATAAAGACACATAATCAGAGTCATATTGATGGTAGACTCCCAAGTAGGCCTGTTTTAGATGCATGTGTGGCATTCTTTCTGGCCATGAATATCCTTGCTAACTGTTTCTCCCTCTGACCATTAGATACCACATTCCAATTGTCATAGAAACCAGAATATCAGCATAACAATCAGTTTTACATTAGCTTTCCAAGGAAACTGAAGTACAAATTCATCCTCAGAATTAGTACAGGGAAAAGATTATTCCACCAGTATTCCCCCAAATTTACTTTTGGAGTAAAATAAAAGGATTTTAAAACAAGGAGTTAAGTGGATGAAAATGATGATTAATCATTCTGGTTTTCTGTCAGACACAGCAAAACTGGTTTCAGTGTCTGAATAGATCACTTTAGAACCTAAAATAACAGATACTTGTGATGAAGGAATTTCAAAATCCACATAGCAGCAAACCCAGAGCAAACACTCAATACGTCCGGAAGACCTGGTTCACAAAATTACCACATTCTTCCTATTGCATCCTAAGTTTATCTCAAANAAACCTCCTTGGATCCATGGGGTATGTGCCAGGGTAGTCTAAAAATATACCTGTATGTAAACTGAATGATAATTTTCAAGACATTTTTTTTAGTGAAGAGAAAATGAAAAAGGAAACCAGGATACATACTCAGACTTCATAGTTAAACATAGAAGATACATTTTGATAGGATTGCCAGATTTAGCAAATAAAATTATAGAATGCCTAGTTGAATCTGAATTTCAGATACACAAAAATATTCCCAAACTTAGGGATGTTGAGCATATTTTTTTTTTATTCTTACCCTTTACCAGTTTGAGGAAGTTTCTTTTTATTACAAGTTGGATGATTTTCTCACAAATAGATGTTGAATGTTGTCAAATGGTTTTTATGCATTTATTTTTCTTTTGTGTGTTGATAGGTGAATTGTATTAATTGATTTTTGAATGTTGAAGCAATTTTGAATTAATGGGTAGTTCCCTTTTATAGATGATATATTAACCTTTTTATATATTGTTGAATTCAATTTGCTAATACTTTGTTAAGAATGTTTTATCTATATCAATGAGTGTTACTAG
>NW_027529184.1:44622-57904 GCF_008692635.1 Crocuta crocuta | reverse complement strand
GTTACTAGCCTGTAGCTTATTTTTTGTAATTTTTTGTCTGTTTATGCCTTCAGTAAAATATTGTTCTTATAAAATGATTGTGTAAGAGACTCTTAAATATATAGAATAAACAGAGGTTTGCTGGAGGTATGGTGGGAGGGGGGATGGGCTAAATTGGTAAGGGGCATTAAGGAATCTACTCCTGAAATCAATGTTGCACTATATGTTAACTAACATGGATGTAATTTTAAAAATAAATAAATAAGTAAGTAAAATGTGAAGTGACCTTTTATTTTCTATTGTATAGATAATTTGTGTAAAATTGGTAATATTTATAACTTAAATATTTTATAGAATTCCCCTGTGAAGACATCTAAATATGAAGTTTTCATTGTTGGAACAGTTTTAACTACGAAAATAATTTCTTCAGTAGATATAGAACTATTCAGGCTGTAGATTCTTTTTTGAGTGACCTTCGGTAGTTTCTTTCAAGGAGTGAGTTTATATTATTTATGTTGTTGAATTTAATTCTATAAACTTGCTATAATATTCTTTTATTATATTTTTAATACTTGTAATATCTGTAGTGATGTTTTGCCTTTAATTTCTGATAAATGGTAATTCATTTCTTTTCTCTTTATTTCTTGATTAGTCAGACTAGAGTGCTATCGATTTTTTTTAGTTTTTATTTAAATTCCAGTTAGTTAACATACATTGTACTCATTGTTTCAGGTGTAAAATTTTATGATTCAGCACTCACATAAAACACCCAGTTACTCATCATAAGTGTACTCCTTAATCCCCATCACCTATTTAACCTGTTCTCCCACCATCTCCCCTATGGTAACCATTAGTTTGTTCTCTATAGACAAGAGTCCATTTCTTGGTTTGCCTCTCTCTTATTTCCCTATGCTAATTTGAATTGTTTCTTAAACTCGACATATGAGCGAAATCATATGGTATTTGCCTTTCTCTGACTTATTTTTCATAGCATAATACTCTCTAGGTCCATCTATTGTTGCAAATGGCAAGATTTCATTCTTTTTTTATGGCTGAGTAATATTCCATTGCATATCTATACCACATCTTTTTTTTTAAATTTTTTTAAAAATTTTTATTTATTTCTAGGAGAGAGAGAGAGAGAGACAGCGTGAGCAGGGGAGGGTCAGAGAGAGAGGGAGACACAGACTCTGAAACAGGCTCCAGGCTCTGAGCTGGCTGTCAGCACAGAGCCCGACGCGGGGCTCGAACCCACGAACCGCGAGATCATGACCTAAGTGAAAGTCGGACGCTTATCCGACTAAGCCACCCAGGAGCCCCTATACCACATCTTCTTTATCCACGCATCAGTCCATGGACATTTGGGCTGTGTCCACAATTTGGCTATTGTAGATAATGGTGCTATAAATATTGGGGTGTATGTATCCCTTTGAATTAGTATTTTTGTATCTTTGGCTAAATACCTAGTAGTGTGATTGCTGGATTGTAGGGTAGTTCTGTTTTTAACTTTTTGAGGAATCTCTATACTGTTTTCCAGAATGGCTGCACGAATTTGCATTCCTACCAACAGAACAAGAGGATTCCCCTTTGTTCACAACCTTGCCAACACCTATTATTTCTTGTGTTGTTGATTTTATCCACTCTGACAGATGTGAGGTGATAACTTATTGTAGGTTTGATTTTCATTTCCATGATGGTAAGCGGATGATAAACATCTTTTCATTTGTCTGTTGGCTCTCTATATGTCTTCTTTGGAAAAATTTCTATTCATGTGTTCTGCTCAGTTTTTAACTGGATTATTTGTTTTTTGGGTGTTCAGTATTATAAGTTCTTTATATATTTTGGATACTAACCATTTAACTGGATATGTCATTTGCAAATATCTTCTCTCATTCTGTAGGTTACCTTTTAGTTTTGTTGATTGTTCCCTTCACTGTGCTGAAGTTTTTTTATTTTGATAAAGTCCCAGTAGTTTATTTTTCCTTTTGTTTCCCTTGCCTCAGAGACAAATCAAGTAAGGAGTTGCTACCATTTTTTTTTTCTTTTTAAAGAGCCAGCTTGTGCTTTCATACATTTTCTTTATTGACTTTCTGCTCTCCAGTTCATTGACTTCTACTCTTATTTTGATTATTTCATTCTTCCTGCTCTCTGTGGGTATAATTTGCTCTTCTTTTTGTAATTTCTTACTTAAGTAACTTAGATCATTGTTGCTTTAAAAACATCACAGATATTTGGATATGTTGTATTTTATTTTTATTCCATTCAAAATGTTTTCTAATTTGCTTTATACCTTTCTCTTTGACAGATTGAATTATTTGTCAATGCCATTTAATTTTAAAACAATGAGGATTTTAAAATATCTTTCAATAATTTATTTCTAGTTTAATTTCACTATGATTAGAGAAGATACTTTCTCTGCTTTTAATATTTTAATCTTGTTGAGGTGTTTTAGCATCCAAAATATGGTCTATCTTGGTAACTGACCCATGTGCATTTGAAAAGAATGTGTATTATGCCAGTTGTGTCAAGTGCTCAATAAGTATCAATTATTTCAGTTAATTTATAGTCTTTTTTAGATTTTATTCAAACTTAATTATTATTCTATAAATTATTGAGAATGTAGTGTTAAAACCTCCAACTATAAATGCATATTTTTCTACTTTCCCCTTTATTTCTATCTCTTTTTTTGTTTCATTTATTTAGGAACTCAGTTGTTAGGCATGTATCCATGTTTTTATTTCTTCTTCTTGATCAATTAACTTCTTTATCATTGTTATGTTCCTCTTTATCCCTTTAATATTCTTTGTCTTAGAGTCTAGTTTTTTTGTATTAATATATCCACTCCAGCATTGTTTTGATTAATGATTGCATGGTATATCTTTCCCATCATTTTACCTTATTAAATGGCTGTATATTTGGTATAATTGCCATAAAATATACTGCATATATTTAAATTATACAATGCAGTTTTGCCATATGTTTAAGTTTATGAAATTATCACCATTCTCAAGACAGTGACATTTCAATCATTTCTAGAAGCTTCTTCAATCCTTCATTGTTCCCACTCCCTGCAACCCATCTGTTTCACTTCTTTCTTTTACTATTATTACTATTTTGATTTTAATCTGTGTTGTAACACATATCAATAATTCATTTTCATTAATGAAATAATCATAGATGATAGAGATAGAAATGTAGGTCTAGGTATAGATGCAGATATTTCACAGTTCATAGTTTAACAATGTAGTTCTTTTTATTATTCATCTTTGAGAGAGAGACAGAGACGGAGCATGAGCGGGGGAGGGGCAGAGAGAGAGGGAGACACAGAATCTGAATGCAGGGCTTGGACTCATGAACTATGAGATCATGACCTGAGCTGAAGTTGGGCACTTAATGGACTGAACCACCCAGGCGCCCCACCACTTACTTCTTAATGTTCATTTGGGTTATTCCCATTTATGATTATTGGTTAATTCAAATAAAATTGCTATGACTATTTGTGTGCCAATATTTCCATGGGTATATAGTTTCATTTCTCTTGGGTAAACATCTAGGAATGGAAGGTCTAGATCATATGGTAGGTGTGTGTTTGACTTGTAAAGAAACTGCTAAACTATTTTTCAATGTGTCTTTACCATTTTATATTCCCACCAGCAGTGTATGACTGTTCCATTTTCTCCACATCCTCACAAGTACCTGGTATAGTTAATATTTTAATTTTAGCCATTCTGATAGGTGTGATTTTAATTTGCATTTCCTTAATAATTAATGATGTTAAACATCTTTTGATGTTTTTGATATTCTAATATTGCTATTTATATATTTTCTTTAACAAAATGTTGAAATTATTTTCCCAACTTGTGTTATTATCTCATTATTGAGGTTTGTGATTTCATTTTATGTTGTGTTGTTTTCTTACTTCTGAGGTTTTAAAAATATTCTGGCTACCTGTCTTTTATTAGGTGTAGGATTTGAAAATATTTTCTCTCTGTAATATATCTTTTTACTTTCTCAGTATCTTTCAAGGAGAATAGCTTTAATTTTGATAATGTCCAGATTATTAATTAGTTTTATTATGAATCATGTTTTTAATGTCACATCTAAGAAATTTTTGCCTCATCTAAGGTCATGAAGATTGTCTCCTATGAATTTTTTCCTAGATGTTTCATAGTTTTAGGTTTTATGTTTCATTTGATACTGTATTTTGACACAACATTGTACATGATGTGAGGTGTATATGAAAGATGGAAAGAAAAATGGACATATCTGTGATCTCTATGAATGTTAGTCACTTCTTTTCCAACACCTTGAGCTTTCTGGTTCTCCCACTTTCTACACTACAGTGCTCACTTCTGGGTTTCAGAATGCATTGCATTTAAGTCAGGGGATACAAGAAGAAAAAAATGTCAAACTCATAGTTTCATAATAGTTTGATTTCATTTGTTCTTTCTCAATTTTCCTGCTGTTATTTACAATTCAGAATTCTCATATAGCTTCCTCATGAATTCTGTTCAAGTTCTATAGTTGTATTCAGTAACAGAGTTGGGTGACATGTGCTTATTTTATATTACCTGAAACCAGAACTGACATTCCCACTTCCATATTTTTCTACCACTACTTTCACCTCACAAACACACATAGCTCACAAATCAAAACACTTTTCTTCAAAGAACTAAATATGAGTGTTGAGCATACCCAGAAGCCAACAGCCAAGGATGGCATTAGATTCCAGAAGCATCAGAAATTAAATATGTATAAAATATACTCCATTGTTTTTTAAAAAAATTTTAATCTTTATTTATATTTGAGAGAGAGAGAGAGACAGAGCACGAGCAGGGGAGGAACAGAGAGAGAGAGGGAGACACAGAATCTGAAGCAGGCTCCAGGCTCTGGGCTGTCAGCACAGAGCCTGACATGAGGCTCGAACTCACGAACCGCGAGATCATGACCTGAGCAGAAGTCAGATGATTAACCGACTGAACCACCCAGACGCCCCTCCATTGTTTAATGAACAATCCCTGTGTATGTAAATGTAAATGTCCCAATACAATGGAGGAATTCTGTTTCTCACAATCATGCCACACAAAACTCCCTTGCTTTAAAAAAAATTACATTTTACTATACTAAGTAGTTCAATCACATATTTATCAACTGGATTCTCAATCTGGATAAACAAAATATTTTCTCATTGTATACCATTGTGTGCTAATAACACTCAAGACTTCTCAATTTTAAGTGAATATTTTCATTTTTAATTTTTGAAAAAAAATTTTATTTTAATCACCCAGTGCTCATCACAAGTGCATTCCTTAATTCTCATTACCTATTTCACCCATTCTCCCACACACCTCCCCTCTGGTAACCATCAGCTTGTTGTCTATAGTTGAGTTTGTTTCTTTGTCTTTCTCTCTCTCTCTCCCTATGATCGTTTGTTTTGTTTCTTAAATTCCACATATGAATGAAATCACATGGTATGTGTCTTACTTTGACTGATTTATTTTACCATTATACTCTCCAGCTCCATCTATGTCATTGCAAATGGCAAGATTTCATTTTTACTACTCAGTAATGTTCCATTGCATTTATGTATAACATTTTTTCCCATTCATCTATCAATGGATACTTGAGCTGTTTCCATATCTTAGTTATTGTAAATAATGTTGCTGTAAACATAGGGATGCATATATCCCTTTGAAATCATGTTTTTGTATTCTTTGGGTAAATACCCAGTAGTGCAATTGCAATTGCAATTAACTTTTGGAGGAGGAATCTTCATACTGTTTTCCAGAGTATCTGCAGGGAATTAGTGTTCCCACCAATAGTGCAGGAAGGTTCCTTTTTCTCCAAATCCTTGCCAAATCCTGTTGTTTCTTGTGTTTTTTACTTTAGGTATTCTTTTTTTTTTTTTTTTACAAATAGTTTATTGTCAAATTAGTTTCCACATAACACTCAGTGCTCATCCCCACAAGTGTCCTCCTCCATGCCCATCCCGCCCTCCCCCCCACATCCATCAGTCCTCAGTTTTTGTCAGCATTCAAGAGTCTCTCATGGTTTGCCTCTCTCCCTTTCCCGCACCATTTCCGCCCTTCTTCTCCCCCTTGTTCCTCCGTCAAGTTCCTCCTAATCCTCCTATACGTGCAAACATATGATATTTGTCCTTCTCTGCCTGACTTATTTCGCTCAGCATAACACCCTCAAGGTCCATCCATGACTTTAGGCATTCTGACAGGTATGAGGTGGTATCTTATCATGGTTTTGGTTTGTATTTCCTTGATGATGAGTGATGTTGAGTATCTTTTAATGTGTCTATGGGTCATCTGTATGTCTTTGGAGAAATGTCTGTTCATGTCTTCTTCTAATTTTTTAATTGCATTATTTGTGTTTCTGTTATTGAGTTGTGTAAGTTCTTTATATAATTTGGATACTCTTTATCAGATATGGCATTTGTAAATATCTTGTCCCATTCAGTAGGTTGCCTTTTAGTTTTGTTGATTGTTTCCTTCACCGTACAGAAACTTTTCATTTTGATGTAGTCTCAATAGTATATTTTTGTTTTCATTTCCCTTGCCTGAGGGGACTTATCTAGAAAAAAAGTTGGTATGGCTGATATCAGAGAAATTATGGCCTATGCGCTCTTCTGGGATTTTTATGGTTTCAGGTCTCACATTTAGGTCTTTAAACAACTTTGAATTTATTTTTTTGTATGGTGTAAGAAAGTGATCTATTTTCATTCTTTTGCATGTGGCTGTACAGCTTTCCTAACACCATTTTTTGAAGAAGACTATCTTTTCCCCATTGCATTTTCTTTTCTGCTTTGTCAAAGATTAACTGATCATATGGATATGGATTTATTTCTGGGCTATTCTGTTCTATTGGCCTATGTGTCTAGTTTCATGCCACTACCACACTGTTTTGATTACTACAGCTTTGTAATATAATTTGAAATCCAGAATTGTGACTTTACTTTTCCTTTTAAAGATTACTTTGGCTATTCAGGGTCTTTTGTGGTTCCATGCAAATTTTAGGATTGTTTGTTCTAGCTCTGTGAAAAATGTTATTGGTATTTTGATAGAGATTGCATTAAGTGTGTAGATTCCTTTAAGAACTATAGACGTTTTAGCAATATTTGTTCTTCCTAAATCAATATTTTAAAAAACTTTTCATTTAGTATAAAATCTTTGTATCCCCAAATTCAAAATATAATTGAATATTTTCTTTTAATACAAAGGCAAATTTATATAAAGATGATATACAAATGCATGTGAATATGATTGCTTTTGAAATACGATTTGGGATTAGAAATATTTCAGACTGTAGACAAATATCATATGACTTCACTCATATGAGGACTTTACGATACAAAACAGATGAACATAAGGGAAGGGAAGCAAAAATAATATAAAAACAGGGAGGGGGACACAACATAAGAGACTCTTAAATATGGAGAACAAACATGGTTACTGGAGGGGTTGTGGGGGGTGGGCTAAATGGGCAAGGAGCATTAAGGAATATACTCAAGAAATCATTGTTGTACTATATGCTAACTAACTTGCATGTAAATTTAATAAAATAATTAAAAAAAGAAGTATTTCAGACTGTAGTTCATGTTTCATATTGCTCAACAACAGAGGCAAAGTGACAAAGGCTTTCTGAGAGANTTAGCACATTTATTTTTAAATTTAAATTTTTTTATTTTTAAAAATTTTAATGTCATTTATTTTTGAGAGAGAGAGAGATAGAGCACAAGCAGGGGAGGGGCACAGAGAAAGGGAGACACAATCTGAAGCAGGCTCCAAGCTCTGAGCTGTCAGCACAGAATCCAACGCAGGGTTCGAACTGAACCATGAGATCATAACCTGAGCTGAAGTCAAACACTTAACTGTCTGAGCCAACGAGGCGTCCCCATTTTTAAATTTTAAACTTTGAAATATACCTTAAATTTTCTGAAATGAAGAAATCCACAAAAATTTATTTTCCATACTTCTCTTTATGCTAATTATATTTATATAAGCAATCCTGGAAAACTCATGAGATTTGAACTACTTTTATTTTCTCTTTGAGACTAATACAACAGAAGTGTTAAGTATTCCTTTATGTTCCCTCCCTTAGAACTAACTGAACATTAAGATTGGGTAAAAGACAGGTGGACTTCAAACTACTAGCTTTATTCCTGGTATCAAACTAAAATGCTTGCAAATAGTTCCCCCCTGAACTAGACAAATCCAGTCTCTCACACTATTAGAAAATCACTGCCTTCAGAATCTCCCAACACCACAGAAAAGGTCAATTTCAACTTATGGCATAGAGAAAGTCAGGGTGAACCCTCATTGTGGACAGTCAGATCCACAGACAAAAGAAGGGACTGATCCAAGCTCACCAATCATCCTCCTCAAGGGAGAGAATGCTAGGGAGAGAGATCAGGAATGTTACTCTGAAATCCTTTAACAGGGAAACAGGTAGCCAGGGAAATGGAAGACCTCTTTCCCACCTTTATTACAATATTCCCCCATGGTCTTTGTTCTTTGAACTCCCATGGCTTAAGCATTAATTAAAATTAGGACAAAACCAAGTGTGTATCTGCATCATCCTGTCATCAGATCTTACTAGAAGTGCCTTTTCTTCCAGCATATTTAAACTTTCTTACATGCCTATTGAGCCCTGTGTTACTGATGCTACATAGAGTCATGAATTGATTGTGGGCTTTGTCTAGCCATCTAGTCTCCATGCTCTCAGCAAGATTTCCCACATCTGTAGCAGCAAATTATCCATTTACAAACATGGCCTTGCTGTCTCTGTAGTCCTAGTCTCCTCCTCTAAGTCCCACTTCTATTTTTCATTTTAATTTATGCCATCTATGTTGCTCAGTATAGCTTATTAGAGTTTCCAATATAAGACAACATTTAATTATACCAATAATAAAATGACCAGAATATAGAGATGCTCCAAATTTGAAAAACAAACCATTTGTTTACCTTTATAGGTTTCCTAGAATTAAATAAACAAAGTCCAAAAGATGTAATAAACATTATTTTGCCCTTGTATCAAAGTAAGTGAAACCAAAAGATTTTAAACTCCTCCATCATTTTGTCTTCCATTTAACTTTGGTTAAAGATATGCTTGACACCTGAATAATGTTGAGCTTACTTCAACAGCTACATCCTGAGATATATTTCATTGTAATTAGTATAGTGCTTTTTAAAAAATCACTTTATTGAGGTATGATTGACATACAAACGGTGTACATTTAAAATGTATAGGGGCTTCTGGATGGCTCAGTCAGTTAAGCAACTAACTCTTGATTTCGCCACAGGTCATGATCTCATGGGTTCGTGGGATTGAGCTTTGCATCGGGTTCTGCGCTGACACCAGGACGCCTGCTTGGGTTTCTCTCTCTCTCTCTCCCTCTCTCTCTCCCCATCCTCCTGCTCCTGCGTGCTATCTTTTAAAATAAATAGATTTAAAAAAAAGAAGTTAGCTAGACAAAAATGTCTGTGGTCCTGAAGCTGGCATTCTAAGGAGATCATCATGGGTACAAGTAGAAAACAGAAGCAACTTCCAGATTTTTAAGGCAATTATCCCATGGAAAATATGTTCCTAGAACATAGTACATTATGTTGCCAAAGACTATAGCAACAATTGAATGTCACTTGATGAAAAGAGAGTACATGAACAAAATCTTGGCTTCAGTATTGCTGATCATTTTATGCAGCTTGTTTAGATGATAAAGTCTAATCATAAATTCAATGAAAGAAATCTCTGGTTAAGAAGTCAATTATAGAATCATATTATTTAAACATTCATGAATACTGTCATTTGAGGGTGTCATTTGAGACTTTGCTATCTTCTATGTTTAGANAAGGTGCCTATCTTTACTATCCAGTACATTTAAATCCTCCTAATATCCATTTATACTCTGAACCTCACAATTTTGGTATGATGATTCTTAGTGCCTATGGGTTTTGTCTAGTGACAGTTTCTAGACTCTTTCATGAGCATACATTTTTAATCATATGCCATTATAGCTGATTCCACTTATTCATATAAAGGAATTGTGTAGGTCTGTGAAACCTGCCTAGAACAAATCAGTCAGTTCAGCAAGCTCTGAGGATAAAGGGCCAACATGCAAACAGGGGAGATGCAGAAATGGAAATTTAAAAAAAAAAAACAATATAATTTATTATAACTTAGAACAAAATGAAATAGTTAGGTATACACTTATCAAAGTATGTACAGGATCTGTATGCTGATAATTACAAAATGTGGTTAAAAGAAATCAAAGAGTATCTAAAATGGAGAGGCATTCTGTGTTCATGGATTAGAAAACTCAAAATAGTAAAGATGTAAATTCTCCCCAAACTTATCTATAGATTTATTGCAATTCCTATAAAAATATTAGAACTTTTTTATAAACATAGATAATCTTATTCAAAATTGTATATATTGGGGCACCTGGGTGGCTTAGTCGGTTAAGCGTCCGACTTTCGCTTGGGTCATGATCTCGCGGTTCGTGGGTTTGAGCCCCGAGTCGGGCTCTGTGCTGACTGCCAGCTCGGAGCCTGGAGCCTGTTTCAGTCTGTGACTCCCTCTCTCTCTGACCCTCCCCTGCTCACGCTGTCTTTCTCTCTCCTAGAAATAAATAAAAAACATTAAAAAAATTTTTTAAACAAAATTGTATATATAAAGGCACAAGATTTATCATTACCAAAACAAATTTGTAAAAGAAGAATAATGCCACTCCTCCCAATGTTGTGTGTGTGTGTTCTGTCTCTATATCATCTCTATCTACCTCTATCTCTATTGTTACCTCTATCTCTATCACTATCTCTATCTCTATCTTCTGTATGGTAATTAAGATATTGTTGTACTGGTAAGGAGACAGATATATAACTCAACCTCACAGAAGTGACAACCCAGAAATAGACTCATATGACTATGCCCAACTGATCTATGACAAAGGTGCAAAAATAATCCAGTGGAAGACAAATAAGCTTTTCAACAAATGGTGTGGAACAAATGGACATCTATAGGTAAGAAAAGAAAAGAGCTTTGACCTAAACATCACACTTTCTTAAAAAACTTAAAGTGGAATAGCCTTAAATGTAAAGCACAACGTTATAAAATTTCTAGACAAGAAGTAAAGCATAGGAGAAAATCTTTAGGACTTCAGGCTAAGCAGTTCTTAGTATTTACATTAAAAGCATAATGAAAAAAGGAAAAATTGATCAATTAGACCTTAACAAAATTCAAAGCTTTTGCTCTCAAGAGTCCATGTGGAGAAGATGAAATAAAGAGGTACAAGGGCACCTGGGTGGCTCAGTTGGTTAAGTGTCTAACTCTTGGTTTCATTTCAGGTCATGACCTCATGGCTTCATGGGTTTGAGACCCACATCAGGGTCTTCGTTGGCAGTGTCAAGCATGCTTGGGATTCTATCTCTCTCTTCTGTTTCTGCCCTTCCCCCACTTGCACTGTCTCTTTCAAAATTAGAAAATAAACTTTAAAAAAGAAAACAAAGAAAAAAAAAAGAAAAGCTACAAACTGGGTAAACATGTTTGTACAGTACACACCTAACAAAGAACTAGCATTTAGGCTAATTGGAATATGCTAAAAACATAGAATATACAGATGAGAAACAGGCACATGATGAGGTATTCAATATCTTTAACCCTTGGAAAAATTAAAATTAAAATCACAATAAGGTATCACTATACACCCTATTAGAAGGGCTAAAATAAAAGATAATGCCAACGCCAAATGTTGGTGAAGATGCAGAGAAATGGGATCACTTATATATTACTGGTGGGAAGGTTAAATGGTACATACAGTCTGGGGAATTTTTTTTTGGCAAGTTTTTATAAGGCTGAGCATGCAATTACTACAGGAACCAGCAAGTGCACTCTAGACATTTATCTCAGAGAAATGAAAATTTACTATCTCAGAAATTCTTCACACAAATGTTCACAGCAGCTTTATTTGAGTAGTATAAAATGAATACAGCTCAGATGTTCTTCAAAGGATAAATGATTAAAGAAACTGTAGAACAGCCATACTATGGAATACCACTCAACAATAAGAAAGAACAAACTATACACACAACTTGAATGAAAACGGTGAGTGAAAAAAGACAAATACAAAAGGCTGTAAACATTATTATTTCATTTACATAACCCTTTAAAAATAATATTTCAGAAATGGAAGACAGATTAGTGTTTGCTAGTGGTTAGGGATGGACAAAAGAGGAGAGGGAAGTAAGTATGCTTACAAAAGAGCAACAAAAGGGATCTTTTTAGTGTTGGAACTGTTCAGTATCTTGCCTGCCACACAGGTCAAAATAGACAACCACAATTCTTTGAAAACTAGGTCCACATTGCTCCTCTGGCACTAGCAAGCCATACAGGGCATGTAGGCTAGCTATCATTCTCATGGCCACCTCTGAGCTGGCAAATGGCAAATGATAGATAAATAAAAATGCCTTAACCATTTCTTACCCAAAATTTTCAGCTTGTTTCTTTTTTAAGGACCTCATGATTGTATATTTTCTAAAATTATGGTGAAAACCAACATAACATAAAATTTACTGTCATAATTATCTTTAAGTGTATAGTTCAGTAATGTTAAGACTATTCATATTGTTGTGAAACAGATCTCCAGGATTTTTTTATCTTCACAAACTCTATAGTTATTAAACAGCAATTCCTCTTTTCTTCCTTCCCCAGCTACTGGTAATCACCATTCTACTTCTGTTTCTATATATTTGACTACTTTGAATACCTCATAGAAGTGGAATTATACAGTATTTGTCTTTCTGTGAATGGCTTATTTGACTTAGCATAATATCCTCAAGGTTCATCTATGTGGTAGTTATGGCTGAATAATAGTCCATTGCATGTATATACCATATTTTGCTTATCCATTTTTCTGTCAATGGACATTTGAGTTGCTGTTGTGATTTTATTAGATNAAATATTATATTATTATATTATTATAAAATAAATATTTTACACATTGAAATCAACATTCAAAATGGGTTTAGCAGGGGCTCCTGGGTGGCTCAGTCAGTTAAGCTTCTAACTCTTGATTTTGGCTTAGTGTGGGATCAAGCGTGTCGGGCTCTGCACTGACAGCATGGAGCCTGCTTGGGATTCTCTCTCTCCCTCTTTCTCTGCCCCTCCCCTGCCCTTGCTCTTTCTTTCTCTCTATCTCTCTCTCAAAATAAATAAATAAACATTAACAAGAGAAAATGGGTATAACATATTATACATCTTGTTTGCAATTATTTTGACTTAAAGTCTGTATTTTAATACA
>NW_027529184.1:43380-44521 GCF_008692635.1 Crocuta crocuta | reverse complement strand
TCAATGGAAAATGCAATAGAATTTTTATTTAAGGGCTTTCTGTAAAGTGAAGGGGGAAATTAGGAAAGTGGCCTCATTATTCCCACAAATTCAACTACCGTAGTCATTACTGTGAAAACATATACGTAAATGACTTCACATGTGAGTTGCAGTTAATCTACCATAGAAGGTAAAAAAATACATAGTCAGGTCTAGGTTAATCCTTTAGTATTTATTTTCACATCAAGTTTTAAAAATACAACAGTTTTTCAAACATTTATTTTCACAAAAAGTAGTGTTTCAAGTTAAGATAAACATTCAACTTCAGGCTTTAACTTTTAATTGTTTATATTTAACCATATTCAGATAACTGTCAAATTTAGCTAAATGGCTTTTTCTGTAATACATTTCCAATTCTTAGATCTTTGTCCATCTACTCTTTCTAGCAGAAGAGAATAACTTACCAGTCAGCATTCATATTGTTGGAACCTATTAGAGCTACTCTAGAAATAAGCCAGATGATAAAGCTTGTTTGGTTTACGACAAATGACTATGTTTTGGGAAATACAAGAGTCAGAACAAAGTGCTTATATTTCCTACAGTTTATAGAAAACTGTATAGGCTCTTAAGCAGTCAACCTGGACTCATATTCTAGAGTAGCCAGATCATAAATACAATGACTCTAGTTATCTTCCACATATTGTCAGATGGCTATATTAAGAGGATCCAGTTACTTTCAGTTAGGAAGGCAGCCAAAAGCCTGTCTATTTTAAGAAGCCATTCACCCATTGAAGAATTGATACTCCCATAAATGAAATTTCAGGAAAGGTAGAGTGAATAATTTTTGTCAAGGCTGCCAAAAATGATTTATTATGTGCTAAGATTTCATTCATACACATACAGGCTGCAGACAGATAATGCATTAACTGTATGTTTTAATTACAGACTGTTTTCTTGCAAAAGCAACTGAAGTCAGTGATAAAATATAATAAAGCATCTTTGTCATTGGCTTGATGTCTCCTTTAAAGTGGTTTTTCCAAAAATAAATAGGCATTATAGGGAAATTTAAGCAATGAAGCAAAAAAGGAAAAAATTCAATTTATATTTCAGGAAAATATACATTAAATTTTGAAAATTATTACTGTTTAATATTTGACAACAG
>NW_027529184.1:22914-43300 GCF_008692635.1 Crocuta crocuta | reverse complement strand
TAATGTCTGACACCAGTGCCTTTTCATATAAGAAAAATGAATCCAGTGAAAAGAAATGTTATAAAATAAAATACTTCCCTTTCAAATTATTTGAGGAATTGGTCCATTTCATCTAAGTTATTTGTGTATATTATTATTGATTATATTTTATGATCCTTTTCATGTCCATGAGATTAGCAGTAGTATTCCATCTTACATTCCTAATATTGATCATTTGTGTCTTCTCTCTTTTTCTTAGTTACCTTGGCTAAAGTCTTATCAATTTATTACCCTTCTCCAAAAACCAGCTTTAGATTTCATTGATTTACTCTATTATTGCCCTGTTTTCAATTTTTTTGATTTATGCTTCACTATATATTTTCTTTCTTCTGCTTGTTTCAAACATAATGTACTCTTCTTTCTCTAGTTTTCTAAGTTGAGAACTTAGGTTACTGATTTTGGCAAGAGGAATGGTGGGGGAAATGTATGACTCCATCTTATCCAGAATAGGAAAACTTTTCTTTCTTCTTTCTTTCTTTCTTTCTTTTCTTTCTTTCTTTCTTTCTTTCTTTCTTTCTTTCTTTCTTTCTTTCTTTCTTTCTTTCTTTCTTTTCTTTCTTCTTTCTTTCATCCATCCATCCATCCATCCATCCATTCCAGTGTAGTTAGCGTTCAGTATTATATCAGTTTCAGTTGTATAATATAGTGATTCAACATTTCCATTTACTACTCAGTGCTCATCAAGATAGGTGTACTCTTAATCCCCTTCACCTATTTCACACATCTGCCCACCCACTTCCCCTCCAGTAACCTTCTGATTGCGCTCTTTAGTTAAGAGTGTGTTTTTTGGAAAGAGCCTAAGTGTCCATCAATGGACAAATGGATCAAGAAGATGTGGTTTATCTATACCATGGAATACTACATGGCAATGAGAAAGAATGAAATCTGGCCATGTGTAGCAACATGGATGGACCTTGAGGGTGTTATGCTGAGCGAAATAAGTCAGGCAGAGAAGGACAAATATCATATGTTTGCACATATAAGAGGATTAGGAGGAACTTAACTGAGGAACAAGGGGGAGAAGAAGGGCGGAAATGGTGGGGGAAAGGGAGAGAGGCAAACCATGAGAGAGTCTTGAATGCTGATAAAAACTGAGGACTGATGGGTGTGGGGGAGTTGGGGGGGGGATGGGCATGGAGTAGGGCACTTGTGGGGATGAGCACTGGGTGTTATGTGGAAACTAATTTGACAATAAACTATTTGTAAAAAAAAAAAAAGAGTGTTTTTTGCTTTGTCTTTCTCTGTTTTTCCTTTGTTCATTTGTTTTGTTTCTTAAATTTGATTTATGAGTGAAATCACATAGTATTTGTCTTTCTCTGACTAGCTTATTTTGCTTAGCATTATACCAACTAGATCCTTCCACATTTGTGTAAGTGGCTATATTTTCTTTTTTTTTTTTTTTCTGGCTTAATAATATTCCACTGTGTATGTATGTATGTGTGCATGTTCTTCTTTATCCATTTAACTACTGATGGACACATGGGCTGCTTCCATAGTTTGTCTGTTGTAAATAATGCTGCAGTAAACATAGGTTTCAAATTAGCATTTCATATTCTTTGGGTAAATACACAGTAGTATGATTACTGATTGTAGACTAATTGTATTTTTTCAAATAGTATAATTTTGTTATTATTTTTAAATTCAAGTTTAATTAACGTACATAATTTTATTAATTTCAGATATTCAATATAGTGACTCAACAGTTTTGTACATTACTCAGTGCTCATCATGATAAGTGTACACTTCGTCCCCTTCACTGATTTCTTATTTTACTGTATATTTACTAAGTTTTTAAAATTCCAGTATAGTTACTATACAGTGTTATATTAGTTTCAGGTTACAATTTAGTAATTCAACAATTCCATATATAAGCCAGTGCTCTTCATGGAAAGTGCATTCCTTCATTCCCATTAGGTATTTCACACGTCCACCTACCAACCTCTTCTCTGTAATTATTTTGTTCTCTGTAATTAAAAATATGTTTCTTGTTTTCTCTTTCTCTCTATTTTCCCCTTTACTCACTTGCTTTATTTTTTTAAATTCAACATATGAGTTAAATCATATGGTATTTGTGTTTTGCTGACTAAATTATTTTGCTTAGCATTATACTCTTTAGCTCCATCCATGTCATTGCATATGGCAAGATTTCATTTTTTATGGCTGAATAATATCCCACTGTGTGTACATATTTCTTTATCCATTCATCTACTGATAGACACTTGGGCTACTTCCATAGTTTGTCTATTGTAAGTAATACTGTTATAAACATAGGAGTGCATATATCACTTTGAATTAGTGTTTTTGTATTTGGGCAAATACCCAGTACTGTGATTACTCAATGATATGGTAATTTTATTTTTAGCTTTTGAGAAACCTCAATATTGTTTTCTACAGTGACTGCAACAGTTTTCATTCTCACCAATAGTGCAAGAGGAGGGTTCCTTTTTCTCCACATATTTACCCAAACTTGTTTCTTGAGTTTTTGATGTTAGCCATTCTGACAGATGTTAGAAGATATCTTACTGTAGTTTTGATTTGCATTTTCCTGATGATAAATGATGAGTATTTTTTTCATGTGTCTCTTGGCCACCTGGATGTCTGCTTTGGAGAAATGTCTGTTTATGTCTCCTGCCCACTTTTTAATTTGAATTATTTTGTTATTTTGCATACTAACGCTTTATCAGATATATCATTCAATAGGTTGCCTTTTAGTTTTATTGATTACTTCTCTCACTGTGCAGAAGCTTTTAAGTTTGTGGGCGCCTGGGTGGCTTAGTCGGTTAAGCGTCCGACTTTCACTTAGGTCATGATCTCGCGGTTCGTGGGTTCAAGCCTCGCGTCGGGCTCTGTGCTGACTGCCAGCTCAGAGCCTGGGGCCTGTTTCTGAGTCTGTATCTCCCTCTCTCTCTGACCCTCCCCTGCTCACGCTGTCTCTCTCTCTTTCTCTCCTAGAAATAAATAAAAATATTTTTTAAAAAAGAAGCTTTTAAGTTTGATGTAGTCCCAACAGTTTATTTTTGCTTTTATTTGCCTTACCTCAGGGGATCTACCTAGAAAAGTTACTGTGGCCAATATCAGAAAAATTACTGCCTGTGTTCTCTTCTGGGATTCCTATGGTTTCAGGTCTCACATTCAGGCTGTCAAACAACTTTGAATTTATTTTTGTGTATGGTGCAAGAAAGTGATCCAGCTTCATTCTTTTTTATGTAGCTGTACAGTTTTTTCAGCACCATTTGTTGAAGAGACAAACCTTTTCCCATTGCATATTCTTGCTTCCTTTGTCAAAGATTAACTGACCATATAATTGTATGCTTATTTCTGGGTTGTCTATTCTGTTTTATTGATCTATGTGTCTGTTTTTGTGCCAGAATAATATTGTTTTGATTACTACATCTTTGTAATATAACTTGAGGCCTGGAATTATGATGCCTCCAGTTTTGTTTTCCTTTTTTCAAGATTGCTTTGGTTATTCGTGGTGTTTTGTGGTTCCATAAAAATTTTAGGATTGTTCTAGTTCTGTGCAAAATGCAGTTGCTATTTTGATAGAGATTTCATTAAATGTGTAGATTGCTTCGGGTAGTGTAGATATTTTAACAATATGTGTTTTGTTAATTCATGAGCATGGAATGTCTTTCTATTAGTTTGTATTGTCTTCAATTTCTTTCATCAATGTGTTACAGTTTTCAGAGTAGAGGTCTTTCATCTTTTGGTTGACTTTATTATTTTTGTTGTTAATGTAAATGGGATTCTTTTTTAAATTTCTCTTTCTGCCGCTTCAGTATTATTGTATAGAAATGCGAGAGATTTCTGTATATTCATTTTGTATCTTGTGACACTGAATTCATTTATCAGTTCTAGTAGCTTTTGAAGTCTTTAGGGTTTGCTATATATAGTATCATGTCATCTGAAAATAGTGAACATTTTATTTCTTCCTTACCAATTTAGATGCCTTTCATTCCTTTTCCTTGTCTGATTCCTGTGACTATGACTTCTACTACTATGTGGAATAAAAGTGGTGAGAGTGAACATCCTTGTCTTGTTCTTTGCCTTTGGGAAAATCCTCTCAATTTTCCTCATTGAGTATTATGTTACCTGTGGGCTTTTCATATAAAGCCTTTATTATTTGAGGTATGTTGCCTCTAGAACTACTTTGTTGAGGGTATTTATCATGAATGGATTTTTTACTTTGTCAAATATATTTTCTGCATCCACTGAAATGCTCATAGGGTTTTCTTTCTTTTAAAAAATTTTTTTATTCTAGTTTATTGTCAGCTTGGTTTCCATATAACACCCAGTGCTCATCCCAACAAGTGCCCTCCTCCATGCCCATCACCCATTTCCCCCTCTCTCCCACCCCCCATCAACCCTCAGTTTGTTCTCAGTATTTAAGAGTCTCATAGGGTTTTCATCCTTTCTCTTGTTGATGTATCACCTTGCTTGATTTGTGAATATTGAACCACCCTTGCATCCTTGGAATAAATCCTACTTGATTGCAGTGAATGATTTTCTTTAAATATATTGTTGGAATCAGTTGGCTAATATTTTGTTGAGGATTTTTGCATCTTTGTTCATCAGAAATACTTGTCTGTAGTGATCTTTCTTTGTGGTCTTTATCTGTTTTTGGTATCAGGATAATGCTAGTCTCATAGAATGAATTTGGAGGTTTTCCTTCATCTTGTACTTTTTTTGGAATAGTTTAACAATAGGCTATAAATGTTTGATGGAATTCACCCATGAAGCCGTCTGGTCCTGGACTTGTTCAGAGTTTGTTGATTATTGATTCAGCTTCCTTGCTGGTAATTAGCCTGTTCAAATTTTCTATTTCTTCCTGCTTCAGTTTTGAATTTTTTAAATGTTTTATTTATTTCTGAGTGAGAGAGAGACAGCGTGAGCAGGGGAGAGTCAGAGAGAGAGGGAGACACAGAATCTGAAACAGACTCCAGGCTCTGAGCTAGCTTTCAGCACAGAGACCGATGCAGGGCTTGAACACACAAACCGTGAGATCATGACCTGAGCTGAAGTCGGACACTTAACCGACTGAGCCACCCAGGCGCCCCAATACTGCTTCAGTTTTGGTAGGTTATATGTGTCTAGAAATTTATTCATTTCTTCTAGATTGTCCAATTTGTTGGCATATAATATTTCATAGTATTCTCTTACAATCCTTTGTATTTCTGTGGAGTCAGTTGTTATTTCTGCTTCTTCATTTTGGATATTGTTTATTTGAGTCCTCTCTTCCTCTCTCTTCTTTTTAAATGACTGTAGCTAGAGGTTTACCAATTTTGTTGATCTTTTCAAGGATCAAGCTCCTGATTTCATTAATCTGTTCTATTGTGGTTTTCGGTCTTTTTGTTTGTTTTTAGTTCCTATATCATTTATCTCTGCTCCAATCTTTATTATTTCCTCCTACTGCTGTTTTGGGTTTTGTCTGTTCTTTTTCTAGCTCTTTTAGGTGTAAGGTTAGGTCATTTTTTGAGATTTTCTTGTTTCTTGAGGTATGTACATATTACTACAAACTTTTCACTTAGAACTGCTTTTGCTGCATCCCAAAGATTTTGGACCACCGTGTTTTCATTTTCATCTCTTTCTTCTTTGATTTCTTGGTTGATCCATTCACTGTTGAGTAGCATATTTAACCTCCATGTATTTGTACTTTTCCCAGAATTTTTTGTGGTTGATTTCTAGTTTTATCTTGCTGTGTTCAAAAAAGATGCATGGTATGACTTCAGTCTTTTCGGATTTATTGAGGGTTGTTTTCTGGCCTAATATGTAATACATTCTGGAGAATGTTACATGTGTGCTTCAAGATAATGTGTATTCTGCTGTTTAAGATGGAGTATTCTGAATATATCTCTCAAGTCCATCTGGTCTAGTGTGTCATTCAGAGTCACTGTTTCCTTATTGATTTTTTTTGTTTGGATGATGTGTCCATTGATGCAAGTGGGGTGTTAAAGTCCTATACTATTATTGTATTATTATTATATAGAATGTTAACCATTTGATGTTAACCATTTTATATATTTGAATGCTCCAAGTTGGATGCATAAATGTTTATAATTGTTATATCTTCTTGTTGGATTATTACCTTTATTATTAGGCAGTATCCTTCTTTGGTTTAAAGTATTTTGTCTGGTATAAATATTGCTACCCCAGCTTTGTTTTGACAACCATTTGCATGAGAAATGCTTCTCCATCCTTTACTTTAAATCTACATGTGTCTTTAGGTCTGAAATGTGTCTCTTGTAGGCAGCACATATATGATTCTTATTTTTTTATACATTCCATCACCATATGTCTTTTGATTGGAGTGTTTAGTCTACTTACATTTCAAATAAATATTTATCAGCATGTATTTTTTTTTACCAATTTGTTACTTTTTTGTGATTGTTTTTGTAGTTCTCTGATTCTTTCAGATCATGCTTTTTTTTTAAATATTTTTATTTATTTCTAGGAGAGAGAGAGAGAGACAGCGTNCCACCCAGGTTCAGTTATTAAACGACCATGTTTTGTGTTTTTTTCCATATTTTTTCTTGTGGTTGATTTCTAGTTTCATAGTGTTTAATCCATTTGCATTCAAAGTAAATGTCAATAGGTATGTACCTATGGCCATTTTGTCACTTGTTTGTGTGCTTTTGCTTGTTTCTGGTTCTTCTCCATTCTATTCTTCTCTTGTCCTGTTTTCCCACAGTTTGCTGGCTTGCTTTAGTGATATACTTGGATTTCTTTCTCCTTATTTTTTGCATATCTATTGCTGGTTTTGATTTGTGGTTAACATTAGGTTTGTATATAACATCTTATACATATAGCAGTCTGTATTAAGTTGATGGTCGCTTAAGTTTGAACCCATTCTTTACTCCTCTTCTCACCACGTTTTAGGGATATGTTGTCATAGTTTACATCCTTTCATTTTGTGAGACCCTTGACTAATTTTTTACAGATATACTTTTTTAGTGCTTTTTACTTTCTACTTTTCTTGCTCTTACTTATGGTCTATCCTTCCCCTCAAAGAATACCCTTTAACATTTCTTATAAGGCTGGTTTAGTGGTCATGATTTCCTTTAACATATGTTTGTCTGGAAAACTCTATCTCTCCTTTTCTGAACAATAGCCTTGCTGGATAGAGTATTCTTAGCTGCAGATTTTTCCCCTTTCAACACTTTGAATTTATCATGCCACTCCTTTCTGGCCTGCAGTTTCGGCTGAAAAATTCACTGATAGCCTTACGGGGTTTCCTTGTTATGTCACTTATTTTCTTTTCTTGCTTATAAAATTCTCTCTTTATCACTTTTTGCCATTTAATTACAGTGTGTTTTGGGGGGGGACCTCTTCGGGTTGATTTTGATGGGGGATCTCTGTCTTCTGGATCTGGATATCTGTTTCCTTCCCTAGATTAGAGATGTTTTCAGCTACTACATCTTCAAATGAATTTTCTGCTCCCTTTTCTCTCTCCTGGTATCCCTATAATGCGAATGTTACTACAACTGATGGAGTTGTTGAATTCCCTGAGTCTATTCTGGTTTTGCATATTTTTTTTCTCTTACCTGCTCAACTCAATTGCTTTTCATTACTCTGTCTTCCGGGGTACTAATTCATTCCTCTACTTCTTCTGGCCTGCTATTTATTTCATCTATTGTATTTTGATTTTATTTATTGTGTTCATCTCTGACTGCTTGTTTATGTTTTCTGTGTCTTTGATAAGGGTACCGCTGATGTCTTCCACTCTTTTCTCAAGTCCAGTGAGGATGTTTATGATTATTACTTTAAATTCTCTGTCAGGCATGATACTTTTCTCCATTTTGTTTCAGTCTCTTTCTGTGGTTTTGTCCTGTACTTTCATTTGGTACATATATCTCATAGTCTCCTCATTTTGTCTAACTCTATTTGTTTCTCTGTGTTAGGAAAGTCATCTATGTTTCCTGCTCTTAAAAGTAATTGCCTTATGAAGATTAGGTCCCTTAGTGCTCTGCAATGCAGTATCCCTTGTTCATCAGAACTTGGCACTGCAGGAATGTCTCCTATTTGTATTGCATGCACCCTGCTGTTGTGTCTTGGCTGCTTTTTTCTTCATTCTAGTTATCTGCAGTGGCTCTCTTTGCCTGTTGTAGGCATGTTGGGTCCTTGTGCTATTAGTGGACAAGTCTGGAGCCACTTTGGGATTCAGTTGAGTCAGACAAGGCTTTTGCTAAAGATGTAGTAGTATCAAACTATGGAGGCAGTTTCCCTGTGTCATTCACTGAAAGGTTTTCATTGGTAGGCGGGGCCTGCATTTAGACCAGCTGTCTGCCTGCATCCCACTTCTGGGGCTACAGTGTGACTCACCTGTGTATTTATCGTTCCCTCTTCCCTAGGCGGGAGTCACTTTGGAGCGGTGCTGGCCCCTGTTGGAGCTGCCAACACACTGCCAGGCTCGTGGCACCACTTTGGGTGGGCTCTGGCTGAGGGCATATTGGAGGGTATATGCTGCTGCTGGAAATGGGCCAGAATGGAGTATGCAGTTTTAGTATGGCGCCTGGTGGTCTAGTTGCAAAATGATATCTACTGCTGGGGCTCTGAGGCCCAGGGCTGGCCTGGGCAGATCTGCAAAGCCTATGTGCTCGGGGCATGCTATTTCAACAAGCTACCCACTGGTCTTCTGCAGGACTGGCTTCTGCTGCCCCCGCCACCATCACTGAGATGAAAGCCCTGCAAAATATGCCGGTCAGGAGACAACAGCATTGGCAAGGTTTGCACTGGTCTTCTGTAGGAGGGGACCCACAGTGTTGGGACTGAGGTGAGCAGGACTGGGAAGGGAGGATCAGAGAAAGCTGGGGGTGGGGAAGTGGGACACATTGTTAGCAAGTTAGATAGTGAATGCCCATACTGTGATGGTTCCTACAGGTGGCTATGTATTTATTCTGGGGGGCAGAGGAGGGAGATGGTGCCTGTCAGCTCCTTTTTTTTCCTGGAGAGATCTTCCTGTGATCCTTGCCCCTCTAAGATATGCTCTGAAGTGAGTAAGCTACTCTTCCTCCTGCATGTCCCAGGTTGTATCTCTGTGAGCTATTTGTCTTGCTGTCTGTTTAAGGGTGGGACTCAGGTACCTCTTGCCCTCTGGGCTCTCCCAAAGCAGAGTCTGAGTTTCAAAATTCCAGGTTTTAAGTCCTGCTGGTTACAAGAACTCATGAAATTTGAAAATTTTGCCCCTCTCACTTTCAAAGCCAAATGTTATGGAGATATTTCCCTGTGTGTGCACCGCGGTATGACAGTCTGTTTCTCCCCTTCTCCATGCCTGTGGCTCCCTCCCTTCACAGATGGCTATTATCCATCTAGCTCCCTGCACATCTCTACTTTTCTTACCCTCTTTGATGTGGCCTCTTCTCTACCTTTAGTTATGGGGTTTGTTTTGCCAGTCTTCAGGTCATTTTCTGGGTTATTTACAATGATATGAGTGTTATCTAGTTGTATCTGTGGGACGAGGCAAGCTGAGGGTCCTCTTACTCTGCATTTTCCCAGCATCACCTGGAAAACTTGCTTTTAATGGCTTTCACTTACAAATAAGTTTAAAATCTTTATTACATTTTCGACATAACAATACTTACTTATATTTTATAAAACATAAACATAATTATTGCTGGTTGTCTTAGCCTGAGTACCCACAAAAGACAATGTGATACAACAGTTTCCACATGAGTAGTTCATTTGGTAAATGGTTCTAGTGAGTCAGAGTAAGGAAAATGAGGGGTAAAACAGGAAGGTGGAAAGATCAAAGATGTGTTCACACCACTATAGGCAAGTGTAGTTGATCCTATGGGTCCAAAGTTGGTATGTATTTTTGAGGATGAATAACTACTACTATCTATTCTAATATGAAATAAGTGTAGTGCATTCAAAGTGGGATGAGGTAGCTGAATGATATCCTTGAAGGAAGGTTCAGAATTGAGGGCCCAGAATCAGATGCTGTTCTTAGGGAGTCATACATTCAGTAGTGGCAGTAGCTTAATCACTCTTGGTGAGAGAGATCCACAGCTTTTGAGCTTCATCCTTGTCACCATGACAATTCATAATTCCTTGTGCCAGAACTAAGATGATTGAGGACAGAAGCTATTTCACATCTGCAGCATGAGACATCAGATCCATGTGGTTAAGTGCCTTCTCTACAGTCAATTCCTTGGATGGCTATTAATATGAGACACAGAGATGCATATGCTTTGTTTCCATTCCCATAGTCCATCTACATGCCTCTTATCCAACCTTTCTTGTCCTCAATTTCCAGTTCTCCTTCCAAGACCCTGACATGCCAAATCATTCTTCACAATCCAGGACATGACCTCAAGCTACTATTCCGTCCATTTAAAGTGAAGGATCAGGTGTAATGCTTACAGCTCTGCAAACTGGATGATTTATCCTTCAACATTATCCTTTAGGGCTATTCCAACTGAAGCTGCATTATGGTGGCAATTCATTTATAGCTATCATCAATATTTAATGTGCTGACACATTGTACACTATCTTCCATTAGCTGATCATAGATCACCCCATACACCAGGAGGGACATCATTGCAACAGTGGTCAATGGCATAGGGGTTTGTGAAATCTGCTGATTTATTTGTGCCTTCTCAGGTTGGATCCTGAATGCATTTCCAACATAGGGTGGACTGCTCTTAAACCTGCCAGACCTTGGGGCACCTAGGTGGATCAGTCAGTTAAGCCTCTGACTCTTGTTGGCTTAGGTCGTGATCTCACAGTTTTATGAGTTTGTGCCCCATTTTGGGCTCTGCGGTAACTCTGCAGAGCCTACTTGGGATTCTCCCTCTCTCTCTCTCTCTTTCTCTTTCTGCCCCTCTCCAGCTTGTGCTTTCTCTGTCTCTCTCAAAATAAATAAACTTTAAAAAATTTAAACCTGACACTTATCATTTATCACTAAACTTATTACTCAGTGCATCTTATAATGTACAGCTTATGGTGGGCTGCTCCTGTATATAGTCATTTGTTCTCTAGGGTAGATGCTCTATAGCTACTAAGCCTCTAATAGCATACAAGAAGCTGGGTGGTTTTTTTGTTTTTGTTTTTGTTTTTGAAAGACTTTTCAGAAATACTTCAAATTTTTAGGGGGACCTGGGTGGCTCAGTTGGTTAAGCGTCTGACTTTGGCTCAGGTCATGATCTCATGGTTCGTGGGTTCGAGCCCCGCGTCGGGCTCTGTGCTGACAGCTAGCTCAGAGACTGGAGCTTGTTTCCAATTCTGTATCTCCCTCTCCCTCTGACTCTCCCCTGCTCAAGCTGCCTCTCTCTCTTTCTCTCAGAAATAAATAAAAGATTAAAAAATTAAAATAAAGAAATACTTAAAATTTTTAAATGTTTATTTATTTTTGAGAGAGCCAGAGCATGAGTGGGAGAGGGGGAGAGAGAGAGGGAGACACATAATTTGAAGCAGGCTCCAGGCCCTCAGCTGCCACTGCAGAGCCCAATGCGGGGCTCAAACTCACGAACCGTGAGATCAAACCTGAGCCGAGGTCAGACACTTAACTGCCTGAGCCACCCAGCCCCTCAAAGAAGCTGTTTTTCTTTTTTAAATTTTTTTAATGTTTACTTATTTTTGAGAGAGAGAGACAGACAGACAGACAGACAGAACGTGAACAGGGAAGGGGAAGAGAGAGAGGGAGACACAGAATCTGAAGCAGGCCCCAGGGTCCAAGCTGTCAGCACAGAGCTGGACCCAAGGCTCAAACTCATGGACTATGAGATCATGACCTGAGCTGAAGTCAGACGCTTAACCAACTGAGTCATCCAGGTGCCCCAAGAAGCAGTTTTTTAAATAACAAGTAGTTTACTAGCACAGAATGTATAGATTTTGTTCAGAATCCCAGGATTCTGTGCTGTGCCTCTCATATCATGGGTTATAATGACTAGATAGTGCATCCTTATCTACCATAGATACCATCGTATGCACTTTCAGATATACTGAATCATATACTGAATCAACTATGAGTTGCTGGACAACTTGCATTGCAGATCTGAAAACTTGGTGGGGGACCATGATATTCCACCAGAGCTGTTAACACCGGATTTTGACTTGCCAACTCTCATGTTTTTCTTTTTGTACTAAAGATATATCCCCAGTCACGTGTCCATACATTTAGCCCTGGAGTTTTATCTATAAAGCCCTGTCACAGACTTTTGTCAGTCCAAATAGCCTCGCTCCACTTCCTTGTTTTTCATTATGGTAACGATGCCCAACTTGGCCTTGAAATTTTGTGCCGCCACTTGGGCCCTGCCATTCTGGAATCCTATCATCTTTATTGCAACATAGTTTACTTCCAATCATGGTTTGCAGAAGAGAGCCAATACTGAGCTTCTAAAAAATGTCAGTGTTTCCCCTCACCCACAGAGACATTATAGTAGTGTCTTCTTTGCCCTCCCAGGGAAAATAGTTTAGAGATAGGTTCTCTCGTCTCACACTAGAAATCATTTCTAATACTTTCACTCCTTTTGACTTTTTCACCAATTCTTCAGCATTCTGGCAAGGAATTTCCAGTATTGCTATCTCCTTTACTATAGCTTGCTGTCCAAGCTTAAAGATGTCACCTGAGCAGCATATTAAGGCAGCTCTAGGTCATTGAATTTTGAGTCCTAGATTTGTGCTCCCATGTAAGTACTCCTCTGTATTCACTTTTTTTCTGCTTCCTTCTCTTGATAATTCATCATCCTCAAAGCCAATTCCAACATATATTATCCCAGTTGATGCTAGTACATATTAGCCAGTCTCTGCAGTTCCTTCTGGATTTTCCACCTAAACAGAGACTACATTTTGCTTTTTGTGCTGTGATACATCACCCTTAAGAGTTAGAAGTAATGAAATATATTAATGCTGGATGTTGAGGAAGACAAGCAATTCCTTTTGAGGTAGCTGCCTTAGATGAGGTTATTGCCTTCTCTTTAGGAACAGAAAAGTTGCTCTCCAATATAAGGGTTAGGGGGCTGCTTTTGCCAGGCTGAGGGTTCAGGGGATTGTAGATATTCAAGATTATCACACTCATTACCATTCCAAATCTTAGAGATTTACTCTTATTAGAACACATACATTGATATAGAGACCTGTAAATGTGAATGCAGTTGCCATGAAGCTCTTCTATCCTTACAATTAGAACCTGTGCCTTATATTCAGCAGTCTTATGACTGAAGGAAATGAAGGTCTCCTTAACCTAATGGGTTAGGGTAGATGACAGGTTGGGCATTCTTACCAGACACAAAACTTGGGTTAGAGATTCAGATTAGGACAGTCTTAGAGGCTGCTTCAACAACCACTTACACTGAAAGGTGTCTCAGAATCCACACGGAGTTTGAAGCCAAACTCATTCACTCCCATACCTCAAATGCCAACTCACTTAAAGAGCACAGGTGCATGTCTGAAGCACATTTCCCTCACTGCAATTAATACCAGAACATGATATCCTAGGAGGAATCAGTTACCTTCCCTTTACCCCAAACCATATACTCAGGAACTCAAATACGGGGAAGCCTGAGGCTCTTGTTTTCAAATATAAGCAGTCCATAAGTTTAATAAATATTAAATAAAAAAGTTTAATAAATATTTCTCACTGTTATCATGTAGTGCATCCTTGTCACTTTAGAAATTAGATTGCCATCTCGTTCACCTTAAATCTAACCCTGTTATTTGGGCCACCTTAAATCCTCAGAGTTGAGCTTTAAACCACACATTGTTTGCTCTCCTGACTGACAACTATATGAATTAATTAATTAGTGAGGTAGTAAAGAAAATATTGGAATCAAGTGATAGAGTTGGCTCCATTGAGAAAACTGAAGGTTGGTAATAGATTGGAATCAAAGGGACACAGTTTTATAGAGTAAATACAGTGTTTCCTCAGGGTATAAAGTCCACATAGAATGTTGTGATGTCTGTTGTCAAATACATCTCAGGACCATGAGGAAGCTATGTGGATTGGTTTGGGTGTATGCCCAAGGAATCTTGGCCTTTGTCAGCCAGGGTCCAAAGAAGGTTCTGTGGAATCTGAAGCTATACAATTTAGATGTTTGTTTTTTTTTTAAATACAAAATCAATCATGAAAGTGAACATTTATTTAGAACGGAAACGTATGACAAGCGTTAAACTTATGACAACTACAACAGGCAAAAATTCCAAACAAATTATAATACGTGTGTGTGTGTGTGTGCAAATTTTTTTTTTACAGGAACATTATTTAGGAGGCTGCCAAACCTGAAGTATAACAAAGTGACAATCCAAGGTTAAAGATATAATAGTTTTATTGCAAATCAAAGCATCAAGCATTTGCAACTTTTACATAAACACGAGGCCATGTGAACACATAACAAAAACCCAAGAGTGATACGTGTCTCACTCAGTAAAAATGCAGATAGGTTCATGTTAAGCCTTTAGCATTTATTTTTACAACAATTTTTAAAAATAAAGTAGTTCTCCTAACATTTATTCTCACTAAAGTCTTGTTTCAAGTTAGCATAAACAATTCACTGGTTTCAAACTTTAACTTCGAATTGTATATTTTAAATCACACTCAGATAACTGTCAACTTTGGCCAAATGAAGGCTTTTTCTGTCACCCATTTCCAAATTCACAGATTCTAGTCCATCTACCCCTTTTAGTAGCCTGGAATACTGTACCAGTTGGCACTTATATTATTGGAACCAACTAGAACTATTTTACGAATAAGCCAGATGATAAAGATTGCATGGTTTGAAACAAATGACTATGTATTCAGAGATACAAGACTCAGAACAAAGTGCTTGCATTTTCTACAGTTTGTATCAAACTAGGTGGACTTTTAAGCAGTCAGCCTGGACTTATTCATCTAGAGTAGCCAGACCATGAATACTATGACTCTAGCTGCCTTTCACATGTGTCAGACGGCTATATTAAGATACAGTCACTGTTAGTAATGAAGACAGCCAAAAGGCAAGAAACCATTCAGCTACTGAATAACAGACACTCCATAAATGGAATTTCAGGGAAACATAAAATGAACAATCCTGTTCAAGGCTGCCAACATTATTTTCTGTATGCTGAGATGTTATTTACACACATACAGACTGCATGCAGGTAATTTATTTACTTTATTTTTGAATTCCAGACTGTTATCTTGCAAAAGCAATTGCAGTTAGTTATAATATATAGCAAAGCATCTCTCTATCTTTGGTTCCATGTCTCAGAGACATTTTTTTCCAAAAATAAATAGGCATGGCAGGAAAAATAATTCAGCTATCTTAAGAGAAAACCTAATATTTTATAAAAATTAAGCAAAAAATATATGTNTGTTAATATCTAACACCAGTGCAATTTTAATAATGATTATACACACTGTATTTAACTATACAGCATAGACACAAAAATGTCAAAAAACAAAATAGTACTTTCCCTTAAAAATAATTTAGGAATTATGCATTCTAAAAATGTATGGGAAAGCAGAACTGCTGATATATGTTAATAAAACTGACTTGGAAGAAGTTTAAGAAAAGGAAACAAAGATGTTGTAATAGTTACAAAGCTTAGCGATCTCAAAAAAAAGGTGAACACATTACCCAAACTCTCTCATTTCTGGAAAATATGTTAGAATTGTTCAGCGACTTTTTAAAACTAAGATCTATGAAAGCTTTCTGTTATGGTTTGGATTCTCAAGAGATTTAATGAGCCTCATTTGTTAATCGTTTCCGTCTCTTTTCAAATAAGATTTTTGCATCAAATAATTCTCTTTCCCTGTATCCTAGGGATGGTCCCTTTAGATACTTTGCTTCAGCTGCCTTGTAATCTAATCCATCAACAGCAGAAATTGAACAAATGATAGCTTCTGGCAGAAGAACTTCCAGGATAAATTTAATTTTATCATCTCTTATCAGAGTCAGCATTTTTTCATCTATTTGTTTGTAGACTTCTTGTAAATATTTCACCACCTCATCCAACTGATCTTCATCCTCAAAGTATGTTTCAATACAAGGAGTGAACCTATTTGCATTCAAAAATGATTTCAGCCACCTGGATCCTTTTGTGCCTTTTAAAATGGCTAGAAGATGGTTCTCCGTTCCCTTTGCATTCACAATGAAGTCCACTAAGTTCTTGTTGGCTCGGTCCCGAGCAGCCTTCATTCGGTCAGGAAGAATTTTCTGGAAGGACATTTTCTTGGTCTGAGAAGTCACAACCATCTGTTCCACAGGATTCTCATTATGCAGCTTTGGAAATAAGTTTCTGAAGGTGTCCTGTTTGATTACTTTCCTAATTGGGTAACTAATATCAGCAGCATAATACTCAAGGAAAGAGCCTGCAAAAGAACCACAACCTAGTCTAACTCTGTAGTCACAAATCAGCGAGATGCACCAGTCAATACTTTCACTGTATTCCTCTCTGGCTTTATCCACTAATGCTTGTTTCTCTTTACAATCAAATTTCTTTAATCTTCTAAAAGGCACCCTAATGCCTCTCTTTTCAGGATTCATGTTTGCCTCAACAAAAAGCACACTTGCTTTTCTCTCCTTTCGCCTGATGCTCTTCACCACTGCTGGCCAAAATGGATATTTTTGATATTTAAACCAGACTATCATTCCTGTTTCAAATGACCGAGGCTCATAATTAAAAACAAAGCGTGGGAGTACTTCATCTTCTTCATTGTCATCTACTCTGGAAGTATCAATAGGGTTTAGATGCCCTGACTTATCAGAAGCTTGAAGGTCATCCACAAGTTCTTCAAAATCAAGTCTCTGAGGATTTCTTTCATTATTCACAAGAAGGAGTGAATAATCCAGGATATTGTTAGAGGCACTAAATGAAACTTGACATTCCCATGAACAACGCCTGGGGGATGTCATAGCACTTACTTCTGATTCCACAGGTTGATTCTGGCTGGCATCTGAGCATGGATTTGAAGGGCCTTCTCCAGGATCCTCAATATTCTCTGAGAAGGTAGAGCATTCAGAGGAAATAGCATGGGTCTCTGGACAAATGTCCTCTGCCTCCTCTTTCAAAGCTTTGGGCACAGTGAAGGTATCTAATGTTGGAGTGAACTTTTCATCTTTAACACATACATCCTCCTCTTTGATTGTGGAATGCAAAGGCATAACTGTTGAGATATCAATCTTTTTCTTGCTTTCCTTTTCATCATCACCTGAAAGTGAAGGAAAACTCTGGCACCAGCCGAAGATTTCTGATGACTTTGTTTCCATTTCACTTGGAAGAGTATCAATGGTTGCATGTACCTGTGATTTATCATCATACAGGGAATCATTATTCTCTAAAGATACTAATGAGGATGTCGCATTTTCACTTTCCTCAAGACACTCTGATAAGTCTCCTTCGTGCTTCCGGTACTTTTTATGAGGGGGTGAATCAGAAAGCTTTTGTGGATCATTTTGAGACTGAGTAGTGGTCGCTTCGTCATCTGAACTGTTTGCCTGACTCAAATCTATTCTTTCATTCAGAATATCCAGTGCCACTTTTAGTGATCTTTCATAGGCTGTTTCCTCTTTAGGTTGAGCACTGACTTCTGACTGTGCTACTAGTGAGGAGGCAATGGCTTCAACTTGAGATTTATTTAGAATCTTTGTTTCTGTGCTTTCCACTTTAATTTTTTCATCTAGTGAGAGTATTTGAACTTCTAGGGAAAATGTTTTTTTTCTATTACTGTTTGATGAAGTTTCAGATCTAGACAAAACTTTTGCTGGCCATAACTGGTCTTTCCAGTTGCACAGGACGTACTCAGCATCCATTATGATTTATATACGTGTGCCAAGAGGTTATTAATCAGAGATTGAGGTGTCTGACTATTCTTGACTTTGCTAAGACAGTTTCTACCAAAAGCAATACTCTGATCAAAGCCTCTTTTGTCTTAGAACTACAAAGGATATACAGCTTGTGTCGTCTGTTCTTCTCCAGCTGAATTTCTCAAGGATGCTTGAATATGCTGTTTGAATAGGACAATATGGAGGACACTAGAATAAGTCTAAGGAAAAGAAGAAAAGTATCAACAAATTTTTGCCAAAGTAGAGATGAGGAAGAACGATGCTCAGTGGGGTATCAGATAGAGGAGAAAAATGCAACATAATGTAAGATAGGGGATAAGAATTGGAGAAATGGTTTTATAATATCTCAAATTCAAGAACTTGCCCTTATTACTGCACATGATTATTAAGGAGTAAATTTGTGTACATAATGGCAGAGGTGGAAGAGGTTGTAGTGATATGTCAAGAAGTCTGTTACTAGATACTTTGGGATTTAGGTGCCACTAATGTTATACCTAGGGTAGTGGGACTCTAAACAATGCACGCAGCAGAATAACCTGGAGCACTTGAAAAAACTACATTTCTAATTCCTATCCTGAGAGTTACATTCAGAGGGCCTAGACAGGACCCAACATTTTATATTTCTAATAAGTCTCAAGTGATTCTAATGCTACTGGTCCAAGAACTCCTTGAGAAGCATTGTTCTAGATGAACACACAGCTTTATAAATTTTAAGCTGTAAACAAAAGCTACTCTATTCACCAAAAGTAGAAAGACAAAGATAATAAGGTTATGTATCTCCTGGACTCAGACAACATACAATGACCTTGTTAAAAGCATGAACTTAGAAGGCAGAGATTCAGAAACTGCTACGTTCACTTATTGGATAGGATAATTATCAAGGATTTCTTGAGAGTCAGGTAGCTTACTAGGACCTCATAGTAGAAATCTTAATAGTCTTTTGCATAATTTCTTCATAGTGGTTAAACACATGAGGTTTTCCCCAAACTGGAAACTCTGATGCTTAATTATGAAATGTTATGACTATAGAACAGGGAGCAAAATAAATTATACCTCAAATACTCAACCTAATTTTAATATAAAATGTGGCTTTTAATTTAAAATGGTATGGTTGCAAAGAAGGATGCAATATGAATTAAATCACATGTTCTCAAATGTTTTTAATGTGCAATGTTTCATGAAATGGAAAGGGCCTTACCCAACTTGTGGATCGTGAAGGTTTTGGCCCTATGATCCGGTTGTCTCGATTTGTACTCTAAAAGGAGACAAGCTGTCCAAAAAGAGACAAACCAACTAAATGGAAAAAGCATAAAGAATCTTCTCTGCCAAAAACTTTAGCAGGCATGTCATTCTGAAACACAGGAATGAGATGAAATCTCATTTATGATATGTATACCATATCAATTTTCCTTCTCATTCTTATTATTTTAAATTCTCTCTCTGTGATACAATTATGCTATTTGGTTCATGCTGAAATAATCTCTCAGGAAAACTGTGAGATGGGAATAAGAGAGAAGGGAAATAACAACTACCTTTTGTCTACCATGAGCCAAACTGTAGACCTTTGTTTGAATCCTCACATCGATCACCATGTATATTTTTCCTTCTTTAAATATGTAATTTCCTCAACAGAATTTTGATTACACTCTATATGCTATATCATAGTTCACTAATACAAAATACATTTCATTATTCTTTTTGCCTACTTCATAAAAATGTTCACCTGGAGAAATGCAGAAAACCTGGTAAGTGCCATCTTGTGACCAAAACCAGAACTGCAGCCTCCTCAAGAAGTATAGATGGGGCCTCAATCACAATTAGATCAACTACATGCCAGGCTTCTATAATTTTTTGTTCTAGGCTCAAGGGTTTTGTTGTGTAGGATTATAACAATATTATAATCAACTATAATATTTCTGGTTATAAAAATATCCAGAAGCGTANACTTCATATCTCGATTAAGAGCAGAGTTATAACATCACTCCACATAAATATTTTCCACATGATATTTTATGAATTGCTTTAAATGACGTTTTTCCCACATTTGCAACATCTTATGTCAGTATTTTCCCTGATGATGTAAAATCAAGTAAATGAATAAATATATATTAATACCATTTTAAAAGAGAGCAGTAAAGCTAGCCCTGTCTCTCCAACTGTACAAATAATCCCATTAATACTGTGTCAGACATGTTTTCCCAGATTTGGTTGCAAGTCCTAGAGTAGCATATACATGTTTCACTAACATACATATTTAATTCTAAGTGAGTTCATATGATAAATGCTATGCTATAATTTGGTTTTCTCACTTCATACTATTTCTCAGACATTTCATATCACCAGATGCAGGAGTTCATGTTTCTATTCTCCAGATACATAGTACTCTATGCTGTATAACAATTTTAAAAACTGTTTATAGAAATAAACCACTGTATCTCACTCTTAGATCACAGCCCTGCTGATCACAGCCATACCTGTGGTCTGGAAGAATTAGCTGCAAGGAGGACATATGCAGGGCTGTAGCCTGTAACACAGCAACCAGGTTACATGTTTGATCAGGTCTAGAAAAATTTCCACTATCGGCAAAA
>NW_027529184.1:20513-22904 GCF_008692635.1 Crocuta crocuta | reverse complement strand
CAGCTTTATTTTTCTTTCCTGATTATAAAAATTCTCATGGCGAAATATACTCTAAAGATCCTGGTATAGACTAAAAAAATAACATTAAAATAGTAACCTGACCACACAGAAATGCTAACATGGGAGTTTATTTTCTCCCAGATTTTGTTTCTACTCACACATACATACATGCATATAAATGTGCAAATGCCTTTGCTCAACTACATACATGCTCCCCTTTCCATACTTATGTACATATGACACATACATAGTCTTCTATATGGCAATCAATTCACAGGAGTATTCTCCCCAAACTGTTAAATATTTTTATCTATCATTTTTGTGTGTAACTTAATAAATGCTTAAAAATTCAAACAGTAACAGAATGTCTAACAATATAAACATGTGATGCCAAGTCAATAAATTAGCATGAGCGGCCATGCTGCACAGAGGCCTTAATACAGAGGCTGTAATCTGATCACCCCTTCTCTTACTGTGGACTTTTAAAGCATTGGGAGATAACAAAATTTCTAAAGGATTCAGTCCTTCAAAACACCAGCAATTCTCTCAAAATCACATACATTTCCCACCACTCCAAGACCACCCTCCCTGTTTTTCTCATCTCTACTGCTACTGCCCTGAGAGTCCCTAGAAAATAACTAGCTTTAAGACAGCCATTACCTTGAAGCTTCTTGTCAGCTGCAGACTGGTGAAATGCAGCTCCTCCCTCAAGAGTGGCCAGGCACAGCTCACTTTCAAGCTTCTCAGAGAATGCTCCGCCCCCTCCCTGTGATGAGGATAACAGAGGCACCTCCTTGAATGAGAGAAGGGAGAACTGCCAAGTTAAACCGCTAAAGTATTAAAGGGTAAAATGTGTTTCCCCCCCAAAACTTTAAAGTAAAATAGCAACAAGTGCCTGTTTAATTTCCACTCAAGTCTGAGAATGTGTGTTTTTCTTTTTTTATAAAAAGAGGTTAGCAAACCACTTTACTAAAAAACAAAAATCTAGTTTAAAATATTCCCAACATGTTTTTCCTTGACTTCTCTAGTACCTTACCTTTGCAAGTAAATTTTACAGCCCAGCTGATAAACCTCCATTAAAATAGCTCATTAAGGCTCTTGACTGGGAGTGCTCTAAAACTGTACATTATTTTAGAGAGATGGCTTTGTAATTTTTTCTGTTTCCAGGACATGGTAAGTCTCTCCTTGTATTCAGTTTTTCTATAAATGTTTTAGGGAAGTTTCAGAGAATTCTTCCCAAACATGGATATTTCTGACTAAAGGCTGAGAATCACTGACTTGGCAGGAAAGTACCCATTTCACATACCTTCACTGATAACTGTAAATTCCTTCTTCTTTTATTTTGTTGGTATCTTTCACTTAGGCAATTCAATGTGGGGATAGTTAGTTTATAAAAGTTTACATGTCTTTATTTGTATGTCTGAAATGTATTTTGTTTTTCTAAAATTTTTAATGTTTATTTATTTTTGAGAGAGAGAGGAGAGAGAGAGAATGGGAGGGGATAGAGAGAGAGGGAGACACAGAATCAGAAGCAGGGTCCAGGCTCTGAGCTGTCAACACAGAGCCTGATGCAGGGCTAGAACTCACAAATCGTGAGATCGTGACCTGAGCTGAAGTTGGACGATTAACCAACTGAACCATCCAGGTGCCCCTGAAATGTATTTTGTAAATTTTGTTCATTAAAATTTTCCTGTGTTAAATTTAAATTTAGATTTCCTGATTTAACTTAGAAAGTCAATTTTAGTATCATTAGTAATAATTTTGGGAATGAAGGTATTTAAGGATGATATGTTTTATTTGGCCTCTCTATCATGTAAAGTATATCATACATATTATAAAAATCTACCTTTATATAAGGATTAATTTTGGAACAATAAGTACCAATAAATTAATGAAGATCATCTCTAGACTGGTATATTATTGGCGGTTCTAACAATTAGAGTATGTAAGGTTCTGTATATAAACAACCCCTAAACATCAGAGGCTCAGGCACAGAAGTTTATTTTCCTGATGTCAAAATATAATGTAAGTCATCTAGTAGCTAGAATGGAGAGGGAGCTCTATCTAAGCAGTCATTAACAGACTCAAACTTCTTTCCATCCTATGGCTGTACCATCTTCTTTAGCCTTGAAGTTCTCAACTGTATTTTTTGCATCTGGCTAGCAATCTTATAAAGAGGGAGGCTGGAGAATCCTGTGGCAGGTTTTAAGGACAGGTCTAGCAAACATCACTGCTGGTTACAGTCAACTAGCTAAAACTGCCATAGAGTCTGGTGAAGGCAGTCTCCCTGTGACCCAGGAGGAAAATGAAATGGAGTTTGGTGAGCCCCATACCATTCTCTCTGCCAAAGTTTTGAAAGATTTCCCTTTCAATCTTTTATTGATTTCCTTT
>NW_027529184.1:12460-20491 GCF_008692635.1 Crocuta crocuta | reverse complement strand
CACAGTTTCTATTCTTCCTCATTAGCAGAACCCCATTTGCATTCAGGATAAAGTGTAAACGCTTAAAATATGACTTTTCCCAGACTCCCTTGCTGTACAAGCCATGGTCACATGATGGAATNCCACATTCAGGCTTTTTTCACTTTCACTTTTTCTCTTGCTTCCCCCCCTATAATTTGACCATGATACAATTCAGACAGTCATTCTGGACCAAGTGACTTAGAAAAAACATGCAACTCACTGGGGATGGAAGATCCTGAACCCCTGAATAATGGGGCCAGCTCATTCCTATTACTTTAACTTAGTGACACAATAAACTTCTATCTTATTTAAGTCAATGTGTTTTCCAGTCTGTCTTTCTAGTAGCAGAACAAAANAAGTCGGACGCTTAACTGACTAAGCCACCCAGGTGCCCCAAATATGTCTTTATTTAAATAAAGAGATTTCATTATATGTTTTATAAATGAAATATTTCTTATTCTCTCTTCCACATGTTTGGAAAAAAACAAATAAAGCAAAGAAAGTAAGGCCATTACATCAAAACTATACTTTCTTTCATTTGTCTATTTTCNAGTCCCATAACTAACTCATTCTGCATAACAACAGTAGAATTATCCCTAATAATGACAAAAATTGGGGCACCTGGTGGCTCAGTCTGTTAAGCATCTGACTCTTTATGCTTAGTTTTGCTCAGTTTCACCATTCGTGAGACTGAGCGCCACATCAGGCTCTGCACGGACAGTGTGGAGCCCTCTTGGGATTCTCTCTCCTGTATTCTCTCTGCTCCTCCCTCTCACTATCTCTCTCTTTCTCAAAAATAAATAAATAAACATTAAAAAATAATGACAAAAATTACAGAAGTTAAGTGTTTCTTACCATGTGGCAGGTGCTCTACCAGGTGCTCTGTATACACCATCTCTCTTAATTCTCACAAAATCTTGTTAGGTGGTTATTTTGTAGATAAGGTTTTAGAGAGGTTAATGAATGTTTACAAGGGTATCTAGAAGGCATGCAATTTTAATCCAGGTACTTTAACTCTAGAGTCCATGCTCTTAATCACTACGATACACTGTACCTTCCTCATTACAAGTGGATATATATAAATGTGTCTGGATGAACAAGTGAGTTAATTAACGAATTTGAAATAATTATGTACTGGGAGTCAATGGAACTTAAAATTCTGTACCCAGTTCTGCATCTAATTTAACACAAAGTTGTCTTATATATAGCCTAATTATGGGAGTGAGTGACATCCTACCACTTTTGCCAAATTCTATTGATTAGAAACAAGTCACAGGCTCTGTCCACACTTCTCAAGAGGAGGGANGCCGCATCGGCTACATCTGCCACAATACTGGATGATTTCATTGATATGACATTTTCAAAAACCGAAACATATTAATGATGGTGACATGATCATTGGCTGCCAGGGATTACAGCTAGAAAGAGGCTGTGAATATACAACAATAACTATTCTGACTGTGGTAGTAATTATGTGAATCTACAGGTATGTAAAATCCAAAGAAGTGTATATAAAAAAGTCTTGTAGTCTATGGGATACTATAAAATATTATTTTAATGTATAATAAATTTTAAAAATTGAGTAGAAAAATTTAATAACCATTATATAAAGTCAACTCTTTATAAATGTGCTTTAGAAAAATCTGCTTCTTCCTAAAACATATTTAACAACAAAAAACAAAAAAAAACCCATACATACATTATTAGAAAGTGCCAATTCTACTTCCACTTAGGATATAAAAAGCCATTAGAGAACATCACCCATAAGTAAACAACGATAAAAGTCTAGATAATCTACAAAACTGTAACATTCCTTGAGCCCATCAGAGAACTTACAAACGGTGACCAGTTTCATTAAAGAGGGTATATATGCACTGTTTCGCTTTTGAAAAAGCATAAAGACAGAGGTGGCTGTCATGCAAGCAGGTAAAAAGAAATCAACTTAAATTTTAATGACTTCTTACATTCTTACTAGGCTAGTGTAGTTTGAAATATCTGGCATCCCAAACATTTATACACTCACTGCCAGTCCTAAACCAGAAGCACACATATACAACTGGGGACAAAGCAAAAGACCAAAAAGAGCCCATGTCAGTGGCTGAGGTATGTAGGAGGCAGTAAGCTATTGCTGGCTGACAGACACACAGCCCCACACACTTATCCTAACCCTTGTATTTTGAGAAGCAAAAGCTTTAAGTCCCTAGAGCAGAAGCAGCAAACATTCTCCTCCTGGGTACAGGTAAAAATCCATTGCTTTTGGGGGAGGGATAGAAGCAGAATCCATCTGCCTAGGGAGGGGCAGACAGGAAAGCTTCCCATTCCCAGGACAAGAGCAGAGATCCATTGCTCCCGGTGGTAGGAGTATGGTAGGGAGTAGAAGTAAAACAAACAAACAAAACAAAAAAACTCTGCCCTTGAGGCAGAGCAGGAAACCCTAGGGCCCAGGATCCTACATGAATAAAAAGCAGTGGTCAGCTACTGATGGGGAAGGGGCAAGAATATATTTCTTGCTGAAGACCAGCTACCATGCTGAGAGGAAAGAATGCTGAGAAAGCACAAGTTTCAAGGTCCAATTGCATAGGGCCTGCCTAAGATTAAGGCTTGACAGGGCAACAAAGAGCACTCCCTGACCCACCAAGAGGCTAGCACCTAGTAACAACAGGAGCTTACTGCTGTGAAAAAGGCAAGACTATGCAGAGAGAACCCCCTTCTAGTGGCACAGATGTGAAGAGACTGCTGAAGATATAAGATGGAAGGTGGTGTGTGAAGATTATTGTGAAAAATCTTCTGGCACACCAGGCTCCAGTCTATGCAAAATAATGTACTTTGTGCAAGCTAGATGATAGTAAAGTGAAAAAAGAAGGATACAGTTGCTGGCATATTTTGATAGCAGCATTAACCTAATACCAAACCTAAAAAACGATAACAACTAAACTACAGATCAATGCCTCTTATAAACAAATTCATTGATCCAATGATGTAGATACAGAAATGATTTAGAAAACGATACAGAATGACATAGAAAATGATATAGAAAAAGTCCAATAAAATAGTAAAAGGAACATATATCATGACAAAATGGAGTTTATCCTGGGAATATAAAGATTGTTACATATTTGCAGATCAATGTTGCAGATCAATGTAATTTACCCTATCAACAGACTAAAGGGTAAAAAAAAAAAAAAAGATTATCTCAATTGATGCAGAGAAACATTTGACATAATTCTATAAACATTCATGATGAAAACATTCACAAAACTAGGAATTAAATGGATCTTCCTCATTCTGATCAAGGGGATCTATTAAAGTTATCTTAAAGTTAACATCATACTTAATGGTGACACACAGAATGTTCTTCCCCTAAAATCAGAAGCAAGGCAAGACTGTCTGCTCTCACCACTGCTATCCAACATTATACTGGAAATACTAGCCAATATAGTGATACCCGAAAAGTAAATTAAAGGAAGGAAAGGAAAACATAAAACTGTCTTTATTTACAAAATGATGATCCATGTAGAAAATCCCAATGATTACAAAAAAATAAAAGCTATTAGCTCCAATAAGGAAGTTTATCAATATCATAAGATATAAGGTCAAGATAAAATAATTTATTTCTATAGAATAAATTTTGGAAGTTTAAGTTTTAAAAAGTACCATTTATAATATCAAAACCCAAGAAATACTAAGGTAGAACAAATCTAACAAATATGTGCACAATTTGTATGCTGAAGACTTCAAAACCCTGATGAAAGATATTAAAGAAAACCTAAATAAATGAGGAAATATGTCATGTTCATCCTAAAATATTTTTAGGATGTAACTTCTCCCCAAACCTATCAATAGAATCATTGTAATCTCAACCAAAATCCTAGCAGACTTTTTGTAGAAATTGAAAAGTTATCTCTATAATATGTATATAGAAAAGCAATGGAACTAGAACAGGCAGACCATTTTTGGGAAGGAAATTGGAAATTGAAAGACTCATGCTATCTGATTTTAAGACTACAGCAATCAAGTATACTATTAATTAGTTATCAATTATTAATTATTATAGTGTACTATTAGCATTACATAGACATATAGATAAATAGAATACAAATAGACCAGCAAATATGGTCAACAGATTTTAGACAATGGTAATTAAATGGAGAAATGATGGTCTTTTCAACAAATATTGCTGGAAAAATTGGACATCATATGCAAAAATATTCATCTTGACCCCTTACCTAAGACCATATACAAAAATTAACTCAAAATGAATTACTGACCAAAACGTAAAAGCAAAAACTATAAAACTTCTAGCAGAAAACAACATAGAAAATCTTTGAGGCCTTCATTTAACAAAGATTTATTAAGACACAAAAATCCTGCACCATAAAAAAGTTGATAAATTGGATTTGAAAATGTCTGCTTTTAGAAAAATAAGATGAAAATCCACAGGAGGATATATTTGCAAAAACATATATCTAATAAAGAACTTTTATTCAGAATATAGAAAAACCTCTTATAATTTAACAATAAGATTAACAACCCAATTAAAAATGGACAATTTAAATAAGACCATCATCAAGGAAGATATATGACTATCAAGCACATACACTGAAAGATGCCCAACACAATAGTGTTGGTATTAATAATTAAGGATATGCAAGTAAAATCACAATAAGACACCACTAACACCTTTATAAGAATGGCTAATATTAAAAGAGAAAAATCCTGACAGTATCAACTGCTGTCAGTGATGCAGAGCCACTGTAACACATACATTGCTGGTGAAAATATAAGATATCACAGCTAATTTAGAAAACGGTATGGCAGTTTCTAATATAGACACACATTTACTATATAACCCAGGAATCCCACTCCTAGGTATGTATCCAAGAGAAATAAAAATTTATGTACAGAGATCTGTTCTGAACTGTTTATAACAACTTTAATCATGATCACCAAAAATTATAAATCTACTGGTGAGTAGATACACAAATTATAGATACTAGAACACTTCTAGGCTATTAAAAACTACTGACACATACATCAATATGGGGAAATATCAGAAACATCATGCTAAGTGAAAGAAGCCAGATTTAAAAACTACACATTGCTCATCCCCACAAGTGCCCTCCTCCATGCCCATCACCCCCCTCCACTTATCTGGAAACTAACTTGACAATAAACTATTTGTAAAAATAAATAAATAAATAAATAAAAACTACACATTATATGACTCCATTTATAAGATATTTTTGAAAACAGAAAACTATAGGGACAGAAATTAGATCAGTGGTCAACAGGAATTAGGGTCAAGAGTGAGTATTGACTACAATGGGGCAAGAGGGAACATTTTGTAATTATGGTAATAATCTATAGCCTGACTGTATTCATCATTACATAACTACAGACCTTTGTCAAAACTCATCAAAATATACCCTTAACAGAGTGAATTTAAGTCTATGTAAATCACACCTCAACAAACCTGAGCCTTAAAAAGGCATTCAAAATCAGAATATCACCTATCTAAGAATACTGGATTTTACTGTGAGATCAGTAAAACCCATGTAATGGGGATACATCCAAGAGTATGATTTTCATTACACATTAGTTAACACATGACAAATGTCAAGAATCCAGATGACATCAGCACCTTACAGTTTGTAAACTTATCCTCACTGGCAGAGCCTTTAACTACACTAAGTCCTCACATAACCGCTCAACTATGTGAATCAAAGGAAAATCTGGAGACAGAGATCTGGTTAAGAAGTATGTCCCCAGTGAGAAAACAGAAGCCAAATAACATACGAGAGAAAGAATGCTTATAGAATAAACAAATAGCAATATTGTTAATGTACAAGATTCATATAAAAGAGTGGAAATAGTTTAGACAGAACACTGGTAAAAACCATGAGGGCGGCCATGAGCAGTGGTAAAGCAAGTATTTGCAGATACTTAATTGCAGATACTACAAGGAATTTGCAGATATAAAAAAACTGAATGACCGTTAAAGCATATGCACAAATACCTGACACTGGCTATAAACAAAGTTACAATGTTATTCATGTTCACTGGCTGAATGTGAGCCCACATGAAGAGAAGGAACATTAGAAGAAAACTTACTAATAATGAACATTCCAGGTAAGAAAAAAGGCTAGCCAGATAGTGCATCACTGCCAGAACCAAAGGGACTCCATAATCTCTGGTCAAATGTATGTGAACGTGATAGGGAAAAAAGAAAACAAAAACAAAAACAAAAAACAGTGACTCAGAGGTCACAAGAAGATAAACCTGCCATTTCTGGAGATTTTTTATTCCCCAGGTAATGCTAAAACCTACACAGTGCTAGCGGCTGAAGCTGCTAGGAAATTAAGATTCAGGATGATGAAATGGGAAGTAAATTAAAAGAAATAAAATGAAGGAAAGGTTGATGAGGACCTCACAACTTCATCACTATAGCACATAGCAAACAAGGCTTTACTACACTCTGAAGTAGAGAGACTAAGCTATAGTGTTCTTGGGATTAACAAGCAAAGAGAAAGAACTGTATGGGATCTATCCTGGAAAACTTAAAAAAAAAAAATCTCCTCCTGTTCTCTCCCCTCCATGCTACACTATTCTCAAAGACACTCATAGGAAAAGATACAGGCTGAACCCAAATTATTTCCTGTTACCGTTCTGAATAAATGTACTCATCAGTTTTTCAGTGAGGACATATGAGAGAGTATTAAAAGATACAATGTCTAAATTTCAGAGTTTCTCAGACAAACATTATGGCAAGGTGTTATGTGTTAGAAGTTTTCAAATAGATAAACAGACATGGTTTTGGGACCAGGTTATAACTTTACTACGTGACTGGAGGAACAACTGGTACTACCAGATATCAAAATATATTGCAACGAGGGGCACCTAGTTGGCTTAGTTGGTTACGTGTCCAACTTCAGCTCAGGTCATGATCTTGTGGTTCGTGAGTTCAAGCCACACATCAGGCTTTCTGCTGGCAGCTCAGAGCCTGGAACTTGCTTTGGATTCTGTGTCTCCCTCTCTCTCTTCCCTTCCCCTGCTTGCTCTCTGTCTCTGTCTCTCAAAAATTAATAAACATTAAAACATTTAAAAAATAAAATATATTACATGGATAAAATAATTTGTAAAAGTTCAGTAACAGTCTAAATGTGTAGCAAGGATATGAACATAAGAGAAAATAAAAGGAGTTCAAAATAAATTTGCTGAAGATCTGAATGTGCATGTGATTGACTGGTACATCTGAATATAGACTTGAAATCAATCAGTGGCCTTTGAATCATGTAGAAAAATCCTTAGGTCATTGGCCTGTGTTTGACTGCCCAGGTAGCCACAAAAACAGTGATTTTAGAGGCCTCTATTGCCTAAGAGCTACTAGATAGTTTCCTCATTCAGTGATAATACATATCCTGCTGAAAACTTGTGAGGAAGCTTGAATTAGTAATTTTTAATGGGAGATAGTAAGAAAATATTCACTTAAACAGAAGACAAAGAGAAAAGAAAATACAGAAAGGAATTTTTTTTTTTCTGTCAAAGAAGAAGGAAGGTAGAAAATGAAAATGGAGAGGACATTAAAAAAAGATGAATAAATACCAGGCACCAAAAAATCATATTGTTTGGGGGAAAATATTTGAAAATTCAAGAAAAGTTCTATANACTATGTAATCCTTATTATAGCTATTCAATATAACATATGAATGAGTATGTGTATGGTAGGAGGTGGGGGGTGTTGGGGAATGTGTCAGGGACACCATTTCTATTATTGAATATTTTGATACTTTGGGGCCTCTTGAGGTTAATTCTTAGGGTAATCTTAAGTTCTTAAAGTTGCCAGTGCTGCCCTATCTATCCAAGGCAGTCAGACAGAGATACTGTGGTTTGTGTCTCCTGGACTCAGGCAACAGCACAATGACCTCATTAAGAAGGTGAACTTAGGAGTTAGATATTTTGAGAGGCTGCCATAGTTACCGATTGAATAGGGTAGTTTCCTAGGACTTCTTT
>NW_027529184.1:10211-12448 GCF_008692635.1 Crocuta crocuta | reverse complement strand
TCTTCCATACGTACACTTCCATTTGTATAATTTCTTTATAGGAGTTTAACATATTTAATTCTTTCCTAACACTAGAATCTCTGACTTATAATTTAAAATGCTATGGCTACTGAGCCAGAATAAAAATAAAGTGTGCTGCATATTCTCAACTATGCTTTAACATGAAATGAGAAAAGCCTTACCCAATGTCACATGGATTGTGGAGGATCTGGTCCTGTATTCTGGTTGTCTTGATTCTCACTCCAGCTGCTCGTCCAGCAGAGTCACACTGTGTTTCTGGGGTTCAGCTGAAATCACATGCAGATTCCCCAGGTCACGTGCATCTTTGATATTAAACTACACTGTCCAAAAGTAGCCAGGGAACCAAACCAATTAAATGGAAAAAGTGTGGGGTGCGTGGGTGGCTCAGTTGGTTAAGCCTCCAACTTCAGCTCAGGTCATGATCTCACAGTTCATGGGGTGAGCCCATTGTCAGGCTATGTGCTGACAGCTCAGAGCCTGGAGCCTGCTTTGGATTGTGTGTGTGGGGGGTGTGTGTGTATGTGTGTGTCCCTTCCCCGCTCATGCCCCATCTCTCTCTCTCTCCCTCTCTCTCTCTTTCAAAAATAAACAAATATTACAAAAACTTAAGGGGTGACTGGATGGCTCAGTCCGTTAAGCATCCGACTTCGGGCCCAGATCATAATCTCAGTTTGTGAGTTCGAGCTCCACATCAGGCTCTCTGCTGTCAGCATGGAGCCAGCTTTGGATCCTCTGTCTCCCTCTCTCTCAAAAATAAAATAAACATTAAAAAAAATTTTTTTAACTTAAAAAATGGAAAAGATGTAAAGAAACTTTCCTACCAAAACTTTAGCAGGCGTGTCATTCTGAACCACAGGAATTAGGCAAAATCTCATCTATGATATAGATGCCATGCTTATATTCCTTTGTTGTTCTTATTTGAAATGCTCTCTGCATTTCAGTTGTTATTTGGTTCATGCTGATATCATCTTTATTAAGAAAAGGTGAGGTGAGGACAGAAGAGTATGGAAATAACAATTGCCTTGTGTCTTCTATAGGCCAAATTCTATGTAGTTACTTTTAAAAAGAATGCTTTCTAGTTGAGTTCTCACATAAGTCTTCATGTGGTGTTTTTTCTTCTAGACACAGTTTTTTTTTTCAACCGAACTATAATCACATTATACATGCCGTCTCATAGTCTGCTAATACAAAATATGTTTCATGGCTTTGTTTGCACAGTTCATAAAAATAGTTGCCTGGAGAAAATTTAGAAAATCTAGCAAGCACCATCTTGTGACCAGTACCAGAACTGCACTGTATTACCGCCAGATCCTTCTTTTGGAAGGGTGGGAACTACATGCTGCCAAGCCAGCAGTTTTCCCAGGCTTCTAGAATATACCATGCTTAAATTTAGAGTTTTGTTATGCATTATGTGAAAAACAGAATGTTAATGTCTACTTCCAATGGTCTGATAAAAAAACTGAATACTTAATGAAAATTGAAAAGATGTGATTTATAAAACAAAGTATAATTCTAGAAAAATAGTATTATTGTTTCCTGAATATTTTTCCACAATCTTTATTTAAAAATATGAATGAATATGATTTCACACCCGCTTTTTTACCATGCTCTAGTGCATGGTTTGAAAGTTTTCCCATATCAATAAGTATTTTCAATGTGATTTTTTAATAAATCACTTCACATGTAATTTCCCCCTAATTTATAAAATTTTAACTCAAACTTTTTTTCTGCTACTGTTAAAAAATGACTAAATATGTATTAAAGATTATTTTTACATAGAGATAGTAAAGACTGTCCTCCAACCACACAATCCCATTAGCAGGTAGTCTTATTTGGGGGGATTTTGTTATACATGTTGTATTAAAGCAGTCCTTTATCATTAAATGACATAGTGCTTGCCATTCTGTAATTTCCAGTTTTCACTTAATAATATTTCTCAGACATTTTTTCAAATCACTACATGTTCATACTTCCATTTGTCAGCTATATAACATTCAACTGTATGGATGCACCATGCCACATCATATTTTTAAAACTGCTAATAGAAATAAATCAGATCCTCTGTCCCACTAATAAACTAAAAAGATATAGAAAAATGGTTTTAGTTGACCACAGCCATACACATGCAGGGCGGTAGCCAACACAGGCTATGCGCTTGATCAGGTCCAGGAAAATTTCCACTATCGGCAAAAGACAAGGAGGGGGGTATGTTTGCA
>NW_027529184.1:3932-10159 GCF_008692635.1 Crocuta crocuta | reverse complement strand
GCACATTTGTTGTTGTGTCTGTTGTTGCATGTTTATGTGTGTGAAACCAACCAGGTACATCATTTCAGCTTCACGTTGCTCTTCTAAGTATAAAAATAATCATGGAACAAAACAATTCTAAAGATGCCGAAACCAAATAAAAATGTATTTTGAAATCCCCAGTAATCTGAACACTTCAGAGATGATGACTGTTAGCATGGGAGTCTAGTTCTCTTTTATGAAAATGCATATATGTTTCACAAGTGTTATCACTCAACAGCATATCTGAATCTCTTCCATATTCGATCATGTACATTTATATTTGTGTTTGTATGTTTCAATCACTTTTATGTTTACATTTTTCTCACTTTTTGTGTAGAATAATAAATGTTTACATCAAAATATAATTACAATCTGTAACAAAAATAAAAACATGGAATGCCACGTAAAAAATTAACATGAACAGCATGCCTCACTGAAGTCTTAATTTAGAAGCTGTAATCTGATCGTTCATTCCCACACTGTGGACTTCAAAAAATATAGAGAGAAACTAAATTTTCATGGGATTGATTCTGTCACAATAACAGCAATTTTCCCCAAATCGTAGTCCATTCCCACCTCTCCCAGGCAACAATGTTTGTTTGTTTGTTTGTTTTTTCACCGTAACACCAAAGCCGGAAGAAATTCCCAGAAAATAAGTAGCTTTAAGACAGCCATTACCTTGAAGCTTCTTGTCAGCTGCAGCCTCGTGAAATGCAGCTCCTCCCCCAAGAGTGGCCAGGCACAGCTCAGTTCCAAGCTTCTCAGAGAATGCTCCGCCCCCTCCCTGTGATGGGGAAAGTGGGGGGCCTTTCCCTCAATTAGAGGGAGGAGAATAGCCAAGTTAACTGAAATTCACTTAAAGGGGAAAAACGTTTATTTTTAAAAGACTTGAAGGTGAAATGGCAACACGTGTCTCTCTAATAACCATTCAAACCACAAGTAAGGTGATTTCCTGAAAAGAATTAGCAAATCCCTTTATCATAAAATAAAGACCCAGTTCAAATAGATTTTGCATATTTTTCTTGCTTTTTTGGTACCTTATCTCTACAAGATTTTAAGACCCAGTTGGTGACTGTCCATTAAAAAGAGCTTTTAGATTCTTGTTTGTGAGTGCAGTGAATCAATACATTATTTTGTGAATTAAATCTCTACAATTTTATTCTTTCGGCTCTGGGACATGGTATCTCTCTCTTTTTGCTCAGGTTGTCTCATTTATCCTTCAGAATATCTTCTAATTTTTTCAACTACAGTAATTTCTAAACATAAAACATCAACCAAAATCCTTAGAGAAAACATAAATGTCTCTGAATATACTAAAATTTAAAAGTGTTGTAAAAACACAATAAACCAAAGTTGGGAACAGAAGAACAAACTTTAAAAAACCATTTTTAATTAAAAAAATCTCTAAAGTAGTGCTTTGAAATTAATAAGAAATAAACAGCAAAATGAAAAGAAATGAACAAAGGATATAAACTGGCAATTCACAATATTCTGAGGGAATAGTCCTTCCCTGCTCCTAACATTTACTTCCTGTAAGTAAGCTCAAGTAATTCAGCTATAGGTATCTCTGTCCTTTTTGTAGGGTTGCAAGCTTCTGGGCTGTTTGGTAGATTTGTTTAAATGTGGTTAGGGGCACCTGGATGGCTCAGTCAGTTAAGCATCCAACTTTGGCTCAGGTCATGATCTCCTAGTTCCTGGGTTCAAGCGCCGCTTTGGGCTCTGTGCTGACATTTCAGAGCCCGGAGCCTGCTTCGAATTCTGTGTCTCCCTCTCTCCCCCTTTCCCTGCTCCTCCCCTGCTTGTACTCTATTTGAATCTCTCTTTCAAAAATAAACATCAGGGGCGCCTGGGTGGCTTAGTCGGTTAAGCGGCCGACTTTCGCTTAGGTCATGATCTCTCGGTTCCTGGGTTCGAGTCCCGCGTTGGGCTCTGTGCTGACTGCCAGCTCAGAGCCTGGAGCCTGTTTCAGTCTGTGACTCCCTCTCTCTCTGACCCTCCCCTGCTCGTGCTGTCTCTCTCTCTCTCTCTCTCTCTCCTAAGAAATAAAAAAAAAAATAGATGTTGAGCCTTCCTGTGGAAGAAAGCATCTATTTAAAAAAAAAATTAAAAAAATAAACATTAAACAAATTTAAATGTGGTGTTATAAGGCCCACTTGATTTTCACAATAATCAATGCCCTGCAGTTTATCTTCCCCAATGTACAAAGCTGACATTTTGGCTCCCATGTGCAACTTTAGTCGTTTTATATCAATTTGCTCAATTTGTTCAGTGAAGAAAGGAAAGGGCTGTTTGTGGGTTTCCCAAAACCCAAACATTGAAAATAAAAAGTAAAACTAAGCAATGCATGGAAGATACTCATCTTCCCTAATCATCAAAGAGATGGCAAACATGAACAGAAATGAGATTTTTCTACCTAATTTAAATCACAAAAACACAAGGAAATGATACAATGGACAGTTGACCGAAAATGAGGAAATGGGCACTCTTACCCATGTGCAAGGTCATGAAGCTGGAAAGAGGGCAAAACAAAATTAAAGCCAAAGACTCTACCTGACTCCCAAACAAAAGGATATGTTGTTCTTTCTCCACCAGTATTCCCTGCCTCCTGGGCTTGGAATCCTGACTCTTTGGTAGAACCAAGGATGATGTCATTTACCTTCAGATTGGGAAGAAACTGGCAAATGTAGCTCCAGAGTGAACACTGCTTAATCTAATGTCCCTTCTGGTAAACACACTGGTGAACTACAACCAACAGATAAGCAGCTACCATCCTTATCTATGAACTCTCCATCTTTTACATACACCCACATTCCCACACAAATTTAAAAATATTTTTCTGCACTATGTTTTTGCACTGACCATATCTGCACGATAGCATTCACTTGGCCATGGAGGAGTTAGGACCTATCTCTTTTGTGTTGCAGAGACTGGCAGTGTCTTCCCCTTAAGATACAGCCATTTCTGGGCACAGGCTGGAAATCATTTGTTAGGTAGAGAAATGCCCCAGTTCATTCCATCCTCATTTTACATTTGGCAAATCCTTGTGCTTTTGTTGTTTGCAGATTCTAACTCAATATCAGAAAATCATTTTTCTATCTGCTTTTATTGAGCTTTTGTGTTTATAAAATATTCAAGGAGTTTTAAATTCAGATTTTTAACTTTAGAGGTGTTGTTTCCCAGGAAGTGCAAAAACCTACACACCGCCAGTGGACCATTTGAAGGGCTCGTTCTCTTAAGATAATGTTATGCCAAGTTTAAAAACAAAAAAATTATAAAACATAAGTAAAGTTGGTGAGTCCCTCACAACCCCATCCATTACCCCAGTGAATGAGTAAACACAATTCCTACCTCCTGCCACCTCTGACTATTCAGGTTACAGAAACAGAGCTGCAGTATGACACAGCTCTTCCTGTAATTAGCAAACAAGAGAAAGAAAACTGTCTGCACTGGGGACTCTGAAGAAAGAAGAAGCCATCATTCTTCCAGAGACACATAACAGCAGTGTTAGTCTGGGTCAAAATTATTCTGCTAACCAATCTGAATAAAGGACATCAAGGGCTCTTTGGTGATAAGATATGGATTTCTGTTGGCAGAATCCAATGCCTAGCTTTTAAGAATTTGTCATGCAGGCATTATGATAGAGTTACATCTTTGAAGGGTTCAAACAGGCAGGCAGACAGTTGTGGTTTGAGACCTGTATTAGTTCAGTGGAGAGAAAAAATATCAAATCCTTTGCAACTATGCTGTCACATGAGTCACACGTATCTCTGATATTAACCTAGGTTGTCTAAATATGAAATCACATTTAATGGTACAATAACAAGAGTTTATTACCTGTCCAAGTGAGTAGTAAGAGTCAAATGGGACAGGAAGTATGGGAAAGGGGGCAAAAGAAGTCCTAACGTAACCACAGAGAAACTGAATTTGCACATGCTCAATTAATGCATCTGACAAGAAATCAATCAATAGATACACTATATGCTGAGAAAATCATTACATCAATGATCTGGTTTTAGCTGCCTGGTTTTCTAGAAAAGCAGTGTTTTTAAAGAACCCTTAACTCTTCTTACTAGGGCTCGTAAAAGGTTCTCACCTGCTGTAGCCTCTTATCCTTCTGACTTCAAAAAATAGCCTGAATAAAATGTTTTCAATGGGTGACAACTGAATTAGATTAAAACATGGTGGAAAAGAAAAGGGATCAGATAAAAAGTTTACTTTGCTAAGCAGAAGGAACATGGACAATGAGAATGAAGATAACATAAAAGTCAGAAGAATAAGTAGGGAGTATCAGTGGAGGTCAGAGATATGGAACACATTTTGGGGAGAGGAACAGAACAAGAAGTATTATGGTAACAAACCCAATATCCTATCTTTATTATTTCTAATGTACTATAATAAGGGAACGTGTGTGGGAGAGGCTCTGGCAGTGTCAGGGACATTATTTACGTTCCTGGATAATCTGGGCTTCTTGGACCCCACTGGGTTATCATGAGGGACTGCTTGGCTTTATGATTCCTAAGCTGCGATTGCTACCCTGCATCTATCCAAAGCAACCAAAAATCTCATGGACACAGGAGAGTTCAGCACCAACCTCATTAAGAGCATGACTTTAGGAGTTGGAGATTCATGATGGCTGCTGAGAAAGAATTAAATGTGTTAAATCACTGTAAGATACTATTCAGGAGACTATACAGACGTCTATTTAAGGAAGGTCATAAGACCTTAAGCAGGTTTTAAGAAATCTTTGTAGCTATGTTATTTAGTTAAGTGGTGATGACAACCTAAAATAGCGGTGAAAGAATGGAGAGCCAGGCCATTGGCTGAAATCTCAGGTAGATACCTGAATAGACTCTTGCACAATTTTCTTCATAGTGGTTTGATACATGAGATTTTCTCCCCCCCGCCAAATGAGAAACTTTGTTAATTACAGGATAGGGAAGAATATTAATTGTACCTCTAATTCTCAACCTAATATAATTTTAATATTAAATGTGGCTTTTAATTTAAAATGCTATGGCTACAAAGCAGGAAGCAAACTGAATTACTCTCCAAGTTCTCAATATGTTTTTAACATGAAATATTTCATGAAATGGGAAGAGCTTTAATGAGTATCACATAGATTATGGAAGGGCTGGTCCTATGATCTTCTTGTCTTGATTCTCACTCCAGCTGCTTGGCCAGCAAAGCCTTCTCCCTGCTCAGCACTTCTGAGTTCACACTGCCTTTCTAGGGTTCAACTGCAATACATGCAGATTCCCCAAGTCATGTGCATCTTTGATGTTAACCTACGCTGTCCAAAAGGAGAGAGGGAAATCAAACCAAATAAATGGAAAAGGCATAAAGAAACTTCGCTACCAAAACTTTAGCAGATGTGTCACTCTGAAGCACAGAACTGAAGTGAAATTTCATCTGTGATGAAGATACTATGTTTATTACCCTTTATGTTATTATTTGAAATGCTCTCTGTGATACAGTTGCTATTTGGTTCATGCTAAAATAAGCTCTCTCATGAAAAGTATGATTTGGGGACAGGAAAGAAGGGACATAACAATTGCCTGTGTCTTCCACATCTAAACCTGTATAGCCACTTTTTTTTAATGCTTTCTGTTCGAATTCTCGCATCAGTCCTAGTGTGGGTGCTTTTTTTGCTATACAGTGAAAATTTTCAATGGAAATACAATAAAATTCTACGTACTGTCTTATAATCTGCTGATGAAAAATATGTTTCATTGCTTTGTTCGTCCACTTCATAAAAATGGTTGCCTAGAGAAAATTTAGGACACCTAGCAAGTGCCATCTTGTGACTGGAAACAGAACTGCAGATACTCTGGTCCTTCGTGGGGAAGAGTGAGAACTACAGTTATGCAGACAGTAGCCTTAAGAATTTGAGAATTGTGTTAGACAAAAATGAAATGGTAATTCTGCATTTTAATGATTTTTATTATAATATCCCTCATGCATTATTGTAGTTCTTACTTCGTCTTTTAACTTTTCAAAGAAAGCAAATCCCCACAATAATGGTCAAAATGTAATGGTTTGCTCTATATGTTTCTGGATTTTTTCTTCAGATACATATAAATGTGCATGTTTTTTAAACAAGAATATATTTTATCATCTCTCCATTATCAATAAATGTATTTTATATCATTTTGCCATTCCACTTTCCCTTGGGATGAGTAAGAATTACTTTTAAACAAGTTGTCTAT
>NW_027529184.1:3386-3911 GCF_008692635.1 Crocuta crocuta | reverse complement strand
ACAAGTTGTCTATATTTCTAAAATTTTATCTCATTTTCTCATAATGAAGATTATTCCGGGTTACTATTTTCAAAATAAGATCTTTTTAAATAAGTCTTATATATAAGACTGAAGTGTGCTGCCTGTCCAAAAACATCTATATCCCCAACTAATAAANAAAAAGTAGTATGCATATTTCCAGATTTTTTGGCATATATTTTATTAATATAATATAGGTCATTCTGCAATTTGATTATTTTTGGAATACATCATGGACACTTTTTCTTATTATTGCATTTAGCTCCCTGAATTAGCTTCTTCTTTTTACAGCTGCATAGTACTCAACATTATGGATGCACTATCCCATGTAACTATTCTATAATATCGTTTTAAAATTTTTTAAATTATTTCTCCAGAGTACATAAAAATACAAATAAATACCTTCTGCTTGAACCCAAGTCTGGATAGTAGTCTAAATATGTGAATTTCAAGAAAATCTCAAGTGAACAGATAACCAGCAATCTCAGACACACCTCCAGATAAAGA
>NW_027529184.1:3175-3333 GCF_008692635.1 Crocuta crocuta | reverse complement strand
TGGAGTATGTGTGGTATCTATTTAAATGTCTGTAACAAAATGGATTTTTCCCTTTCAGCTCCAATGTGTTTGCAAAAAAAATCTAAAGGTACATAAAATCTAAAGAAGAAAGTACACGCCATCATTACTTCAACCACTGAATTATTTAAATAGATACC
>NW_027529184.1:0-3160 GCF_008692635.1 Crocuta crocuta | reverse complement strand
AACCCACTGAGTCATTTACTGCTTACATTTGGGTCTAATCTCTTTGATTGTTTCCCTCATCATACATATACTAGAATGTACTATCTGAGATTACATCTATTCACTCATATATTTGAATATCTTTCCTTGATTATATATATTTACAAACTTTGGGGAAGATAGTTTTCTCCCCCATGTATTAAAATACTCTTCTTTAGGCTGACATAAGTATTACACACTAAGTTAAATGTGGAAGGCAGAAGTGGAAAATTTCTTCTTTTTTTCCCCTAGACATCCTTTATTACTAAACATAGTGTTTTTTGTATTTTATTATATTAATATATGTCCATTATTCCTTAGCTTGTGATTTTCAGGTATTTTTCAGATTATAGCAAATATAAGAATACATCATTCTTTTGATAGATAGGTAGAGATGTAGACAAAGATGGTCCTCTAAACATCCATAAAAAGGCAATTCTTTTAAGGCATTGAGTATCCCTTGACAAATAACCAAACTCCTAATTTTCATAAGTATTTAAATCTCCACTGCTTCAGATTATTACTATACAAATTCCACCACAACAGTAAGATTTGTTAGAAACACAATACAACCAAAGTAATATAAAAAGCTAACACCCTAACTAACTTCATTTTTCATTTGAGAATTTCACTCTTTTTTTCACAAGAAGAAAGATTAATTTCTCAACTTTTGTTTCACCATTTATCTCTTGCTATCACTGCTTTTTGTTTGAAACCTAAAATGCCCTATTCAGAAGGTAGCTTTGGCAACCTCATTAAGTATTTTTTCCGCAGGTGTAATCTGATCACCACCTCCCCCACTTTCAAAATGTGGACTTCTAAAATATCTGGAGGAATACAAAATCCAGATATTAATTCCCTCACAGAAACAACGACTCCCACGAAACGACATCCTTTTCCCTTTACTCCAAACCAGCAGTCCCTTTTTTCCTCACCTTTACTCGAAAGTTTCCAGAAATCTCCGAAAATAACTAGCTTTTACGACAGCCATTACCTCCAAGCTTCTCTTCGGCGGCGGAAGCCTCCAAGTCTGTATGTTGTGCGGCTCCTCCCCTAAGACTGGCCAAGCACAGCTCACATCCAAGCTTCTAGAGAATGCTCCGCCCTCTCCCTGTGATGGAGAAAGCAGGAGGTCCTTCCTTCATTTAGAGGGAGGAGAATCACAAGTTAAACAGAAATACAGTTAAAAGGAAGAACTCATCCTTTTAAAGAAAATTTTAAAATGTAATAGCAACATGCCTGTTCAATTTCCATTCAAACCCCTAGGTAGGGCGATTTCCCGAAAACAAAAAAGAAAAGAAGTAGAGGTAGTAAATTTCTTTTTCCTGTAATAAAGATGCAGTTAAAAATTTCCTCACATGTTTTTTCCAGGATTTCTCTTATACTTTATCTCTCGTAAATTTGAAACCTCCTAGTCAAGCTCCACTATAAAAGCATGTTAAATGTCTTGATTGGGATTTTAATGAATGAATACTTTATTTTAGGTAAAATTAATTATTTACAATTTTGAATCTGAACCTGGAACCTAATATGTATATCCTTTCACTTAGGTCTAATATTTGCTTCCTTAAGTCACGTCTAAACAAAAATCCTGAAACAAAATCTAGCTCTACTGAAATTGAAAAAAATAAACATATGTGTCAATAGTAAAATCACAATAAGCCAAAGTAAAAAAACCAACCACAAACTTAAAATGCTTTTCAACAATATGATTGGATAAACAAAAATATCCCTAAAGTAGTTCTTATATTTCAGTGAGAAAGAAATGAACAGTAGGGTAGAGAAACTGGCAAAGGACACAATTCACATTGTTCTTTCCTAGTCCTGGTACTTACTTCCCTGTGAATAAAGCACAAGCAGTGCACTTAGAAGGTTTTGCTTCTATTTTTTTTTTTTTTTATTTCTGAGAGAGACAGTTGAGCAGGGGAGGGTCAGAGAGACAGGGAGACACAGAATCTGAAACAGGCTCCAGGCTCTGCGCTAGCTGTCAGCACAGAGCCTGAAGCGGGGCTGGAACCCACGAACCGGGAGATCATGACCTGAGCCGAAGTCAGACACTCAACTGACTGAGCCACTCAGGCGCCCCCAGGTTTTGCTTCTAGATTAGACAGGCCTCTAAGCTGATGGATAGTTTGCTTAAACAATGGGGTCTGTTAGAACCATTTCACTCTCATAACGAGCAATGTCCTGCAATTTGCTTTCCTCTTTTAATAAAGCTGACATTTTTGTTTCATCTGATATTTCATTTATTTAGTTGCTCCTGTTACAATTTGTTTCTTATTTCCAGGATGTGTAAACTTCTATGTATCTACAAGTAACCTCAAAATGTATAATAATGCAAAAACATTGTTGGACAAGTAAGAAACTTTTGTGTAGCTCTATCAGAAGTGGGAGAAAAATGCTGGTCAGCTATTTCTGAGGCTCTTTTAACATACAAAGCATTTTGGTCTCTCCCAGATTAAAGTATATTTATTTTAGTTTTGTAATATCTGATATGATTTCTAACAGCACATTCTCTCAAGGGCTCTAATGTAATTTTGAAAACCAAACCTTCTCAGTGTTACAATTCTATAAAAACAGTTTCTGTTCATGGGAGTTTTTTAAAAAATTGTGGAATTGGCTCTGCTGTTTATCAAGGACATGATACTAAGAAACATTGCTCATTGAAACATAGCAACACTGCCAACAGAGAACTGGTCAACGTTGTTCTTCAAAATGGAAAGACCATGAGACACTTTGCTATTCAGAACAAAAAGGTTCTACTCTGAGCATTGCTCTTTTATTGTTTTTGATACTGTTGTAATTTTTTTTGGTATTGAAAAATGCTTTAAAAAGAAACCAGTGGAGGGGCGGCTGGGTGGCTCAGTCTGTTAATCGTCTGACTTCAGCTCAGGTCATGATCTCACAGTTCACGGGTTCGAGCCCCACATTGGTCTCTGTGCTGACAGCACGGAGCCTGGAGCCTGCTTCAGATTCTGTGTCTCCCTCTCTCTCTGCCCCTCCTCCATCTCTCTCTCTCTCCCTCTGTCTCTCTCTCTCTCAAAAATAAACATAAAAAAAAAGAAGCCAGTGGAATATAGATATAATATACCAAAATATAGGAGCGCCTGGGTGGCTTAGTCGGTTAAGCGTCTGACTTTCG